>NC_136590.1:14164837-14477337 GCF_910589615.1 Taurulus bubalis | reverse complement strand
TTGCATAGAGACTACCTCAGATAAACACTCAGACCTGAGAGCAAGTACACCCCTGGTCAAACACGGTCTAGACAGTCTGACGCTCAGCTGTGTGCGAACTGAAATATGCATCACTTTTTGCTTATTCACCACAAACACATTTGGAGATGCTTTTGCACACCAGGGGGGCTGAGGCCCAGGGATGACATGCGCTATATGTAAATGCAAAAATCCAAATTTTGCAGCTATGTGTGTACATAATTAAGAGATTAACTTTTGATCAGCAGAAGCTAAAGCAATGCAACAGTGAAGACCTGCTGCACAACATAATAGAGCTACAGAAGACAAGTGGAAAGAGTGAAAAGCATGAGAGGATAGAAAACTGAATATCGACAGGTTCTGGAGGATGGTTTTTGTGATACTTCGTGATGAGCTCTGACAATCCAGACCCCCACCCCCCCCACCCTCTCATCTGCCAAACCCCCTTCCTTCACCTTTTACACATTTTACTGTGTCAACAGTTTTTTGCAGATTAAACATGCAAACACTGATGCACATGGATCTGTGCCAAAACACCCTCGAGACAGACAAGCTCAACCCCAGACGGACGCGTATGCACACACACTTACACTTTCTTACATTGTCACTGAAGCTTGGTCTTCACTTTTCTGCAAGGGCTGTTGGCAGCGAGGATGGAAAGACAGGAGAAGCTCCAGAGACGGCGGCGAGAGAGAGAGACAGACAGACAGACAGACAGACAGACAGACAGACAGACAGAGAAAGAAATAAAAGGAGGTTGAATGAGGCTCTCCATCATGCTGTCAGTAAGCTGCAGTTCTAGCGTTAGCAAGGAATAAAGAGTGTTTTTAAAAGGTGCTGCGAGGTGCAGCGAAGATGAATTGGATAAATGACTTCTCTTTTTCCTTCAAAGAGCCCAGCTAAGCCCACAGGGTCACTGTGTTTGTGTGTGTGTGTGTGTGTGTGTGTGTGTGTGTGTGTGTGTGTGTGTGTGTGTGTGTGTGTGTGTGTGTGTGTGTGTGTGTGTGTGTGTGTGTGTGTGTGAGAGAGAGAGAGAAAAGTGTGGCGTTGTATGCTTCAGCTTGGAGTTTGCATTTGAGAATGTGTGCGAAAACCAGACTTCTGATGTTTTTGTTGCTCCTGACACTTTAACATATTATGTTTTTCTCTGACTGTTGCCCCTCTCCTTTCACCACCGAGTGGGAAAAGTAATGTAGTTCAGCGGGGGCATGTTACGTGGAACAATGGCTAAAAAATATTGAATAAGGAGTGAAAGGGAGCCAGGGTTTTAATGACAATAGACCAGAGCTGGGGAGGGTGAGGGATGATGATGTGTGTGTGTGTGTGTGTGGGGGGGGGCGGGGGCAAGTCCAGATTGATGATAGATCTCTGCTGGTTAAATATTATCAGGCTTCTTTTTTCATGTATCAACCCCCTCCCGTCCTGGTATCACACAGAGAATGGTAAGATGTGGCCGGCTAATGATCTGCCCTTCGGAGCCATTCACTTTTTGTATTAGCCTATTTACTTACTGTTGAGTCATTCCCCTCTCCACGGGTTCACAACACAGATGGTTTGGGTAACCGTAGTGACTGTCCAGCTTTATTTATATCAGTTCAAAGCCCTTCTGTGCTTCTTTCTTTTTTCTAACACTTGGAAGTTTTGTGCCCAATTGATGGTTAAAACTGCAAAGTTAGTGATTTAAAGTATTTTTATTTAAGCTTTCTGACATAATTACTAGTCGACGTAAGCGGGGGGGAAAACATTTTCTTTAACGTATTCCCTCTGAAAATAAATGAATGGAAAGAGCTTAAAGCTACCTCTGTCCTAAACCAAACAGCTCTACTTGTTAATGTATATTTGAAATGTGTTCGTCTAAAAGAGTCGTGTCATTGAGATCGGGAGGATATGTGTAACAAAAGGTGCTCTGTGTTATGAGGTGCATATGATAAGTCATGTGCTGGTCATGTTTTCAGTACCTCCGGTGTTCTTTTGCAGGGACTGAGGGCAAAACGTTATCAATTTTCACAGAAGTTCTTCTGGGCCGAGCCTCTTCCCTTCTGCCTGTAGCCAAGCTGAGCAAACCTTTTGACTGCAGAAACAACCACAGTGCAAATGAAAGTCTGCGCTCTGATGGGGCACTTTTTACTGTCGGGGTTGTCACCGGCTCTCAGATGAAGTTGACCCATACGCACCTCTGGGACTTGTGGGTGAAAGGGCTGCCTCTCATCCAATTAACTCATCTCTTTCATATGTGTAAATGTATATACACACACACAAACACACACTAGGGCCGAGCTGCGGTGTGCGGTGAACAATAACAGAGATGGTGAGAGATAGCAGAGAAAGAGGAGTAGCGGCTCCATCTGCATTCCCTGGGCCTCATTCTTTTGAAATGCTGATGACTCCTCCTCCCTCATCGCTCAGCTCTCCTCTTTTTTAATGTGGCGGAGTCATCCATTCCATTAACCCTCCTCCTGCTCCCCTCCCCAGGTTAGAATGAGGGAGACCCCCCCCCTAAAAGGCAGGCTAACAGGGGCCACAGTGGTGACGACGGCAGGGGCATTTGTCATGCTCTGAACCGCAGCAGTCTGTTGCTCTCCCGTGGGCCTTTGTTATCCCCAGCTCCCAACTTGCTGGCTAAGCAGGGGATTTCACATGTTTCATTAACATCTGAACCAGCTCGGCAGCTTTGTCCAATTCGCATTGCGCGGCGGGACGCAGACATGCAAGCATTCAAAAACATGAAAAAGCAGGATGCAACAAGAACATGTGCCCAGGAGAGAGCGGTCCGTTTCATAAAAAGAGCAAAGGCAGGATTATAGCAGAATCGCACCCGTGCGCACACGCACACGCAACCGTTTCCATGAGTGTTGACTGCACATTCAGCCTGCAGTTGTCCAACCTCTGCGCGGTTCATGGCACACATTCTGTCTTTGTACTAAGCACAATAATCAGTGTGCCCTGCCCAGCGCCAGTGTTAGGGGCACCACTCAAGTGGAGGTCACTTGCCGAGGCGTTATAATGCTTTAGGCTGGGCACAACAAGACTGAGGGCAATCCACTTAAAGCGAACCACTAAACCCCCCCCCAACCCCCCACCTCCTCCTCTCGTATCCCCTCCAGGCCACCCCGAGCATCACACTTCTGAATAGAAAACGAGAAATCGGCCTTCTGCAGCACTTCAAAAACTTGAGAGAGAAAGCAATGAGAGGCCGGTTAGGAGAGAGGAGAATGCTGTGGAGAGGAGGGGGCATGTTAGTGATACAGAACGGAGACACCCAGACAGCAGTAAGATCTCTGTTGGAGGGACATAAAACAACTCTAATCGGGTAACATAGGCAAATGACAAAGCGTGGAAGTGTGTTTTTAAGAGAAGACAGCTTTTTTAAACTTATTTTCCCTGCTTCCTCAACTTCTCACTTCGTCTGTCGTCAGTTAAGGCCACAAGGGCAAGGCCCCGGTCGAGTACCTGGACGCAGGAATCGGAGAAATTAATGGTTTCATACACAGACACACATAATGTAGCTGGAGTGTTAATTGCTCCCTGCTTGTCTCTCTCGCCCACCAATCTTTCCTGGTGCAGATCCTCTCTTTGCAGTAGCCTCCTCACATGCTTGCCTGCTCTTTAGTATTTTTTTTCTGTAATTCTTTTCTGTGTCAAGCCAAACATTTGGCAGCCTGTGCTGGTTTTCAGTCTGAAACAGTCTGCTAAGTTTTGTGCATTGTCCGTGCTTTAAAAATCTGTTACATTTTTTTGTCTTAGCAAATAAAGCATTGCTGGGATTCCCTTAAAAAAAAATTATGCTAGAAATCAAATTCAAACATTTCTATGTGAGAGGGCACTTATTCTGGACTGATAGTTTCAGCATGAAGAACTCAACTTGGATCGCAGTAATCTTAGATGAAGGCAGTTGTTTGACTCCTGATGTCACTAGCCCACCGATCTACACGTCCAGCAAACACTGTAAGAATGAACATCTTTTTATTAATAGAAAACGTTCTTCTTTTAACCACGGCTCATTGATTTGTTCATCCCAGTCATATATCCTCTTTACTGTTAACTTCCTCAACCTTTCTACAGTCTCTTCTACCTCTAGTTTGCTCTGTGTTTCATTCTCTGTCCCTCTTAATAAAATTAGTGGTGTGTCCATCCGTATGTACTAAACATCTCCCTGTTTCTGACAGCTAATGGGGGCCATTCCATGTCCGGGATGACTGATATTGAGATATCCCTCCTCCAGGGTAACATCCATAGCAATTTCCCCTTGATTTGCTGAATGATGGACTGTGTAAAGGAAAATAGACCTAATGATCATTGTGGAGATGGGCTCTCTCTAACTCAAGGCTGTAGAGTGTGGGGCGATTACAAGCCTCTTCCCCCCCCCTCCCCCCTCTCCCTCTGCTGAGGTATTTCCAGAATGCCGCTGGCCATGATGGATTTATGAGTTGGCCATACTTTGGTAAACACCGATTGTGGGCAGCTTTGTCCTCCCTCCTATGATATAGTGAAGGTCCCATAAAAAATGGGAAAACCAGGTTACGGCCACCATAGAGTTAGGCTAAACAATAAAAGGCTTTATGGGCAGATATAGGCCTGTACCATAAATGCTGGAATCTGCTGTCAGAGGGACATTAAAGGGATAATGACGACGGCTTTCACAAAATCCCTGCAGCCTCCAAGAGGGTCTTTTTTTTAGAAAAGACACACAGATGCACACACACTGAGGAGAGCAAATCATGAGCTAGAGATCTACAGAAGTGTTTCACTTTGGGTCAGGCTTTGTGTGTGTGTGTGTGTGTGTGTGTGTGTGTGTGTGTGTGTGTGTGTGTGTGTGTGTGTGTGTGTGTGTGTGTGTGTGTGTGTGTGTGTGTGTGTCCAGTAGATTGACAGAAAGGAGATGGAAGAGCCGCGGCGTTCGTCGATAACTGCAGCATGTTCTCACATCGAAGGGTCGGGCCCTCATTACACATTGGCTCGCCATCGGGGAGCACAGCTGTTGGGTTTGGCTGGTGCTGCCTGTCCGGGGCTGCACAAAACCAGCTGTGCAAACAAACACACACACACACACACACAAACACACACACACACACAGTGAGAGAAACCGTAATGGCAGCAAGGGGAACGGAGCGGTAGTTTCAGGTCGACTTAAAAGCAAACATGCGCCACGGGACGCTCTCAGTAGTCAACGCACGCTGACGTGAGCGAGGGAGATGTGCGCCTGGTGGCATAAGGAAGTCGCCTGTTGTGACCATGGCGGCGGTATGAGTCGGGGTAGAGGGGATTATGGTGCAGATAATCACAGATGCGGGATGTTACTGCTGACCTGCAGACGGCATGTGTTGCCCCGCAGCGTGACAGACCTGGACATCTCCTTGGGGGAGCAATGGCAGGGAGAGCACATTTTACAGCTTCCTAACACCCCAGATTGAGCTTAGAAAGAAGGAGAGTGGGGGCAGTAAAAGTAGTTCGACACCCTCGAGGTCCAGCCAGCAATCTCCCCTCCGCCCTTGCCCATAAAACTCTTTGAATTCCCTCCTAAAGTCCTTACACCCCCCCACCCCTTCCTCCATCTCCGCTGGACTCTCAGTTCCAGCTTTGCACTGTATCAAGTTGCTATGTTTACCCTTTATTACTTCTACAACCATCTACTTCTGCAAAAGCCTTCTCTTTTGAATTGTGCCTGGACTTTACGCAACAACACTTTGAAGCCTGAGCCACACAAACGAGACTCATTCTGGCTTTGCTTCCCAGCCAAAGTGCATCTTCGAGTGTGACGCGTATTGATGCTGAATCGAGATCAGCCACCTGGGCCGGTGTGATAACGTGGGCCGAACCGCTTGTGACTTGTTGTCTTTCTGCTTTACACAGTCATGAAGATGCAATAGAGAGCGCTGACCACTCTCACTTCCCCTACATTCGTGGCACCAATTGTCAAGTGTGTAAGAGCACTTCTACTCATATTATGTGTATGTTTGTGTGTGTGCTTGTTTGTGATGAGCCACTTACACAAACAGACTGGACACCACCTGTCACTAAACCAGCACATCATATCAGCTGTTCTGTTGATATGATGTAATACATCCAGTTCCCAAATGTCTGTCACAAGGAGCACTGTGGTCCCTCCTGTCACAGTAAAAATACCACTTTGATTTAATTCAGCCCGGTTAAGGACAAAACGTTGTCCATTTCAAAATAAATTAAGAACGAGGTGGGAAAAGGACTTTTTCAGGTTTAATCCCCCCCCCCCCCCCCCCCCCCCCATCATAATAAGCAATGATCAACAATCTGTTATCTCTTAGCTTGTTCTATGCTATCACAGTGTTTTGCCTGAGGATGAATGCTCACCCCTTGGAGAAGAAAACAGAGCCAGGAGAATTAGCATTTTCTGACAGCCATTACTCATAGGGCTAATCCTGTCAAGGAATGTGTGGCTACGCTATCAGTGCAGGCGAGGGGTCGCGGCGGCCATGCCTGCACACTGTGCTCTTATCAGGCAGGGTAAACACACTAGGGTCTGCATTAAATAAGTGTCACAGTCAGTGGGGGCGGAGCGGGCCGAGCCCCCTGAGCCCCCTGCCAGGCTCCATGTAGATAATCCCTCTCAGAAACCCTGTTGGTCCGACCCAGCTGTGGCTCAGGTGTAGGGAAAGTGGGGGAGGAGAGGTATTGTTCAGGCAGCGGTGTAGATTACCACACAAGCCACACCGGGGTTTTTTGCCAATTAATGCAGATATATTTGAAAAGGCTATATATGTAGCAAACGTTTTCTGTCCACGCATGCATCCAAGAAAAATAAACAGTACACAAATTAAGATTGCATGTTCATGAAATGATGGGACCCGAATTCCGCATCCACAGAAAGTGTCCTTCCATGTTGCCGACCTGGTCTTGGACGTCTCAATCATCTATCAAACATGCCTAATATGTTTATATGTGGTCTTTCTTTTCATTTTTATTTGGAATGATTCACATTTTCCCTCTTGCCAGTGTGAAGGTGCAATAATAGTCATATAACGTGAGATGTCCTCAAATGTACCTCCAGTGTGGGCCTGGCCCTAATCTCTCCACCATTGAACATGCAGCAGGCAACTTGAGCCGACAGCTGTACTCCAGATCACATGACAATCACAGGTCAATGCTTTTGAAAAGCTCAGTTTACCTGTCAACACCACAACATGAGACCGGTGATGTGTTTGTGAAAGGTCTGGATGTTTTTGTGGCAGCGTAATTGCCACTATATCACCTGACTCCCGAGAGGAAAATATTCAGACCTCCAGAGTTCTGCTACGATAGCTTTGGTATGGACTCGGTATACGACCCAGCATAACAAGTTGCAACAATGTTGCATGGAATGTTGCAGAGTATAGGTGGAGTAACATTTCAATAGCGTGGCGGTGCAAGTCTGAAGCAAAACAGTTTCCTGGATTTTAATCCACTGCGCTGTGAGAAAAGTTAAGTTTCAGGCTACCGGGAACTGGGTGCCACTTTTGTTACTTTATTTGTGCCGGGTGAACCAAGGCGCCTCTCCGGGCAGCACTCGAGGAAAAGTGCAATGGTGTTACTAAGTGTACAAGGTGGGAAACCTTTGAATTATGTGGGATGAGAGCGAGCCAGAAAGGCGAATCCAAGTCAGCCAGTGGGTCACCAGGAGGTGAGGCTGCCTACTTCCCTGGGTTCAGGAAAAGTTCAGCCGCATAGCATTAGGCAAATTAGGGAGAAGTGGTTGGGGGAGAAAAAAAAATTGAGGGTAGGGACTGATGAGAGCATGGGGGAGAGGGTCAAATTAGTTGGAAGGAGGAGCCCGAATAAAGAGTGAGAGCATGGAGGGGAACTTCCAGGAAAAAGAGACAGACTGATACAGTCTGGTGCAGCTCTCATTAAGTCAATGCATTCCGCGTAAAGATATGACAGACTCATTACGAAGCTTATATAACGTCATCATGTCCTCGAATGCATTCTTATTTAAAGCCCCCGCACCTAAATCTGAGGGACGGCTTTGGCGGTGCTCCTCTCGCCCACGTCCCATGCAGGGCCCGCGAGAGAGAGGGAGATCCACGGTGACGTCCCTGAAGGGGTTAAATGTGGGAGGAGCCACGCATGAAAGGGGAACGATGGGAGGAAGAGAAAAAAAAAGGAAAAGAGCCGAGTGGAGGTGGAGCCAAAGCCCTCAGCTGCTGTGCCTTGTCACATTTTTTGCAGAACATGATAGCCGCACGATTCGGTGTGGGAATGATTTAGGCGCCTCTCACCGAATACAAACAAGGTGGCGCTGCGTGTTTTCCCGGGACCCTGGATATCGGAGAGCGGGGTCTGACCGAGGCAAGTCGCCGGTTGTTGTGGCGCACGGAGGGAGACCGGTTCATTTACGGGGGCTGACAGGAGTCCACCCGCGACGGGCGCAAACGGGACAACCGACCGTCACCCAGGAAGACAAACTGCAACCAGACGGGATTTCCTCTCTGATATTTGCGCCTTGGCCCCTACGGTGCATCCCTGTGGAGTCCGACGCGGACTCGGGAGATCTGTGTTCTCTTCTCTGGGATTTTTATCCGGCTTCTTTTCTCTGTATGGTGTGGATACAGCCTCAAATGTTGCTCCCTCTCTGAGCAAGGCCGAGAGGGGACCGATATATTGTGCTGAAGTTCTTCAGGTCCTTCCCCTCGGTGTGTTATTTTGTGCATATTCTTACGTTATTACATTAGACACCATGAAGGCTGTTCTTTTAAATTATGTTTTCAAATTGAGCGCAGCCGATTAGGGCTATTCCAGACACTGATCCACTCCTCGGTTTTGGGTTCCGATCAATCCAGCGCTGCAAGCAGATGCCGAATGTTCAAATGTGCTTGGATTTACCACCTTTTCTTTTCTTTTAATGCAGTTTCCCCTCCCCGTCTGTCCTCAGTTTCTACCTCCGCTGGTGGCTGGCTGAAACCCACAAGGCTCGTGGTTTCCCTGCGCGCGCGACAATAGTTCGTTTTTTTTTTTTACAATAACCCGCTGCTATCGCCCTGCTTCGTATGATGTATGAGAGCGTGGACGTTGTGGGACTGAATCCCAGCCCGAACCCGTTTTTAATGATGGATTACTACAACCAGAGCAGAGGATGCTTGATTCCAGAGAAAGGACTGGTGCCCGGAGCGCCGCATCCCTACAGCACGTCCATCAGGAACCAGCACTGGAACGGCTCCAATCACTGTAGGTGCCTTCTCCTGCCTCCTTAACTCCATTTCACCAACTGGGGAAGTTAAAGCCTCTTTGGCCATGTGTGTTTACATTCATATAGCCTGTATACATGGCGTCTTTTCCTTCTAGTTATATTAATACCACACGACTAAAATCGTTATTACAAGACCTTTAGCCCCTTGTTACCAGCCTGTTGTATCTCAATTATTCAAACCCGATAATATGTGCCGAACAGCGTTGCATGTCATCACCACCAGCTTCATAACTGCATTATATATACTTGACCCACTTTCTCTCTCTCTCTCTCTCTCTCTCTCCTGCCTCTGTATGCACCCTTTTTCTTCTTCCTCCTCTTTCTGAGACTGCGTCGCTCTGAGCCAGACCACGTTATCCAAAGCTTTTGCGTTCCCAAAATATGCACTTAATACAAACAAACCATGCCAACGTTAATCAGATCAAACTTTCCTGCCCACGTTATCCTCCTCGGTCCCTCTGGTAATCTGGAGAGCTGCACCAGCAGGCCAGAGTTTCTCAGCAGCTCCGCCTTAACTGGACACTCCCGGATATATTGAATGTGTCAATCAGGCCTCGCGCTAATTAAATGTGTTTTACTATACCTGCGGTTTATATTTAGTCGGAAACAATGACATAAATCGTGTTGCATTTTGCCGTTTGTTTAAATCACTCATGCATCCTAATATGTTAACAGAATACATATTTCAATTCTCATAAATACAACCAGAAATAATTATTTTTAGGCTTATGTGCCAGACAGGCTTCTTTGCCATGTCTAAAAATAGCATGTCAGTGATGATGCTTTTTAAAGTATGTGTGTGTGTGTTTGGTGAATTTTGTGGTGTTTTCTTTTTCTTCCTTCGGTTAAGTAACCACCTCTGAGTCATGGGAGATTTCAGTTTATTGATACGGTATCTGCTGCAATAAGAGAGAGTTTTATTGCAAAGTATCACGGAGGCCATTCCCATTCTTTGCCTCAAAGGAGCTGCACTGCACAAAGCTCCAGCAGGCCTTTTATAGAAGAGATAGCTCTGTTGTCTTTCACAGCTGAAAGAGTGTAAAAGGCAGGAATCTCCACAGGCTCTTAAGGGCCAATTTCCTCCTCGTCTCCCAGACTATAGACGCACACGACAAAGGGACATTTCTGATGTTTGGCAGTAACAACAAAACTGCTCAAAAAAACGGGTTGTGTTTGCGCTGCAGTCTTTCTCTCTCTGTCACTTTTTTTTGCTTCTTGTTGTTCCCAAGTCACATGAGATTAGAAATTCCTCTTGACTAAAAGAACAAGTTGCAGAGCATAATATTTATCGAACTGACCCACTAAAGAGCTCTCATAGCAGCATTGATTCAAACCATGTGAGAACGTCTGAGGGAGACTGGGGGGGTGGCCCAGGAAAAGACCTCTGATCCCTTACTCGACTCCACATTGTGTTGCTCAACAGAGGAGTTGCTGTGTGTGTGTGTGTGTGTGTGTGTGTGTGTGTGTGAGTGTGTGAGTGTGTGAGTGATGGGGGGGCATTGCCGCTCTTTGCCTCACTGCTTGAATGTAATAAAAAATTTAGCGCACAACCAGGGACCGTTGGTGATGGTGGAGGGGCGGGGGGTTAGAGTAGAGGCTCAACATCCGTTAGTGTCATCACGTGGCTCAGAGGCTTATTGGATCATAGGGATAGAAAACAAAACAGAGCAGGAATTCTTCTCTTTTTTTAACCTCCCGTACTTAAGCAGGAATCCAAAGCAGTCAGGCTCAAAAGCACGAGACGATCCCAAAAACATCTGCTGGCTTCATCTCTTTCTGGACTCTCTCTCAAATGCAAAACTTCACAGACAGTAGTCTCATGGTATGTTATCCTCTGCACGCGGGTTTGGAAACAGACTGCTGCTAGAGTTTAACATTTTCTTTCACCCCCTTAGTGCTTTTCCTTTTTGGGTGTTTGTTTTTTCAACCTCTTCACATTGGGTCTAACTATTCATTACAGGCTTTACAGAAGAGCTCTCTGGCTCTAAGAGCACACTAAATGCCATCTTTGCTGAAGTAAACGTCCTCCTGGACCCATTAAGTGGCTGGGCACAAATCCAGATCATATGGACGCTTCATCCCTGATGTTATTAGTTCTTTAAAGATGCTGCCACTTTAGTGGTTTGACTGTTTCCTTCCGTTGGCTGTCAGCGCAGGTTTGTCCACTCAAGGTGGTGTCGGCGAGCTTGTATCCTGGTTATTCAGAGTCTTTACGGTGAAAGGTCTCTGTGTGTTCTTGCAGATAAAATGCACTTGATTTTTTTCTCTGAGGGCCTGTCAGAATCCTTACAGCAATTCTGGGACTCATGCATGAAATAATGTGTATGGCCTTGTTCACATGACTGTCACACACCAAAAAATGGGGGGTATGAAGGAAAGAGGGATTGCATGGTGGGCTCACCAGCCCATAGGCTTCTTGCTCTTTTTTTCTTTTATTTCTTTCTCAGGCTGTCCACAGTTTGAAAGAAAGCGGTCTCCAGGGATTTCCATCGAGAGTAGACGAGGCAGAGAGAAGGGCGAGCTTTAGCTAGTTTGTCTCCTGAAGGCAGGGCCTACCAAGTGGGTTATCGGACGGGAATGCTGTGCGTCTGAGGGGCAAGTGACTGGCAGCTTAATCTGACTCATGTGGTATTTAAGTGCGGAAGTCCTTTTGCCTAGCAGGAGACGAGGCCCAAGAAAAACAGATGGTATTTTATTGTTTTTCAGTGCAACGGACTGAAAAAGCAGGAGCAATTTTGGGCAATGATGAAGGGGGAGGATGTTTTCTTTTTTGGAAGAGGGAAGAAAAAAAAAGCAAGAAAGTTTAAGCTTAGCTGGTGAGGCGCAAACCCATATGGTTTTGCTTTTGGCTTTCTGAGAGGCTGCAGCATTAAGACAGCACGGCAAGAGCGACGCTTATTGTTTGTGCTGTTCGGCAGCAACATGAAAACTGTGGGTGGTGTGTTTGGACTTTGCAAAATTGGTGCTGGCCTTGCGAAAGAACTGCGGATATGATATTTATATATGCAGATTTATTTGGCAAGTGTTTGCTAAAAAATTGAGAAACGGAGCATAAACAGAGAGGCTCGTCCTGCCATATGACATTGAAGGGAGGTTGCTGTCGTAAACAGCTGCAGAAAAGGTAATCTATAAAGGCAGAACATAAAGTATCACATTTATTTTCTTGGTCAATCCGCTCAAGAGTTATTGGCAAAGCTGTTTACAACATCCAGACTGTAATGTTCCTGAAGTGCATATTGTCAATGCCAAGTGCCTGAGCTGTATACGATTTTCTGTATCGCCTTTAATATCCATGGACCTCGGTGCTTTCATGGACATGCTGATGAGAGAAGGGACCTTTCCTCCTGGGGCGTTGTAGATCCCAACTTGATGGAACTGGCAGGATGGATGGACAGCATTGAGGCAAGGTTCCATGTTCTTTCCAGAAGAGGGGAAGTGTCAGGCGGTCTCCTTATTGCGCCACGTCTGCCTAACCCCTTTCAGCGAATGGTGACAGTGATTTAGTAGCCTGAACGCATTGGAACGTCACGGAGAGCGTGTGCGTGTGCGTGTGTGTGTGTGTGTGTGTGTGTGTGTGTGTGTGTGTGTGTGTGTGTGTGTGTGTGTGTGTGCGTGTGCGTGTGAAAGAGAGAGATCAGTATGTCCACAGAAACACGCCTGCTTTCACCTTCAGGTGAACATCAATAACGCATTTTGTCATCAAGGTATGTTTGTAATGGCAAGGGGGTGAAGGGAGTTCAACCCTTCTGGGAGAGGCCGCAGGGCAGCATTTCACAACCTGCCATCACTCGCTCTCAAAACGGCACCTTGCCACCAACCTTCAAAGCTGTTGCTGCCTTTTTTTTCTTCTTTTTTTTATGCAATTCATCCTTTACTAAATAGAGATGCCCTCAGATTGGGATCTTCACCGCAGCACAGGGTCACAAGGATCAGATGTCAGCAACAGAGATGTGTGTTGTTGTTCGCTAGTGCCCTTTTCAGTCGTTTCTGTGACGGTGTAATAAGTAGGGATGGGTATCGTTTGGGTTTTTTCCGATACCGGTGCTAAACCGATACTTTTAAAACGATACCGGTGCCTAAACGGTGCCTGAACCGATACTTTTTTATTGCCAAGGCAATTCTTTTTTTTCAAATTTAACAATATTATGAACTGTTTAAAGTATACTAGAGAATAAATAAGTACATATAAAACACTTGACTTCAAACTACAGCTTCAAACCTTTTAACTTCAAACTATAAAAATATATATTTAAAAAAAGAACAGTCAGGTGGCCTGATGGGACCGTGTGCAACAGAACTCGGAGACTGTTGGATTCTACAAACTGCTGCTTTACTGGACTACACGTCATCATTAATATCAACCGGGATATATTTGTTCCAAGCAGCCGAGGACGGGCGTTCAAAAGCTCGTGCTCGTGTCTTCAGCGATCTCTGTGTGCGCGCGCTGTGTGTGTGAGCGCTGGAAGCCCCGCCCCCTCGAGCCCCGCTCTGCATGCAGGCAGACAGAGAGCAGAGCAGCGAGTGTGCTGTGATCCGCGCTATTTTAATAATCGTTTTTAACGTGCAGGTACCGCGCTACCCTTTTAGTATCTATATACCGTGCAACTTGACAGAGTAGTGTAAAAAAAAAGGATTTAAATCGGCTCAGGCACCGGAAGGAAGCATCGAAATCTGCGTTGCTTTTCGGTCCGGTAGGTACCGGACGTGTTGGACCCAACCCAACCCTAGTAATAAGTGGGTGTGCTCCGTCACCTTGAATACTGGTAGAGAAACTGGCATTTGGACTCGCACAAACAGTGCTGTAGCTGACTGCCGACTTCTATTTTCTCCGGAGGATGGCTTATTGCAGCGTCACTCCATACAGTATATTTTTGTCTGGCCAGTTTTTTTTTGTGAACACATGCTCAGAACCCAGCGACGGGCCCCAGCTTGTTTGTAGAGGGAATTAGCCTGGAGGCATCAGTCAGAGAGTACTGTACTCCGGTTTGGTTTGACACTAAATCCCCAAACAAGGGTCTGTGTACACTGCAAAGCCCACTTTGATGAACAAAGCAGGGCAGACTGAAAAGATCCAGGCAGTGTCATTGATTCATCAGGGCTTAAAGAAGACAGCTGATTGCAGATATTGTGACATGGGGCCCGCAATCTCACTATCAATAATTACAGTCTTCCCCCGTGTCGGCCCTGTTATATGTATACATACACACACACACACACACACACACACACACACACACACACACACACACACACACACACACACACACACACACACAGGGGTGGTAGGGAGATCAAAACAGTTCAGGTTAAAGGGGGGTTCATCCCTCTAAAATATTCATAGCTTCTTCATTTAAATCAATTCGGCTCTACGGGCGCAGTCAAGCGTCAACTGTCAGAAATTGAGCTGGGCCTGTTGTAATCACTTCTTTACTTATCTCTACAGATGGCTTGTTCGCAATGGGCTCTGCATGGCTAGCTCACCAGCACATTGAGAGAGGGCTCTCTCTCTCTCTCTCTCTCTCTCTTTCTCTCTTTCTCTCTCTCTCCGCTTCCCATCTCTCGCCCCTATCTCCATGTTTCATCTCCACCCTCTCATAATGGAACACACATAAATTCATCGGGGTATTGAACCAGGTACATTCATCACCCCAGAATTCATCTGTGAGGCATTTTCATTCCCAAAGTGTCTCCTTTCTCTCTCCCACTTTATCTCTCTCTGTTCCCCATCTCCGTGGTGGCATTCACCGCATGGCGAGCCTGAGCCAGGCAGTCAGTGTCACAATTAATCTTTAAGGCTCGCCCGCCCTAATTTTTCCTCATATTTTACAAGATTTTCTGCCCTCCAACCCCCCTTTTGCCAGCACGCTCTATATATAGAGTGATTACATAGAGTGTTTCCTTGTTTCATCAGGACCACTGTCTGCCTCTGCTGTGCAGTTAGTCTCTCTCTCCTTTCTCTTTCTCTCTCTCTCTCTCTCTCTCAAGCCACAAGCTCTAGGCCAATCCACACCAACATACCCATCCCCTGTCTCCCTCTGGGGATCCGTGTTAACCTCACATGGATGACAACTGTGTACACCTCGAGTAGTTCACACACAAACACAACACAAAGGAATGCCCTCCTATTTAGAGAGTGGGACAGCCAAGAAAATAGGGTAGAGGTTAGTATGCTAAAAATACAAGAGCCTGGCCGGGCTTCTGCTGTCTGGGCAAAAAATAGCACCGTGTTGCTGCCGTCTCAGTCAGCGTTGTTAACTAAGGAGCAACAGGGAGCGCTCTGCACCGGCTCAATCTTTGTGTTTCATGCAAGAAAGAAAGGGAGCTCTGCACGCACAAAAAAAACAAAGTCCCCTCGGCTACAATCATGCTTTTTAATCAGGTAGCATGGCAGCTCTTAAGCTAGAGAAGATGTCTCAGTATATCAGATGATCTTATTGTGGTTAATAACTGGAGTCCTTATTTGCCTGCCTTTCATAAAACCTGTTGGTGTCTTTATCATGCCTCCAGGGTGCGCACAGGGCAAGTTAGGAGGAAGTCCTTTCTGTAGGTCTTGATTTATGGAAGCTTCTTTCTGAAGTAACTTTAGATATCCATATTGTGTATCTTCTCCTCTTTGGTTCTCTCTCATGTCATCCTGGCCCAGCCGGGCTCAATCTGGTCCCAGTTAGTGACAGAGGAGCCAGTGGTCCGTCTGGACGCCACTGTCTGATCTTTCCCACAGCCCCTCTGAATCATTTCATATTCATTACGTGTCTGGCTGGAGCCCGGCCTCTGACATTTGACTCTTAAAGGCCCACCTGGGACCGAGACGAAATAGACTTCCAACAGTGTGGCGGAGGTGGGAAGGGAGAGTGTAGTGCTGGATAGTGACGGATAGGACGGCATGTTCGACTGACGGCTTGGGTTACGGGCCGCCTCTTCCCTCTAACCCTGTTTGTGATATTAGCATTGTGTGAACTGAGAGATGTGCCGTAGCTGAGCGGCCCCGAACACGTGTAGGTTAATAGAGGTGAGTGAGAAGGGACTGAAACAACTGAATCCTGTTTGTTATGATTAGAGCCACCTTGTGTTAGAAGGGACGCTCTTCATTTCACAGAGACGTATGGTCTAACCTTCACTGCGACCTGTAGTTTCTTATCACAGCCATTGTTAGTGAAGTACCTTGGTTGAGCGAGAGACAGACAGAGAGAGAGACAGTTGCTTGGTAGATAGCACAGTAATTAAGTGGTCATGTCAGATGCTGAGGAGTACTCATTGTTCTGGGGGAAATAAATGTGTCACAAGCCTCTTTGCTGCAGGTTACTGGTTGAGTTGGTGGTTCGTTTCTGGCGGTTTCATTCCCAGAGACAATGCACTGGGAAAGTAACTGATATTAAAGCCCTCAGGTTGACATGGGCCCTCCTCTCTGGATGAAACCAGACACATAAATGCCTTTTCCTCATTCCTAGTCATCTCTTTTTCAAAAGCCCTGCCGGCCCGGATGTTCCTTCAGATTTGGGAAGCGGGTGGGTTTATAGGGAAATATGCAGCCGTGCAGCACTTAAGACCGAGAGGGCACATTCTGTTATTCCATGGGATTTTTAACAGCAACCCGAGGAAAGCTTTTTATAGTAGGCCAAAAAAGACAAAGGGCGTGTAGGGAAGAGAGGAGGAGGAGAGTCATTTGTTCAACAGTTCTGCTCAAGGATGCGATTAGACCATACTGAATTATGTATTTTGTTTCCATTGTGCTTTTGCTTTCCTTCCACCAAAGTCTTCAAGTTATTGTCTTAATGCTTTATATTGCACACAAACACATCTTTGTTTGGTGCTCTAAATGATAGCACTGTGATCAAAGAGGAAGCGAAGAGATGAAATCAGAATCCGTTGGCAGCTCGCCCCCCCGCCCCCTCTTCGTTTCAGATCCTGCCAGGGAGCTGCCGGATGGGAAAAGGTGACAACAGTTAGAACCCGTAGTAACTGGTGAACACCAGCCCAAGCCGCGACACTGGCTCTGCCCTCACGCCATACGTGGCAAACCTTTATGTGTAGCACTGTTGCCGCCGTGGCGGTTTCACAATAGAGCGGGATTATTGTGTCTGGGCTGTCAGCACCTCTCAGCTGAAAGAAAACGAGAGTGAGGGAGAGTGAGGGAGAGAGAGGGAGAGAGAGAGAGAGAAAGAGGGAGAGAGAGGGAGAGAGGGAGAGAGGGAGAGAGAGAGAGAGAGAGAGAGAGAGAGAGAGAGATTTCAGACACCGGGAGAGGAAAGAGGAAGGGGGGCTCCGGGAGCGCTGGCATTTTCAAACAATAATCTCTGTGGAGCCTTTCAGGGGGTTTAGTGTCATTTTTGGCCTGTGGATTTTTGCCCTTGCTCTGCTTTGAACAAGAAGCAGTGGAGAGCGAATGAAAAGGAACAGAAAGAAGAAATCAGACAAGGCAGACATCAGAGGGAGAGGCTTGGCCTGGTGACTGATATTATTAGTGTTCAAGTGCGACTGATGGAGTCTTGGCCTGCATCCAATGGCTGCCAACAGGCCAGCGTTGGCATATTGAGTCTGGTACCAAATGACCTATATCCCCGTCCTATTTAGCACATTACAGCATTTGTCTTTATCCCGGCTCTTCTCTCATTTCCTTATTTTGTATCAAGTGTCATGACGAGACAAAAGCCCCATTCTTCAGCAGTTTTTTTTATTTTTTATTCACCTTCATGTGTGTTGCCCAGTTGTCTCGATGAAAACCTGTTTCCACTCTCCAGCCTCATCTCGTTTTAGCTCGCACAAAAATGTAGCCTTTTCTGCTATGGAGACGTTAAACAGTGAGGGCAGACAGATGGCAGCTTAAGCTAACCATTGCTTTTTACTGAGTACCTTTGCGTGCAAAGCTGCATGGCTGCCCAAATGTTCTCCTCCTGGCTACAGGCAAGAGTGGCAATGCTAATCTTATCTGCCTCGTGTGAATTATGGATGGGATGTAATGCAGCGATTAGACACGCACCTACACACATGTCACTCTGGTACAGTGCTGACCAGCTAGGTTCTCTTCTGCAGTCATCGAGGGTTTCCCCGAGCTACCCGTGGAGGTCTAGCCTCGAGTGCCACTGCTTAACCTGCCCCCCAGCCTTGTCTTTCCCTCAACGCTCACCTCTAATCAGCCTCCACAGCGACATTCACCATGCAGCAAAAGCCTTTCATGGCTGTAATTCCAAACGCCAAGAAGAGATGCATGGGAATCTTGGTCAGCTGACTTTCAAGAAAGAGGAATGGAAGGAGGAACTACAGCACCCTCCCTACCCCCCCAACACCTTCCCTAAAGCCTGCTGGGATGCTCCTTGGGCTTGACATACCCAACCCCACCTGCCCTCACTGATCAACGGGAAGCTCCTTCACTGGCTTCCCCTGAGCTGGCCTACTTGCAACCGTTTGATCTCATTGTGGAAGCAAGTGAGCTCGCCTGCTGCCTGGCAGGCAGAGAGAGCTCCTTGATGCTGAGGGTTGGGGAGGTGGAGCAGGCTTCAGTGGTGAGGCTTAATAACTGTATTAACATCGGTGGCTCTCACAGGACCCACGCCTACACAGCAGAGGGTGTGTGTGTGTGTGTGTGTGTGTGTGTGTGTGTGTGTGTGTGTGTGTGTGTGTGTGTGTGTGTGTGTGTGTGGGGGTGGGGAGGGATTCCATAAAGCTACCTTCTCACCCTTTGAATGCTCTGCCCTAATTTCCTCTCTTCTCCCGCTCTCCTTTTTTCAGCTCAGTTTTTCAATTCGGTGCGCTTTATGAATCAAGATGTTAGCGCAGCGCTTGTTTTTCATTTTCTCACTTTGCTGCCAAACAGATTCTCTCTCTTAATCACTTTATCACCAACCCTGTGGTTAACTCTCCATCTCTTCATTTTCTCTTCTTATTTGTCTTTTCTCTGATCGTCAGTCCGCTTTCCCCTCAATGTTATTTATTTATTTTTGTCATCACAGATTGACAGTAGTATTGTTGTTCCATCCTAATGTCCCCCTCATCACATTAAACAAGTTGGCTTCCAGATGTGTAATATAACAATCGACTAAATTAAAAGTACGGTACTCTTTCCTCACCTGTGTGTGTGGCGCTATTCATGACAGGTCCCCTTATCCCTTGAATTATACATTGGAAACAATTGAATAATTGATAGGCCCCACTTAGCTTAATGGACAGAGTTAACTGGGAGAGGAGTGTGTTCCTACTTGCAGAGGAACTGGGTCGCCATAAACGGCACCTAGTCACCCCCAGGGTCATAATGAGGCCCCGGTCACAAGGCAGAGACGGAGCAGTCGACAGAGGCCAGCTGGGGTTAACTGGACCCCAGAGGGAAAGAGGACAAGAGGGAGAAGTGGGACCATTAACACCAGGCTCACCTGAGGGCTCGGCTCACGTTACTTCCACTCATTTTTTTGGCAGGCCTGCTTACTCGTGTATGCATAAGACGACAAGCATGGTTCTGTGACTGCCTGCATGCAAACATTTTCACACACATGCACTTACAGATGGAGGAGGCACGCTTATTACACACGGACGCACAGAATATTTTCGATGCAAGAGCTGGCTTAACAGTTGCAAACAAAAGCTGTCCATTAAATCTTTACATCAAGGGTGTACTTGAAGCTTCATAATGCTCCCTCTCACCTATAGAAATATGGACGCTTTAGTAATAATCTTGAGTTGCTGATAAATAGTGGGGCAATGGACCATAAAACTGAGACCGGATCAGCACAAAAGATTCTAAATGCCGATCATTGATGATCCATATTGGCAGATACTGATCCTTTGTTGTTTGATTATAGCAGCTGGTATACAAGTCTTCAGACTATTTTCTATTATTATTTCAACCGCTCTTACGTCAGTGTAAATCATCCTTTATTTGTTTTAGTCATTTATTGTGTTTTTTGTTGTTGTAAAAACACACAATTGTATTTTATGGATTAAAGCAAATCAGGTCATTAGTAGTTTTAATGATGTATTGTAAGCTGCTTAGAGCTAATGTAAACAGCTTATAATTCATCTCTAACATCTATTTATGTTGCTGTGAAAACATTTCCTTCAAACAACTGGATCTATTCAAGTTTCTCACCAACACTACATTTTACCAGATTACATGTGAACACATCGTGAAAACATGATAATTTACCTTCGCCGAATAAAAATTTGCACTGAATTGTTCTCCTCGTGTCGGTTTAAACACGGACTGGTTGTTTACAGTGTAACATTATCAGAGATCGGCGACTAGAGAAGCATAAATGCCGCATCTTTTACTGAATATTGGCTGATAACGATCGTCAGTAAAACTTTATTGCACACTGTGGGAGTTAACATTAAACTGTTTCATTAATCTGCGGCTCACATGAGTGCCGAACAGTGGGGTGGGGTATCCGCACGGTTCACGGATCAACAATGGTCCGTTACACGACTACTGATAAATGACAACCATGACATTACATCTGAAATAGTCTGCTAAAAAGAACTGCATCCTTTTAATCCTTTTGTTCTATCAAAAAGACTGGCATTGTAGTGTGAGATCAATGTTTCTCACTAAAACCAGTCTTCTGACTGGTGGACAGCCGCATCACAGAATATAGTGTGCGTTTTTGTGTCTGTTTCATGATCAAATGGCTCCCCCCAGGCTACATTGAAAGGTCAGGGATCCATGCAGGAAATTAGTGTCTATGGAAGCACAGACAACACACACACACACACACACACACACACACACACACACACACACACACACACACACACACACACACACACACACACACAGATGTGGGTAGTAGAAAAGCACAACCAATACCCGAGGAAGCTAAACATGTCCTTCATTAAATTCTAGTAACATCCCACTGCGCTCCCTTGATGGCTCTGCCTGCTTTCATCAGCCATTTCTCCTAAGCACAGAGCTAACTTAACCTCCCGGTGCTATCAACAAGCATCTCGCTTTAAATTTTTTATATTTTTTTGCATTAACGCTGACACTAAAGACAAATGAGTCTGCCTCTCCCCGCCCACCGGCTCTCCCTTCGCTCTGCCCAAATCTTCCACTAAGGAGCCCCTTGACGCCGTACATCAGACGGCTGAATCAAATGTGTGTCATCAGTCATCATTAGGGGGCATGAGCAGGGAAGCAGTGGCTGGCCGTTCAGTGATGAGCCTAAAGGCCCCGACGCATCAGGCCAACGGGCGGTCGACTGCCAATTTCGGGCCGCCATTTTTCATCTTCATGTCATCTGATCATTCCAATACACAGATAATTTCACACGGCATCTGGAATGAAGCCAAGCGTGGGGTTAGAGCGGTGTGAAAATGGGATGCAATGTATCTTAACAACGGCTTGTATATCTGCAGGCTCCTGGTTTCCCTTTTTGAAGGAGTACAGACTGCCGCTACCTGCTGGTATGGAGCGTTATTTCCTCTCACGAAGGTGCAGAACGTACTTGCTAGTTGTAGCTTTTGTCGCTTTGGTGTGTCTTGGCCTTACGGTGGTTCAAGCCCCTACTGGGACCCTTGGTGGATTTAGCTGCCTTACTTGATGCAGAAGAGTTTTGCTCAAGTGTGCAGCCAAGTTTGCAGTTGCAGAATCTAAAGCATAAATTCCATATGTGAATGAACAATTGGTTGTTTTCTGCCTAAGCAATGTGCAGCTAGCTTGTTTTCCTCTGCGTCTGGCTATTCTAAATATGTCAGCTGTCTCCTCGGGGTCTTTAGGCCATTTTAACCCCTGTGCTGACCTAGTAACCTCCTTGGGTCCCGGCATCATTGAGCTCTTTAACAGACTAGTGACAGGATAATGGCCAGCTTGCTGCATCTTCTAGTCCACGCCCTTGCAAATACCTCCACTTACATCCACAATAATATGCTTTCAACTCTAAACCTGACATTGGTACTTTGAGCTAATTTATGAAGGGAACTGTCGTCATTATGGGTTTCAGGTACAGTAGAGGAATGCACGTAAACCTGCTGAGGCTGGAGGGCGGATGTAAATTACAAGTGAGTTCAACTATTAGCTCTAACTCGCGTTGACGAGTACATGAAGTGACAAACCTAAATGGGTGTCTGGGTTTTAAGAGAAACGGCCTGGTGAGGAGGCGCATCATTTGGCATCACTGAACACACTCAACCACTGGAGTCACGCAGACGCTGCACTCACAACCTCTCCCCCACTTCCACAGTCATGCTCCTGCTCTGAAGTTGAGACCAGACCCTCGTAAGCTATTCCCCCTGTGATTGACTATTGTGTTGTCCACACACACAGAGAGGGAGAGAGGAGGGGAAAGGGAGAACATGAGTGGAGAGAGGCAGTTTAACATGACAAAGCCTCTCCCTGGTGATCCTCTCTTCTCCTCCCCAGATCCTCATGAGCCTCTTCTCTTTCTCCCCTCTCTCTTGATCCCTTGTTCCTCCTGGCCTCTCCACGTCCACTTCAGCCCTCTAATGCAAATAGCCCTTTGCCCTCTCCATATTTATGACCCGCTTCCTCCACTGTTAAATATGCGCTTAAGGAACGAAGGGCCTTGAAAGCTGCCAGTCACATTGGATTAGCGAGTATCAATGGGTAGATAACCTCTCTGTTAGAGTGAGTGAAGAGCAAACACTTGAGCATAAGCATTCATGAGGCTCTTTTGGCCTTTTTAAACACTGAGAGGCACTGTGTGTGGCACTCGGCTCAATGAAGATGAATAGGGGTTGATTAATGAGTATGGATGTAATTTCAGCGCGGGCGGACAGAAATCATGATGTACGTGACATTTTGCCATATTTCTTCTCCTGTGATTGTTTTTAATTAAACATTGCTCATGATCTCCCGCAAATGAAATCATATCTGCACAATATGTTCAACGACAACGTTCTTCAAAGGCATACGACCTCTCTTCTCTTGTACTGTCTTTTGTATCTTTTCCCAGCACTGTGTGATTATTGCCTTGAGGTCACAGGAACACATTCTGACTCTTGGACTTCTTACTTGGCGCTTGTTATGTTGTTGGCGATAATTCTTACGTGAATATAAAGAATAGATTGGCTGTTGCACTCCTTCCAAGCGGCTGTGAGAAAGGAGCATCAACCACACGACTAGAATGTCAACCATAATGGCTTTTGTTAGGCAGAACAGTGGCTTTCTGGATTGGCCAGGTCCGGGTTTAGTGTTGCTCCGGCACCCTCTTGGCTCCGACTATGCACGAGTGCCGTTTCTTATCGCAGAAGGAAAGAAGCATGCACACAGTCATCCACTCACACACAATTCTATAATTAACCAATGCAGGCACTCTGTAAACTCAAGCCTTTATGTTTCATGAGGCCATTTTCACAGCCGGAGCGGGAACATTAATGACCAGTTTGTGAAAGCCTGCGGTTTCACTCATGGTTATGCGTTTGTGTGTTGGTGTTGTAAGCCAATGATGACCTTGATCTTGAATTACGTGCCATCAGGTGTGACAGCTGTAAATCACTCGGGGACGGGTTTATTAATTTACTTTGAGAGTTGATAAAGGGAGGTTACGTCGCGGTTGCATCATCTCCCTTTCTCACGCAGAAGAAGGTGACGAGAAGCAAACATGCCCGACTTTTATTTGTGGGCCTGCGTTTGAAACGTTCATCTCTTTCTCCTCAGACGTCCTCTCCTCCTCTCTGTCTTTATCGGACCTCGTCTCTTGCGCTCCCTCTGTCTCCTAATGTGGGTCAGTGGTGTCGCTCAGCTGATAGTGTACAGCTGCTGCATGCGTGACATTTATCGTGAACCTAAATTCAAGCACAATGGCAGATCCCCTGTGGGAAATGTGGATTATCCAATGGAAAAGACTTGCTAATCATAGGCCCACTGCTCCCCATTCAGTTTGCCATGGGGCTGCTACTAATGCACACATACAGGTTGACATAAATATCTCTATAGACCTGCCATGTACCAACTGTACATTCAGAATCCTCAGTGAATCCTGCGCACGCACACACACTCTCACACACACTCTATCATTGGATATCATGTTAAGGCGTGTTCCTGCCCACGTCTTAGTATGGCACCCGCTGTGCCTGTCCACATGCTGGCATCCTCTGGCCGTGACACCGGCTGCTTTTTGCCCCCTTGTGCCCACCACCATGTCCCACACCATCAGCTTATGCCAAATTTCTCCAGTCACCCCGGGGCAAGTGCCAATTCGAATAGTCCCACTGTCAGTCAGCAGGCATAGGCAGCTGCAGGGTAGAGTTACACCGTGCTACTCAGGGTTGCAAGGGAGCGTTGTTGCCAGGGAACTTGTGTTTCTCTCTGGCAAGGTAGCTGTCTTCGGATGACTTTTATGTTGTTTTTTTTACACAATTTAGATGTGTAAACATTGGTATTGCTCTTAGGATTCAACAAAAGCGGTGTAAATGTCCTGTGCAATCTGGTTAAGTGACTCATAATGAACTGTGAAAGGCTAGCATGTGGCTGCCGCAGCACAGAGCAGCTACTATGAAGTTGCTGCTAGAAGTCCAGCCCCGGCAGACCTCACCTTTGCCATCTGCTTGATCCCTTGCTGCCCCTCCCCCCCGCGCCCTAGTTTGTCCACACATGTTCTCAGTTCCATCTCCATTTGCCAGTGCAGCAGTGATAGGAAAACCTGGTGTGTTGTTATTTCAGAGGCCTGGCAGCGTGGAGAGGGAAGTTATCTTGGGGCCCCTGGAGAAGGGCTCTGGAACGTGGTGGTGGGGGCCTCGGGGCTGATAAAAACCAGGCCTGGCCGAGACAGGAACATGCTGACGTTCACACGCACAGGCTGTCATGCACATACATATGGTGCATATTGCTCAGCATGCTCTCAAGCTTGCAAACAGGCAGATGCGCTCATTTGCGCGAGCGTGCACATTTCCTTCCGAAATATGTACATTAAGTGTAATATGTTTAGCCACCATCACCCAGCTCCTCCTCAACACACCAAAATGCTAAGATGCCATGAATTAACCCGAAACACTAAATCTGGCCCTCCGTTTCCTGCTGTTGAGGAGGGATCGTCATAACAGCCAAGAATGACTCCTTGCTCTGACCTGCTTTGCCTTTGGCCTCTGCTCTGACCATCATCTATCACTCACGTGTGTGTGTGTGTGTTTTTCTTGCCGTAACACTCTGGGGGGGTGGGTATTTGGCCCCATTTTTAGCACTATCCATCAAATTGTGGTCTCGGAGCCAGTGTAGCCTTCAAACGTACTGCTTGGTCCTTAAAGAACTCAGGCTGTCACATAAATTTCTACTCTCTCTGCAAAACTTGAATATCTGCACTGGTTGCAAAACAGCAGGCTGTCATTTCTCTGAAATGTGGACCACAACATACTCTCCTAAGTGGAAGTGATGTGTCATGCGCCGCTGAAAATTATGTTAGAATCCGATTAAGCTCTCAGTTTGATCCTTGCCCTTCCTTCCTTTAGACTATGAGCACCATGATGACAGATGTATGAATAGACTAAAATAGCATGACTATATTCCACCAACCAGATATCATGTCGAACCTTGATATTTCCAAAAATGGAGGTATTGCGCAATACTGCAAGATTGTTCCCATTATTTTGCTTGGCAAATTTGGAGACTCATTATTACTGGCAGTGCCCTGTATCTGAATGCATTCTCCTCCTCCCCCTTTCTCCCCCACGCTCTCCACATTGAGACGGTAGTCTGCAAGCTAGACATGCTGCAGCTTAAGGGAGCACTACCAGGCAGGGGGATCCTCGCTAATTCTCACTCGTCCTCACTGAAGCACGCACCCAGATTCGTATGCCATCATATCAACATGCATGAAAGGAGTAGGAGTCGGGACAAATGGACTACTAGCGTGACAAAATTCAGAATAAAAAAAAACACATCTCTAAGGCAATTACATGATGTGATTGATCCGGTGCAATTTGTTCGCCTCTTCAGGTGGAAGTTGAATCCGATACTGACATTCCTGTGTTGGATACTGTCAGATAGATTTAAAGGCCTTTTGCTGGCCTTAGGTGTAACGATGAGCATCTTGAATCCCTTTTGGCGTGAAAGAGGACGTGAAAGAGGACTTCCTGTGACTCGTAGGGAGCAATGGTCCGAGGAGGATGTCCGCCTCAGTAAGTGGGATAGGTAGAAGGAGACGAAGGTGGAAAGTGGCGGGAGACGGAGGTGGAAAGGCAGGATTCAGTTACAGTGAATACAGGAGGCGTGAGGCTCGCTGCCTGCTCTCCTGACCTATGTTAACCTCCGCGGGCTCTCCTTCCTCTGTGTGTATGTTTTCACTTATGCTTGTCTGCCCTGCCGCCAGGTTCCTCCCCCTCTCCCCTCCAATAACTGTTCACACTCCGTGTTTGAACACAAAACACACCCCACTGTCGCTTTCCTTACAGCTGTCGGTCTGTGCGTGCCTGCTAGCGTGTGATGGCCCCTCACCCCGGCTCATATTCAGATGGCGTGCGTGGCTGTGCCGTCAGTAATCGGTGCGAAGGCAGTGAGCAGAGCCCCATCCATTTTCAGCAGAGATCTGTTATGACGCTTTGTTAGAGAATGGGAGGATTTCCCTGTTAGCAAGGAAATAGTCCCGTTTCCGTCTCCAGTAATTGAAGAGTGCTGACAAAGCATTACCGTGTGTGTGTGTGTGTGTGTGTGTGTGTCGCACGCGCTTTCTCTCCCTCTCACCCACTTTCCTCACTTGAAAACCAACAAAAATAGCGTCTGAATATTTAACAAAAGTCAAGCACTATGCTTGAGCGATGCCCTTCTCTGCTCACTTCTGTTTCACTTCACATGAAAGCTCTTAAGTTTGTGCCAGTCGTTTTTATGGACATGCATGATCCATTGGCCCACAACTCCCAGGGTTTTGCAAGGCGGTCTCCATCCCTCAGGCGGTTCCAATAGCCATCCCACTTCATTATTTTAAGCAGACTTCAAAGTGAGACTTAGCGTAGTAGCCTGCGGTATGGTGGTCTGTGTGGTGTCTCCTCTCAGACATACTCGCTGCATGGAAAGACAAATGGACCTCGATATGGTCTTCCATGTATCTTACACTTGGCAAGCATGTGTGCATGCGCATGTCCAAATAACCTAATAGAAGCCAGGGGACACGAGAGGCCGTGATAGAGTGGGATTCAACAAAGTGGAAGACTCTGTCAAAGCCCTCCCTCTCCTCCTCCTCCTCCATCCCCTCTGCCTTCGTTTTCTCCACTTCTCTCTTCCACAATCCAGGCAGCCAAGCAGCCAGCCTGCTAATGTAGTTAGCTCCCCCCTAATGATGGTGAAATCTCATTAATATGCTTCACAGCTGGGCCCAGTAACCAGTGGGGATGAAGGTAATCAAATCTCAGAGGACTAACCTAGAGCTGAACCTCAAGAACTGCTCAGCAGCACTGGGCCGAGACGGCAGAGTCTGGAGGCTTGATAATAGCCTGTGTGTGTGTGTGTGTGTGTGTGTGTGTGTGTGTGTGTGTGTGTGTGTGTGTCTCTTGGTCTGTGGTCTTGCGGTCTTTGAAGTACTGATGTTAGCCAGGCTATCTTATGTCACTATTACAGCTCAGGCCAGTTCATCATCAGAATAGATTTCATTTCAGTCTTGTGCATATTTGTCCATTTAAGTCCAGGCATGCTGTAATTGCTAATGGAGGAAGTGGCTTTGAGGGCGCGGCTTCTCTGTAAGTGCACTTGTGGCTCATGATGTATGCAAAGTGAATCTGAAGAGCGACATTACAGACCACTCACACTTGAACTTAATTAAATCATCTGTGCTTTGGCTCTGAGTTCGAGAACGCCACGCCACATTAAGCTATTTAGATATCGGAGGGGCTGCACACACACACTCTCGCACACAAACACTGTGTGTTTATAATACTTGTCTGCGATTGGTAATATAAAAGGAGGGATCAAAGTAAATTGAATGTCAGCACTTTGACTTATTGGTCATTCAGAATTGGTTTTATGAGAGAAGTGCGTTGTTCATCCATGGCCAACTCACACATTGTTTGGACCAATTAATGACAGTACAATTCCGAATTAGAAATTATATTGTATACATCCATTACTTTCAATGTGCCAGAGCCAGTGGTCAGATATATAGACTTCTGCCGGTTCTTCCCGTTTATGTGCAATAGATTCCTCATCAGTAACTCCTTACTGTTTTTCATTTGAACATTATTTTCAGGGTTGCGGGTTCCTGTTCCTGCATCCTTAAGCAAAGCGACAAGTCATTGTCTATTCATGTTTCCTTCTCTTGGCTAAAGGAATGATATTCTAGCTGTAGTGCAAGTATTAGTTACCATGGTGACTTTGCAGACTCTGGAGGGGCTCCGGCCTGGAAACCAGGCCAGACGCACACATTTCCAGTGTTAATATGTCGCAAGGATACTGAAGAAAGCTCTCCAGGCGAGCGTGAGTCAGTTCTTCCAGTGTTTGTGCGTCTGCTTTCGTGGATCGCACAATAGTCAGGCTTGTATGATAGTTGGTGTTGATCAGAGCTTGGAAGCAGGCTGGTGTTGAATAATGCCTGCTGAAGGGCTAAGTAGCTCGGTCCTCTCCGCTGAGCCTCCCTGCCTCTCTGTCCACAGGCCTGCCATTGTTTTGCTCCATGCCTCAGCTTGACAGGCCTCCAGAAGCCAGCCATTGTAATTAATTACAGTCGCCAGCCCCCGCACAGTCTCTTGTCCTTGTGTCCCAGATTTTCATGGGTGCTCTCATTAAGACGGTGTGTGTGTGTGTGTGTGTGTGTGTGTGTGTGTGTGTGTGTGTGTGTGTGTGTGTGTGTGTGTGTGTGTGTGCATGTGCGCGTGCGTGCGTGCGTGTGTGCGTGTGTGTGTGTGTGTGTGTGTGTGAGAATTTATATGTGTGTGTAAATATATATGTGTCTGTCCGACCGACAAGTTTTTAAAATGTTTTTCTAGGAAAGCCTTTAGCCTGTGTAAATGTAGGCATGTTTGCAATTGTAATGTTTATGTGTGTTAGTGTGTGCATGGTTGGCACATCTGTTTGTCTCAGCGGTTCTACTGAAGGCAGCTTTAACGTGGATGAATAAGCTCTCCGGTCACACTAATAACGCAGGGCTGCATTCAGTCCGCTTCTAGAGAGGCGGAAGAGCGCAGTAAACTGTGAATGTTTTTTTGCTAATGAGAAAATATGCCATGTTATGTAAGGCCTGCTCTGTTTAACATTAATTCGTTTGACATGGTGAGCGTGGCCCAGTGGCATGGGCAAAGATGCCCCGTATGACGCCAATAAAAGAGCAATGTGAAGCAAAGGACGGACTCTCGCTGTTTATCTCACACTTCATCCTCCCGGCTCACTTTGGGACAGAATCCGTTGCACAAAATCACCTCACATTTTTCCTCCTCAACAGCATTTTGGAAAAAGGGCACCTTCTTACCGCGATATGCATTACTCTCCTTGATAGAAAATAGTATAATTCCTTTTTATGAGCATACGTCCACACATTCCTTCAACTGCATCGCTCCTTTCCTCTGAGATTTGTATGTCACACTTTAGCTTCAGACAAGTTGGTTCAAAGCTCTGATTGTTTTGTTTTTCAATGATTTAAGTTAAATCCTGTCAGCTGTGTTTTGTTTGTGGGTGTAATGTAGATTAATCTAAAAACATAAGGGTGGAACATGAGTGTAGTAATGCATACAGCATAAGCTTTCATTCCTTGTGTATGTACACTTTTTTTATCACTTCATCTGTATTTTTTTACTCAAACACATCATAGTTCTCTGTCTTGTCCACATCTTTGGCTTCTCATGCCTGCTTTCATTTCTTTATCTCCACCCTCCATCATTGGAAAACTCTTTTTCTTCTTCCCATTTTCATGAAACTGCATATATATTTTCTAAGTTTTATCAAAAATAATCTCTGCTCAATAAGCTAAAAAAGTCTTTGGCATAAACAATAAGTGTCTCACTGGAGGCTGATGTGGAAAGTCTCTCAAAGTGGCGTATGACATCTGGCCCTCACAAAATGAAATGTCCTAATATCCCCAGCCTGATTGGGTGTCACTGATAGGTGTTGCAATTTGGGTTTTATTGCTTTTAGCTCAACTGTCTCCCGTCACTTGAAACCCACTTGGATGTGCTGTGTGTTTTCCTGACGGCGGAGATAGCACACAGGCTCTGGCGTAGGCTGGATTTCAGTGTACCGTGCTTCTGTCTGTTATTTCTCTCCCAGGAGCCTTGAACCTATCTGGGCATCAGGTTGGTTTATTTTGGTTGTTCTGGATCTAATCTTCCCCTGCGCCATCTGCGGAATGTGCGTGGAGATTGGCAGGCTGAGATGAGCACACAGACACTATAAAAGGATCGGAAAGTGTGTGTGTGTGTGTGTGAGCAAAAAGAGAGAGAGAAAGAGATGTAGCAAAACTTTATCCTCGTTTTATATTGCCCAGTGTGCAGTGTGATTTAGAGTCGTTTGGTGTGTGTTATGTCAGGACGTGGATTGTGTGTTCCCAGCTGTACTACATACCTGCTAAACCAGCCCAATCCTTTTAAATATTGATGGCTTATTTACACACCAAGCTGCTTGTCAACCTCTCCAATCCCTCCTGTGTCGAGCTGATGATGCTGTGTGAAGACAGTAACCTGTGTTGATGAGGATGGAACCAGAAGAATGTCGTTTATACTTGTTAGGGGAAGTTAAACTTTAGTGAAAGTTCTTAAACGTCTTCCTGCAGGGTTCTTACGGTCATGGAAAACCTGGAAAAGTCATGGAATTTTGAAATGGTTATTTCCAGGCCTGGAAAAATCCTTGGAAAAAAATCTGGAACGTTTTGGAAAATATGCTTTTAAAAGAAAGACGCTCAAAATATAAGCAGGCATACACTCTTATCTATAAATGTGTATTATTTTCATCAAACTATTGTCTCTCATTCATTTGTGTCATTTAAGGTATACTGTATGTTTTGGAATTCTCATTGTTCGTTTAAATACTACATTTTCTCACTTTTTCATGTATAGACCGAGATTTCACAAAATGTTTGGTCATGGAAATTTGGTTTAAAATCATGGAAATCCATTGGTCAAAATGTGTATGAACCCTGTCCTGTGTAATGGTCATCATCACTGATGGCACTGAAAAAAAAATAACAGTCTGAGTCGGGCTTCATAATGGTTTTGGTTTTAAAAGCTAGTTACAAGTAGAACACACATGCCAGCTCAAAACGGATCCATTTGGATTAGACATTTATTTAGTCAGCCATAGGCCGCAGGGTGCAGCGCTCTGCTGTGAATGTGTGTTTTTATGTTTGATTAAAGAGATGTGTTTTGTAACGCACAGGATATTGAGGTCAAAGTCCAATACATATTACATGAAGGCAACAGCAGGTTACTTCCCTAGAATCCTGTACCGCCTCTGTTTGTTATGTACAAGCACACAAGATATGGGAGCCTGGCCTGCAAAGCGCTCACATGTTGTTTGGTTTGTCATATTAGTGCTTATTGGATGAAGACGGAGCATTTTCAGCCTCTCTGTTTACTGGTCTGATATTGAGAAAGGGAGAATTAGTTATGTGTTTGGTTGCAGGGGTAAACAAGTTATACAGATTATTGAGGAGTAGTTAGCTTTGTATGCTTTTTACTTGTTGCTCGTGATTGCTTTATATTTAAATATTTTCAAGCATACATACTTAAAAAGACTGCACCATTTATTAAATAAATTTAAAAAAAGCACAATGCTGTGAATCAAAGGCAAAAATCTGTCTTTGAACCCTGCTGGCAAAGCGGTCTATTGCTATACAGTGTAACACATCACACACGTCATAATTCCAGCAGTAAATAAGAATTTCTCCGCAGAAGGAGTGAGTGAGTGAGTGAGTGAGTGAGTGAGTGAGTGAGTGAGTGAGTGAGTGCTTCCTTTTTTATTTTGCAGAGTCGTTCCAATGGCGAATCTGAACGTGTCTGGTCAAGAAGTTGTCCTTGCACTTTCATTTTTGTCCTTTTCTTCTAAAAACATATTGTTAGAAAGTGTTGGATGTTGTCGGCAGCTGTGTATCAGTCCACACTGGGTCGTGTAAGATCTTTGATTGGACACACAAGAGCTTGTGTTTGTGAATATCGATTAATGCTGCCTGTCTGTCAGCGCTCCATCTTACAGCATTCACTAACCACCCTCTTGTTGCTCTTTCCTCTCCACAGCGATAGAGACCCAGAGTACCAGCTCGGAGGAGATAGTGCCAAGCCCGCCATCACCTCCCCCGCCGCCCCGCGTCTACAAGCCCTGCTTTGTGTGCCAGGACAAGTCCTCAGGGTACCACTATGGTGTCAGCGCCTGTGAGGGCTGCAAGGTGAGACTTCCAGCCGTACTCTGAATCTGCCAAGCAAGCAAGACGTTTCGGCAATCTTTTAACCTTCATGTGATTTGTAGAGGAAAATGTACACTCAGGTATTCACAGGCTAAGCTGAGATGATGAAAATGATACGGCGCATCCTTTTGAGTATTTCACATCCTTTCGGGGTTTTTCAGTGTTTAATGCTGGAATGTAAAGGTGCTAAATATGAGCTCTGGAGCATTTTGATTGCCTCTCGACATGGAAACGGCTGAGCCGGCTGCACGGTGATGCCGTTATCAGTCGTAACCGTCGTCTGAGAGCAGTAGAGAGCGGCGATGAGCTAGCCACAGAGGAGTATGCTAACATGCACTAAAAGCACATGTGGCCAACCTGGCCGTGTCAACAAAGCAAGGAGACGCTCTGATGGCAACACACGCAGACGTAGAGCGACTTGATTCTCTGCTCAGGTGGACATTAATCCACTGGATCTTTACAGAGCAAATATTTGTGTCCCGTACATTGCCCCTTTTAATGTGGGAAATGAGTCAGAATTGACTACCTTGTTTTGATGTTTTTAATGGTTTTATGTGAAGCACTTTGAATCGCCTTGTTGTTGAAATGTGCTATACAAATAAACTTGCCTTGCCTTTTCATGGGGAATCATTTACTGGCATCGGCTGCTATATTGAATTGCCTAATCATTAATATGACCTGGACAATGTGCGAAATCTGCTCTTTCAACACTTAAAAAGCTGCAACCTATATCTGCTCACGTTGTAAAACAAGATAACGTATATGATGGACCTGCGTCTAATCATGTGCAGTATGTGAAACTTTGTCAGCCATGTGGGTTTACTCGTATCGGATTTGCTGACGTGTCCACATCAGCCGTCTGTTATCAATACAGCCATGGTATACAGGTGCTGAAGAGGCCTTATAGCCCCCATCGGCTCTGTTATCAGTTGGTAGTTGCTGTGTGCATGCATACACGCTCTCCTGCTAGTGTGAGCAGCACACAGACTGCTTTATCTCGCGTCTCCCAAGGCACATAGCCAGAGTTGTGTAAGCTCAGAGGTGGATAGAGATGAGACGGATGGATCTGTGGAATCTAATGTAATCTTTCTGCCAGGTGCAAACCGTATAAACCCATGTCAACATTTCACAAACCACCTTGTTTTCTTTTGCGTGGCGATCATGCCTTCCTGAATTTACCAAATAGCATTTCCAAAGTTGTAGAGTCTTAACGCAAACAGGAGCGTGTAAATCCTCTTTGCAATAATTTAGTTTTATCGTACCAACAGCCTTGTGTACAGCGAGAGGAGGTAGGGAGTAGTTTGATGATGGGAGGCAGAGTGGTGCTGTTGGTGACAGGTGCCCGCTAGACCCTTTGACTTATCGACTGTGCAGCCAATGCTGTGGTCTGTATGTGTTGCCATATGTGCAGGGATAGGAGTGCTGCGGATGGACAAGGGGTAAGGCGTCGAAAAAAAGCCATGCTGGAGACGGCAGGAGGCAGCGGCAGTAAAAAAAAAAAAAGAAGGAAGCAGCAGTACGGCAGGTCAGGAACTCAGGGGGAATGTAAAAGTGCAGACAAAACGATACAAAGATGGGAGAAACTGCAGGGAGTGAGATAGTGGGAGTGAGAGAGCAGACCGCTCTGAGAGGCATGAGCAGCTAAAAAGAGAGAAGTGGGGATGGTTGAAGGGGCAGCAGATCAGGCTGACTGGGTTCAGGGGCCAAGGCTGAACTCATTGACATCCAAAGAAAGACGGCCAGCGCAACAGAGCGCGTTGGGAAGGGGGTTGGTTGGGGATAATGAGACGATGCACAAAGAAATGTGGATACAGGAAAGCAAGGGTTCATACATACAAACAGTTAACCCTTTAACACACAAACCCTCCGCATGCTCCATGAAACTCAACCTGGTGCCCAAACGCGAAATAAAAACATAACAAACGAAGTGAAGACTGACCTCTGCTGTTTTATAGGGCGGCGAAACTACTGCTGGCTGTGAGTCCTGTGGAACCGTAGAATATTTTCGAATTGATTTCCCCAAAATATATAATATGTTCAATATATTCTTGACTGTCGATGCTTGACAAATCCTGAGTGCGTGTGTATATACTGAGAGAGGCTGCTCTTGTCGAGATAATGTGTAGTGTGATGCTCCAATTATTTTCCTCATGTAATCGGGGTCATAGTTGTGTTTCTGCACTCTAAATACTTCCAGATTTTGTGTTTCTAATCAGGAGATGTGACCGTGGGAATCCTTGCAATTTGTTTTCATGTGTATTAAAAAGCATTGGTCTCAAAAGGTATGCAGCAACTCTGCGGCCATTCCAAGCCCCAAAGTGCTGTTATTGTGTCCCCTTAACGCTGCTCCCCATCGTCTAATAGCATCTGATTAAATGGGGAAATACGTGAGATTATAACACTAAATCACAGCCCGTGGTGAGAGAGAGAGAGAGAGAGAGTGAGAGAGAGTGTGTGTGTGTGTGTGTGTGTGTGTGTGTGTGTGTGTGTGTGTGTGTGTGTGTGTGTGTGTGTGTGTGTGTGTGTTTGACCAATATAGAAGTATGAAATTGGCTCTGTGGTAAACATAGCTCATATCGCCTCAGGCAGAGCCAATGGTTGTGTAGTTTTAAGTGGTCACCAGCGTTATTATTAACTGGTGTCTTCACATCTTGATATGAGGTTTCATAGACATAGACACAGGAGACATTTAAAAAAACAGTCTGACACTTAAACAGATGTAAAATCTCCATAACAATGTGATAAACATAGATGGAGGGAAAACAATAAAAGCGCTGTAACCTTGAGTAATTAGTTGTTTCTCCTTAGTGATCACAGCTCAGTGATGAGCTTCTTGTGGATATTGTCCCCAATGTGCCAAAGTAGTTGTTGTTTTATCAGCCAGCAGTTAATTGCGCACTGCATATTAATTTAGAACAATGGCAATAACCAAACGTTAAAGCGTCGCAGCTACAATATGAAAGCTTTAATCTCGGATTCGTTTCACCGTGTCAGCGCCAACCAATGAACACGACAATTCCGCTGTTCAGCCTCATAATCGTTGGCGAAAACTATGAAAGCGTCCCAAGTTCAGCCGCTGGACCCCCGCAGTTCTGCGTCCCAAGTTCTGCCCGCTCGACACCCGCAGTGCTAATTTGAAAAATTCAGGAGGCCTTCTCCATATCTCTGACTTCAGAGGAGACGACTTGGCATAGCGCACTCAATAATTCAGCACTACAGGCATGTGAATGTATATGGTTGTCTCATCTGAGACTGGGGTAAGTTGAGGGTTAGCAGCGTCGGCTCTGCTGCAGCGCGCCAAACTACAAAGGCATTTCCTGGGGGCTGCGGCGAACAGAGGAAATAGGAGGGAGATGTTGAGCTCTGCTTCTTGGAGACGGCTCATTCGTTTGTTGTTTAAGTTCTACCGCCCGCACATACTCGCCGCCATTGCACTTCTTTTCCCCCTCCAGATATTAACACTTACACATTAAATATGCATGCACACCCCCTCATGTTTATGTTTTTGTCTTGGAGGCACAGCAGCACGCGGCAGGCAATCTCTCCTCCTGGTATCTGCTGCAATGGGAGGGAAGCGACCATATTTCCAAAGTCCCCAACCACAGCTTCTAGCGAGAATGTCCCCTATTTGCTGTGTTTTTGAGCCCTCTTACCAAGCATCCGTCTTTACTAATGTGTGGGCTGTAGCAATAGAGCTTCTTAATAGAGGCAGGGGCGCACACACGCACGCACACACACGCACGCACATATACACATATGCACGGACGCAGCGGGAGGCTGGGAACGCACTCTTAATCTGGGCACAGTGTGAAAGTCACGTAAAAGAGGATTCCTGTGCTTCCCTCGCCAACCCGAGACTCCCCCCTGCTTCCCTCTTAATAAAGCATTTCCTCACACACATGCAAAGTAGAAAGCACTGACCCACTCCTATGTGCACAAGGCTCAAAACGCACGTGAGGTAGACCGTCGTGAACTCAATGACGGATGCAACATCCGTGTTCTGTTGCCGTTCACTCCACTTTTTCCTCCCTCTCACCCTCTCGCTCTTCTCGCGCCTCTCATCTCTAAACGCTGCAGGGTGGCTGACAGGCCTGCTGAGGGCTCTTGTCGCCGGGTGGATTAAGCGGTGATACAAAAAGAGGCTTTAGGGCCGCAGGAAGCAATGACTCTTAAAAGGAGGAGAGGGGGAGGGGCAGGAACAATCGACCGGCCCACGAGTCAGCAGCATCAGCCAATCAGGAGATGCTGCCAGGGGGCACCTGAGCCTCGTGGTAGGTCAATCCCCTGTGACACTAGGGTCAGGGTCGGGGCACCGTCGGATCAAAGGGCACGTGAGACACGCACACACAGGCACACACAAAGAACACAGACTTATGCCTCCGCATCAGCAGCGAGAATTAACGTCAAACTACAAGCCTTGTTCTCTCCACTTTGTTGTTTGTTCAGGCCTCACAGCTCTGTGGGGAGAGATGAGTTTGTAGGGGTCTGTTGGAGGTAAAACCCTTCTATTTCTACACTGGAAATGGTGCATGAAAAGCAGGCCTTTGATGAGGATTTTTTTTTTTTTTTAACCAATCATTAAAAACGCGTTTTTATACCGACAGCCGGTTGGAAAGCAGATACGAGGCCTTGTTGAAAAGGGTTAACAGTGTGACCCTCTGAGGATGAAAACGCTTCCTCTACCAGCCGGAAGCGAAGTCTATCATGTGTAATCTAAACGGTCACTAGTTCATTAGAAGGCTGATCCACTTCCTCTCTGTGGTGGCGGACTGGAGATGTAAGAAGAGGCTGGCGATCCAGGAGAGACAAATTGTGGGCTTATGTCCACCGGCCATCTGTCGGCTAGCGGAGCTAATCTCTCGACGTGATGGGGCTCCCTGGAAGCTCCACCTCCACAACACACTCCCACCTCCCTCTCTCCCTCGCTAGCCTCTCCCACCCACCACAACATAAACCATGTCCCACAGCGTCACATCAATACTGACGGTGATCTTTATTACATGTGTCCCGAGCCTCGCTTGCTGAGCACTGATTTGCATGAACCCCTTTTACCATCTTTTTGACACACAAGGGATGTTTAAGGTCACAGAGGTCAACAATGATTTCTTTGGAGTTGCAAGGTATTAGGAAGAATAAAAGTGGTGATGCGTGGATTTTCATCTCATCTATCAGGGAGAGATAATTTGCTCTGTTTCTATGTCTTGGTTTTGTGCAATCAAAACATAGTTAGCCTCCCCGAAGATCTCTCATTCTAGCTCAGTGACCAAAGTTGAGCTCATTATAATTTATCCTCATTCTTAAGCGCACGGACTAGATTTCTAAAAGCATTTTCTTTGATCTAGTTGGATTAAAAAGGCAAATGCATGAAAGTAGGGATTCCTTTTTTGTTCTTGTACAACACTGTGTTCAGCCTATGTATTATCTGTCTCTCTAATAATACACGCTTGGCCTGGATCTAGAATTGCTTATTTCTGGCTGTGTAAACTAGGCCACGGTTATGTGGCACCCAGTAACCCTGAGCCTTTTGCCCCCAAAGCTTTTGGACTTGAAACATCTTCATATGAATGCTAGTGTTGTGGTGGCCCTGCCTTAGTAGGTGGGAGACCTCATGAGATGAGATGGTGACAAGTCACTGATGATTCCTCTCTATCCAGATTATGTCACGGAATAAGCCTTTTAAGGATTTAACTGTTTGGTAGTTTATTGCCTCTTAACTGCAGCTGCATGCCTCTTTTAAAAAGTAAGTTAGTTCTTTTTTTTGTGTTTGTTGGGACCAGATGAAGAGGGACACGGTAAACATGAGGCGAGAGATTGCACAAAGCCAACAGTACAACTTTAATTGCCAAGTCATTTAGCTATTTGCGAAGATAGTCCTGTATCCCTCGCCCTTTCGGCCGCCATCCCATTGCCAAACACCGGTCCTCTCTCCTCATTATCTTCTATTATTGTCATTCTGTCACACAGGGTTTTTTTCGGAGAAGCATCCAAAAGAACATGGTGTACACTTGTCACCGAGAGAAGAACTGCATCATCAACAAAGTCACCCGCAACCGCTGCCAGTACTGTCGGCTGCAGAAGTGCCTCGAAGTCGGGATGTCCAAGGAGTGTGAGTATAAAAACTGTTCCCCACAACTCCCTGCTCCGCCCACTTAGGGACGAGCACAGATCTCATTCTAGTTGTTTAATCCCAGAGGGGTTGGCATGATTGTTACCACTGCAGGACGTCTTAAGGCACGGAATTTGTCGACATTTGTTCCATTGAGCAACATGGCATGAGCGTTCATTATTGATGCACACACATATCAGCTTTGGCGGTGACTCAAGTGTGACTGTTGCACTTAATTTATTATTTATTCAAGACTGCACTCGGCTGAGACTGCATCCTGTCATTTTTCTGAGAAGATTCTGTGACCTTGTGACGCCTATCAAAACAAAGTCAGAGTGAAATCAAAGCTGTAACAATTAATTCCTCACACATTCATGCTTTTAGTTGATTTCGTTGTATGTATATATTTCGAAGAGAATATCCACTGTAAGAGCGAGACAAAGGGCAGCCGTGATGCAGACTGGCAATAACAGTCAGGGTGTCGCCAGGCTTGGCAGGACTCTGTGATGAATATGTTCTCACCTGCCGAGAGTGAAAGAGCAGGCGTCTGCTCCCATCATTGCACCCCGGGGGCTGTGTGAACACACACACACACACACACACACACACACGCACACGCACATACTCACAGGCAGTCAGACTTGATAAAGTAATTGGAAGAGGTGTGACCGCAGAGAACTCTGAGGCCAGCAGGGTTTTCATACGCTGTTATACACAAAGACACACACTCGCTATAATTTTACACATTGCCAGAATGTGTGTTAGTGACACGTTTGTAGTCATGATTACTGATAAATGCTTAGTAATCGAACATGTATTATGAATTAGCATATGCAGACAGAAAGTGTAGCACCTCTCCTCCTCACACAGGATTGTTTAAACTCATTGCTCCATCCCTCTCTGCCTCCTGTCTTCCCACCGCTATTTACCTCATCTTTCTGGTACAGTGAGTGCAGGGAGCTCTCCCTATGGCACAGCACTGTGGCTTACAGTAAAAGAAGTTATCCTCTGAGCTCCTTACCTTTGAATGGGGCCATTAATCATGGTTAGAAGGATCACAGCAGCCAGCTCTTTTACACACAGAAACACACACAGAGGCAGCTCACGCAGGAGCAATATACTGGAGTTGGAGAGCCATCTAGTGTTGAATTAATAGTACTGAACCAGTCAAAACTGCTAAAAGGGTTTTCTGAATGATATGAAGGCTTGAAATGTGTGTTATCGGATAGATTTCGAGGCACCCTTGCTCAGCTGCTTTCGGTTGAACAGCAGTTCCCTCTTTCTAATTTGCGGTCATTTTGTGTGCCGATTGCTCGCCCCGTGTCCTCAGCAGTGACTTTGGCGAGTGAAACTGGTCAGAACCGGTGAGGAAGGAGAGGCTGGCCATCTGGGACCAGCAGGGAGTCTCACTGCCCCTCTCATACACACACGAGAACACACACACACCCGAAGATGCATGCTTGCGCGTAATGTCACGCACACATTTAAATTATGCACATGCAAGGTGACAAACACAAACTGATATGAATAAAAATGCTCTAACAGAAATACACTCGGACAGCTCCACTTACACACCATACACTCTCTGTCACACACACACTCGCAGAAGGTGGACTCCCTGCTAGCACTGGGGGACGTCCGGGTGACCTTGTGTCTGTCGGCAGACAGCTCCAGACGACAGTGCCAGGCCCGCTGCCAGGTGGCGATGCTAAGCAAGACAGCGTCAGGACGATGGAGGGGGGGTGTTAGGAGCAAGTGAAGGGTTACAAGGTAAACGCCTGTAAGCCTGGTGCCACATTATCATCCACCTGACAGTGTGTGTGGTGAAAGCAGACCAAGACCTATGGTCAAAATGAAGGTTAACGTGAGGGATTCACCAATCAGACTTCTTCAGTCCTGATAGCGATACTTGGGCTTTAGGTATCGGCCGATGCCGAGTACTGATCTGAGTTTCATCAATAAGCCTAGTTCAGGGATTCCCAACATGGGGTTTATACAATTCTGCAGGATAAAACACTAACATTTACCTTATCTTTTTTTAATATATATATATATATATATATATATATATATATATATATATATATATATATATATATATATATAGTTTCACTTCTTCGGGCCTCAAAAATATATTTTAAGAAGGTAAAAATCACTTTGCTTGTTTAGAAAGCTTAGGAAAAAAATATTCTTTTCGACTTTTGCTAACTTTGCTTTGTGTACCTTTTTTATTTAACCAGATAAACCCCATTAAGAAAAACATGTCAATGACTGGAATTATCTAGTTCCCACAACGGACATTCTCTATTTGAAGTCTTTTTTTTTGTTCCGGTTCAGTTGCACAATCCTCAGACCAGCCACTGTACCTCAGCACTTCCCTCCCTTTTATCATCCCCTCCCCCTCACAACGCTATCGCCCACGTGTTCCTCGAGGAAGGTGTTATTCTGAGATAGAGAAAGTAATAAAGGTAAAATAAGATGAAGCAAAGAATGATGGAGAACAGTGCAACGTGAGGATAACATCAGCCAGAGAGGCGGGATAGCAGAGAAAGATGAAGGCTGTGCGAGGAAAGAGTAGTGAACTCAGTGTGAGTGAGAATGAAAATCTAGTGTTGAGAGAGCAGAAGGGTGGGGTGAGAGAGGCTGGAGGACAGGGAGAGGGAGAAAGTTTCATCACTGTCGACGGTGGCTCTGCGCTGCGAGCAGCAGGAGCAGGGGAACATTGACATTTTTATCTTTCCATTGAATTTAATCTGTGTGATGGACGAGCTGCCAGCGCTTTAATTTTCCTCACACGAATTATCCCTGTCTGCCCACCTCTCTCTGTCTTGTATACAGACACAAACACACACACACACACACACACAGACCGAGGCACTAACAGAAATTGTCCATTAACTGCACACTGCAGCTGAAATCCACGATGAGAACAAATGATTGAGTGATGTGTGTGTGTCTGTGTGCTGTCACAGTATTCTGTGTGTGTGTGCTGTCACAGTATTCTGTACACGTCACACACCGGCTCCTGTAAATCATTTGTATGCAATGAACACGGAACCGCAAACAATCCAGGATGCAAGTCCTCCCATTAGCATTCGTATTCTCATAATGAATTCCGAACGATGCGTTGCTTGAAGTTGGCACGCGCGCACACAAACATCAAATGCGCACATAATAAAAAAGCAAGACAGTATTTCTTCTTTCATTTTCACTCCCCCGCTACAGCCTCCCTCCCCCCCAAGTGTTATTGCATGTGGCAATTCGCCATGACAGATCGTCAGTCGTGCCTAATAGTTCTTTAATGACTTCATTAAATTGTGTTGTGCGGCTTATGATTGTGCTGCCAATTTGTCAGCGCGGGTAATGTCCGGGCGCTAGGGATGCCCCACTTTTATTTGTGAATTAATTGGACATCGACTGTGTTGCGGCCCTGCGCCCCGCCCCTCATGGCAGACGGCACACAGATCCCCAATCAGCGCCACAAGCATGCCTGTCCAAAATATGTTCAGCAGTTTACTACAGTTTTATGAAATTGGCCCCAAAAGCTGAGGGTTGCTTAAGAGGGTGTTCCCTCTCTGATTAAGACATAATTAGCTCATTGAAGTAAATGGAAGTTTTTTCTTTTCTTCATTGTTTATAGAACTGTCGCATCGTAAGCGAACTGTATTATTTGTGGGTTTATGTGCACTGTTTCTTGGTGACTACACTAGTCTACCCCATGAGTACCAACAAAACGCTGGCAAAAGATGCAGCACCATGCTCTATCTTCACAGCAGGGTCTTCTTCTTTCCTTGTTGTGCCGAGCAGTGCTTAGCAATAACACAGTGCAGCATCAGACTTCCAGCCCCCTCCTTCCTCCTTCCCCTTCATGTTCTCCCAGGCAGGGAGGCCTGTCTGTGGGCTGATGGATGAGCAGCAGCGCCGAGTAGTGCATCCCTCCCTGGCCCCGGGCCATGCCCCTCTGTCACAGACACTGATCTCCCATCAGCCCGAGCGCTCTCACCCTTAATGGTCAAGGTTAGGATTAAGACAAGCAAAATCTGATTTTAGATCAGTGGCTAGGGGAACATTCAGGTACCTGGAGGGGAGGTGGAGATTGCAAGGACTGATAAGAGATGACGAGGAAAGTGGGATGATTTACAGCACAAAGTACAAATACAAATACAATTTTGGAAATGGGAGATAGTGCGTATTGGTGAGAATGAAATGAGAGGAGGAATATGAGTGTGTGTGTGTGTGTGTGTGTGTGTGTGTGTGTGTGTGTGTTGTATAACCGAGAGAGAGAGGGAGGGAGAGACGTAAGAGAGAGAAAGCTGGAAGGTTCTTTTTCTCCGGTATGGGCTGAGCAGCCGAGCCCTTTTAAAACCATTAGAGGCAGGATATTTGTCATATTATGTTATTAGATTAGCCGGGACCCCTAATGAAAGCTGTGGCAATTTGTCAGCCTTATGGATAGCTCCATCCCCCACCACTATTTATCAACTAGCACCCCGTCTCACCCATCCCGCCCCCGCCCCCAACACACACACATACACAGCCCAGTCATAGCTAAACTGCACCCCAGTCTGGATGGGAGAAATGGATGGACCCTGTAATGGGATTCCAATGCTAAACACCCCGCCTGGTGTTTTTTGTCATTTGGGGTGAGCACACTATTCTCAGCCAGATCGCCCAGAGGGAAAGCACATTGGATTATTTCAAGGTTTTCTTTCCTTCCCTCCATTACCATGGAGCCGTCTCACAACATTTATCTTGTAGCGTAGGATAAGAGAAGGGAGGCTGCGGCGGCTGCTGCTGCTGTTTGCTGCAGAGAGAGCATCCATTCTTGCTGATGGCTATGCCTTTTGATTTTGATATTATGGTAAAATATTATGTAGGACATAAGCTTGCATGTTGCCACACGTTTTCAAGCAATGTGTACAAATTTAATTAGCTAATGAAGGCCATATAAGTTTGTTTTTTACTGCAGGTTCTATATCTGTATGTGTTTTTTTAGCTGAGCTCCAGTATGAAAACTCTATTTAAGATAATGAAAGGTTGTAAATTAAGCCTGTCTAGAGCTGAAGTTCGCCACTGAAGCCAAAGCTTTTTTCAAAATGTAATTTTTTTTTTTACACCCATGGTAATCTTGCCTTTTGCCCCTCTCGTTGTATCCCTGTAGCAGTAAGGAATGACCGGAATAAGAAGAAGAAGGATGAGAAGAAACAGGAGTGCACAGAGAGCTACGTGTTGAGTCCCGACACAGAGCGGATGATCGACAAGGTTCGCAAGGCGCACAAAGAAACGTTCCCCTCGCTCTGCCAACTGGGCAAATACACTACGGTCAGTAGCTCGACACAAATCTGTGTGTGCCCAATATTTGTCGTTTATTTTCACCTGCGCTAATTACATTCATCTGGAAATATCTAAACACTTTGCTCACCTCTTCCAGACTAACAGCTCAGAACAACGTGTATCTTTGGACGTGGACTTGTGGGACAAGTTCAGTGAACTCTCCACCAAGTGCATCATCAAGACGGTGGAGTTTGCTAAGCAGCTGCCCGGCTTCACGACGCTCACCATCGCTGACCAGATCACTCTGCTCAAAGCCGCCTGTCTGGACATCCTGGTAAGAACAGCAGCATATTGTTTTTCATTAAATTTAACTGAACTTTTTAAGAAGTAGAAGATTGGTTCATCATTCTAACCAATTGCCCCACTCTGTCTCCGCCGTCACCAGATACTCCGGATCTGTACACGCTACACGCCAGAGCAAGACACCATGACTTTCTCAGATGGACTCACGCTAAACCGAACCCAGATGCACAATGCCGGCTTCGGCCCCCTTACCGACCTGGTTTTTGCCTTTGCCAACCAGCTCCTTCCTCTGGAGATGGACGATGCAGAGACGGGGCTGCTCAGCGCCATCTGTTTGCTGTGTGGAGGTAAGTCACCTCAAAACTTACTGAACAACAGGGTGGCTCTGCTGTGCTCTTTCATTGAGCACCACCTAGTGTCTAAGTGTGATTATGACAGTCGATCATTTACACATTTGTCTCTGTACTTGATTTCTCCACAGATCGTCAGGACTTGGAACAGGCAGAGAAGGTGGACGTCCTGCAGGAGCCCCTCCTGGAGGCGTTGAAGATTTACGTACGGAGGAGGAGGCCCCACAAACCGCACATGTTCCCCAAGATGCTGATGAAGATCACGGATCTGAGAAGCATCAGCGCTAAAGGTCTGTGCCTCTCACTAGTCACACGTGTTTTTATGTGGATAATGCTCAAAGATTACTTGATTAAACGATTGCTCACGTCATATTAATATGTATCTATCTCTCTCCAACCCTCCCTGCAGGAGCTGAGCGTGTCATCACCCTGAAGATGGAGATCCCCGGCTCCATGCCCCCTCTCATCCAGGAGATGCTGGAGAACTCGGAGGGCCTGGAAAGCGGTGCCGCAGGCGGCCGGCCCAGCGGGGCCCCCCCGGGCAGCTGCAGCCCCAGTCTGTCCCCTAGCTCCGCCCAAAGCAGCCCAGCCACACAATCGCCGTAGTAGCGGCCCACCTTTGTATTATTCCTCACAAAGAGGAGGGACAAAGGAGGGGGGGCCTTGGCCCTGACTGCTGAACACAGGAGACCGGCAGAGCCAACCTCCTCCTCTCTTACGACACCTGATTGGCCTTCCCTCACTCCGGAGCACCTTCCTGACGTGAGGGGAGGTACGGCCGGTGCAGGCCGGGGCAACAGTATGCCTCCGAGAGACCACACCGTAAACACTGCTGATGACTCCATCTGCGTCTCCCTACACTGCTGCTCATCCCCTCTCCACCTTTCCCCAAAAAAGACTAATGGAAACAAATCTGGATGCAGTGGTGACCAGTTGGTGAATGGAACTGAGAGTGGGCGGGGCATCGTGGGACAAATATATGATCAAGGACCATGCATACAGACTGACTTGACAAACATCAGACACTTTTTTGTTGTACTCTGACGCAGACTGCAAGCTTGGGACTTGTCAAAAGACCCCCCTCCTCAAGGACTCTGGATCTTTTCTCTTTTTCCAAATTCAAAAAAACAGATTTCGTACAAAAGATATATAAATATATATAGAAAGTTAAGGAGCTATTGTGATTAACATGTCCAGAACAGAATGGCAGGTTGAAATGAGGACATGTTTTCTGAGATTAGAAATTGTTGTGTTCCTCCACTGTTTGAATCTTTTCATACCCCTCGAGAGTATTGAGAGACCTTTCAGTTTGATCACATTTGTACATTATACCAATTAACAAAAAGCAAAAGATGTTGAAAATTCTCTCCAGTCTACACACGCAAACACAAACATACAAACAAGACACACACACACACACACACACACAAATGTGCACAGAAAACAAGTCGCAATGAGTATCACCTACAATTCCAGGTTGGATTTGTTTTCCTTTTTTGTTTTTTTGCTTCCAAGAGAATGGAAAAATATGATTGTATGAACTTGGTTGTATGATATGGTCACAGGTCCTTTCAAGAAATCAAATTAATGAAGATTCATTATTAAGGTGTATTTTAAGTAGCCTTTGAGTTTGTGTATATAAGCTTTATTCATTTCTTTAAAACTATGAAGAGTTTTAGGCTACACCTGAATTTCTTTTTTTTCTTCTTCTTTTTTTTTAAAGAATACCTTTTATGTGTTTTGTTTATAGGTTTGTGATGCAAGAAAAGACATTTTGAGCACATTTTACTGAAGGAAGTTCTTTCATGTTTTGTGTCCTACTAAATACTGGACAGACCCTTAACCAATCACTGGCTGTTCAGAATGTGGCTTTCACAGACAATTTCAACTTCCCCCCCTTCACTTTTAAAACGTGTTTTACATACAGTAGAATGACAAAGTAGCACTCCAGTCGGGGCATAGCTTTTTTTGGCCATGTAGCAGAAAGAGATGGTGTTTCTGAAAACGGTGAGCCAGATAGCACTTGTAGCCTGCCAGGTTCAAGTGAGCCGCAGCAGCTCGGCCTCAAAGAGAATTAAAATGTGAAGAAGGGTGTACATACACACTGTATTAAACACGCGTGATTCTCAGTCGTCTCTGAATGGATCAATAATCTGTAGTGGATGGGAAAAATACTAGATTGTAGTGATGCCTCTGCTCTGTCAGTTGTCAGGCAAAGTGAAGGTCCCAAATGTGATGTTTGTCAACTAAGTCCTCACAAATCTCCCCCTGGCAACCTTTGGTGGAAAACGAATATGTGACTTTTTGCCGGATCCAGAGCAACCTCGCACCCTGTGACTCACTTTACGCCAAAACGCCTTCACCGTTAACACACACGTTTCATCTAGACCATCGTTACTGTCCACACGCCAATGTCTCAGGAAGGAATCATTTTGTGTGCTTGGCCTGTTCTCTGTCCTGTGCTGCACCCCCTAACCCTCCACAGATGCACACATACACACACACTTCTGCTACTGAGCCCCTGAACCTTTCTTCAGTCACTCGTTTTTTTTTTTTTGTTTGGCCTGGCAGACCAGGACTTGTGCAGAGAGACACTTACCCCGACCCTGCAACATTACGACATAGGATGCCAGTGTGGAGTCTCTTCGAGTCGTTCATGTGTTTTTTTTATTTGTACGGTCAATGCTGCTTTCATCATTAAGGACTGCACCTGTCCACAACAGCGCACAACCTCTCCCTCCACAGCTAATCTGGAATAGCAACAGACACACCATCAGTTTGAGAATTATGGAATATGTTGCAATTTTGTCAAGATTATCAAGTGACTTTGGAAAAATAAAATAAAATTTAAAAAAAGATTAAAAAAAATAAAACCAACATTTAATATGAAATGAGTTTGTGTTGTTCACGTGTGTCATTTTTCTCTTTCCCATGCCACATCGGTATGTTTTCATGTATCTCACATGTCGCTTGTTGACTCTTGGACAGTCAACAAGCAGCATGTGTGCAGCAATAGTAACACATTGAAGAGATGGATAACAGAGTTAACAGGACAATCCTAATGTTTACATTTAGTGTTGAACATTTGCCATCACCTACTGAATAAATACAAAAACAAGAGGCTTCATGACAGTGACCTAATTAGCATTAACGTCGGTGAAAGTAGAACTTTGTAACTTTTGAAAAAATAGGTAACTCATCTTTTCTCTGAACATTTTATTCACAAGCAATACAACACAGCCATGCTCGAAAGGGTACACTCTGGGGTTTTGCGGGATAAAAGAGTGAGTTTGCAAACTGTTTTAGCAATTGTCATTACCCTGTAAGTGCTATCTGTAAAGTGTGAAAGTGTTGTGATCTATGCAGAACAACATACGCCACAAGTAAACTAGAATAATGAAGTTCAGTTCGGGGATTTATCGTGAGATGAACCCTGCGAAAAATTGTCCTCTTCGATCCCTCTGTAAAACATTTGATAGGACTCGTATACAGTATCGCTGCTGCCCCAAACGTGACTACAGCTGTACTTCCTACATACAGTTCCTGTTTGGATAAACCGTTCAAAGACGTTATTTCTTCAGCTGAATAAAGATGCGTAACGCACAGGAGCACAAAAACGCGCAGCTGCTTTTCCCGTATACAACTAAAAAAAAAACACCCGAGATAGCGACTGCGGTCAGGCCAGCCTCCACTTCGAAAAACACAGTCGGGCCAGCCCGCACGTAGATCTTCGGGACGCGTGATTTGTACTAGGCATTACGGTACGAGTGTGTAAAAACTGACTTCAAAATAAGAGAACACTTCCGGTGAAGGCAATTTCAAAAGCTATTTATGCAGGAAATTCCACTAATTCCATTTCATGTTAATAGTAGACTACCCCAAGATGTCACCCAGAGACAATCAAGGCATGTTGATGTTTAATTACAAAATAAAAGACCTTCAAAGTCCCCTTCATGAGCCGACTACAAATCAATTCACGAGTTAATTTATGTCTACTTTCAGATTAAAATTGAAAGAAAATATCTCTTGTTATTAACTAATTCCACTTCATAGTGATAGTAGACTACCTCAAGATGTGACCCAGAAACAATCAATGCATTTTGATGTTTAATTACAAAATAAAAGACCTTCAAAGTCCCCTCCTTGAGCCGACTACAAATCAATTCATGAATTTAATCAAGAACTCGCCAAACCCAAATAACAATTGTATCTTGTAGTGTCATCCTGATCTCCCAACTTAACCTTCTTCTTTGGATACAGCAGCACCAAGCACATGCCAAGACTGGGACTTCTACCTTCGGCGGATAGAGGACGCCTGCGAAAGGGCCGAAACAATGTGCATATAGAGTAGACTGTTATGCCTTTTCTCGTGGTTAGACATCTGAACCATCTGTGTGGAAAGAGCTATATCTATCACATGAATTATTCCAAGTGTCGGTTCAATAAAATAAATGTGTCAGAAAATTCCCAGTGTCCTTCTTTTTGTTTGTGGGGCCAGAAAAGCGGCCTTTAGTGGGGGGTTTAGGTGGGCCAGCGAGATGCAGAACTCTCAGAAACAATACTAATCGTATTATTTCCAACACCAACGTATTATTTTTTAAAAATAGCCACTCAAAAGGTCACTCAAACTACTCTTGCTGATCTCTGCTCTGCACACGTCCACCCCTCCCTCACAGGCAAGCTAATGTTTTTCAACATTACCGTAATGTACCTCACTCCAATGGAAAGCTCCGCCTAGCGTTCAGAATCCAATGGAATTACGTTGAAAGAGTTGCGGTAATTTCATCTGGCATTACTTTCTGTCGCTGGCGACAAGGTTCGTTCTAGAGGAGACTTGCGTGCCAAGATGCCCAGGAAAGGGTGAGTGGGTCCAAGATTCTAATGATGTCATGATTAAATTAAATTAGAAGAGTAAAAATTGGGAAAAAGTGTGATTTAAAACCCTCCTGTTACCTTCAATTTGAAATATGATTGACTTTTCCTAATTTCATGGGGACAACTAAGTAGATATAAAGTTAACATGATATGTTGTCAATGTCCTGTACGTATCAGTGTTCTTTGGGGTTCAGGATGTTTTTCACTGTGTAAAACACCTAAGAAATATCAAGATATTACACACTCTTGGTTGTTTTGGATGATATTGAGGTCACTATAACATGCAATTTTATAATCTTCAGAAAGCTTTGGCGCCCTAATCTAACATAGCCCTTGTGTGATGTTCTTTGTCCTTTTCTGGAGTTGCCCAGGGTGAGAGGCGCCGGGCGGGAGTGGGGATACTCACGAGCCCCAGGCTGAGCGCCGCTATGTTGGAGTTTTCCCTGGGGAACGAGAGGGTCGCCTCCCTGCGCCTACGTGTTTTGCGGGGAGTAAGGCTCTGACGGTTGTTTGTGCTTATGCACCGAACAGCATTTCACAGTATCCGGCCTTCTTGGAGTCGGTGGGAGGGGTCCTGGAAAGGGCGCCGCCTGCCGACTCCATAGTTCTCCTGGGAGACTTCAACGCTCGCATGGGCAATGACGTGGGCAATGGGCAATGACAGAGAAACCTGGCGGGGCGTGATTGGGAGGAACGGCTTGCCCGATCTGAACCCGAATGGTGTTTTGCTTTTGGACTTCTATGCTAGCCACAGTTTATCCATAACGAACACCATGTTCGAACATAAGGTGGCTCATAAGTGTACCTGGTACCAGAACACCTTAGGCCGGAGATCAATGATCGACTTTGTAATCTTATCATCTGATCTACGGCCGTATGTCTTGGACACTCGGGTGAAGAGAGGAGCAGAGCTGTCAACTGATCACCACCTGGTGGTGAGTTGGATCAGATGGCGGGGGAGTCGGCTAGAAAGACCTGGCAAGCCCAAACATGTAGTGAGGGTGAACTGGGAATGTCTGGCGGAGGATCCTATCCGGGAGGTCTTCAACTCCCACCTCCGGAAGAACTTCTCACAAATCCCGAGGGAGGCTGGGGACATGGAACCCGAGTGGACCATGTTCAAAGCCTCTATTGTGGACGCGGCCGCTAGGAGCTGTGGTCGGAAGGTCATCGGTGCCTGTCGTGGCGGCAGCCCGAGAACCTGGTGGTGGACACCGGGGATGAGGGAAGCCGTCAAACTGAAGAAGGAGGCCTTTCGGGCCTGGCTGGCCCAGGGGTCTCCTGAAGCAGCTGACGGGTACCGGCAGGCCAGAAAGGCTGCAGCTGCGATGGTCGCGGATGCTAAAACTGGGGCATGGGAGGAGTTCGGGGAGGCCATGGAGAAGGACTTTCGGTTGGCCTCAAAGAAGTTCTGGCAAACCATCCGACGGCTCAGGAAGGGAAAGCAGGGTCTACCCCAGGCTGTTCTCAGCAGGGGGGGGAACTGCTGACCCGGACTGGGTACATCGTCGAGCGGTGGAAAGAGCACTTTGAGGAACTCCTAAAGCCGGCCAACATGTCCCCCGGAGAGGGGGCAGCGCTGGAAGACTTTGGGGTGGTTTCACCCATATCCCTGGCAGAGGTCGCTAAGGTAGTCAAAAAGCTCCTTGGTGGCAAGGCGCCAGGGGTGGATGAGATCCGCCTTGAGATGCTGAAAGCGCTGGACCTTTTCAGTGTCGCATGGGGGTCGGGATCAGTGCCCATGGACTGGCAGATGGGGTGGTGGTTCCCATCTTCAAGAAGGGGGATCGGAGAGTGTGCTCGAACTATCGTGGCATCACACTGCTCAGCCTCCCGGGAAAAGCTTATGCCAGAGTACTGGAAAGGAGGCTCCGACCGCTTGTCGAACCTCAGATTCAAGACAAGCAGTGCGGATTCCGTCCCGGTCGTAGAACTGTGGACCAGCTCTTTACCCTCGCAAGATTACTGGAGGGGTCCTGGGAGTTTGCCCAACCAGTCTACATGTGCTTTGTAGACTTGGAGAAGGCTTTCGACCGGGTCCCTCGGGAGTTTCTGTGGGGGGTACTGCGGGAGTATGGGGTGCCGGACCCGTTGGCACGGGCCATCCGGTCTCTGTATGCCTGCAGTAGGAGCTGTGTTCGTATCCTCGGTAATAAGTCAGACACGTTCCTGGTGGGTGTTGGCCTCCGCCAGGGCTGCCCTTTATCACCGGTCCTGTTCGTGACCTTCATGGACAGGATATCTAGGCGCAGCCAGGGGGCGGCGAGGATCCGGTTCGGGAGTCTCGGGATTGCCTCTCTGCTGTTCGTGGATGATGTGGTCCTGTTTGCCTCCTCGGACTGTGACCTCCAGCATTCACTGGGGCGTTTTGCAGCCGAGTGTGAAGCGGCAGGGATGAGAGTTAGCACCTCCAAATCTGAGGCCATGGTGCTCTGCTGGAAACCGATGGATTGCTCCCTCCAGGTGGGGACAAACTGCCTACCCCAAGCGAAGGAGTTCAAGTATCTCGGGGTCTTGTTCACGAGTGAGGGTATGGTGGAGCGGGAGATCGACAGGCGGATCGGTGCGGCTGCAGCTGTAAAACAGGCGCTGTACCGGTCTGTCTTGGTGAAGAGGGAGCTGAGCCGGAAGGCAAAGCTCTCCATTTACTGGTCGGTCTACGTTCCAACCCTCACCTATGGTCACGAACTCTGGGTCGTGACCGAAAGAACGAGATCTCGGATACAAGCGGCCGAAATGAGCTTCCTCCGTAGGGTGGCCGGGCTCAGCCTTAGAGATAGGGTAAGGAGCTCGGACATCAGGGGGGAGCTTGGAGTCGAGTCACTGCTCCTTCGTGTCGAAAGGAGTCAGCTGAGGTGGTTCGGGCATCTAGTCAGGATGCCTCCTGGACGCCTCCCATTAGAGGTTTTCCAGGCACGTCCAACCGGTAGGAGACCCCGGGGAAGACCGAGGACACGCTGGAGGGATTATATCTCCCGGCTGGCCTTGGAACGCCTCGAGATCCCCCAGAATGAGCTAGAAAGTGTTGCGGGTGAGAGGGAAGCCTGGGTCGGCCTGCTGAATCTGCTGCCACCGCGACCCGACCCCGGATAAGCGGCTGGTAATGGATGGATGGATGGATGGATGGATGGAGAACCAGCCAGAGGAGCCTGCACCACCCTTGACTGAAAGCCAGCATGAGGAAGGCCGTGCATCCCTGCGACAAGTTAGTCATTACTACTTAAAGTTACTTCTGTTACATTTCGAGGCCTTGCTTTTCTTACATTGAATGTGTATTTTCTTTCAAAGAACCAGCAAAAGGAGCCTGCATCACCCTTGACTGAAAGCCAGCATGAGGAAGGACATGCATCCCTGCGACAAGTTAGTCATTACTATTTAAAGTTACTTCTGTTACATTTCGAGGCCTTGCTTTTCTTACATTGAATGTGTATTTTCTTTCAAAGAACCAGCAAAAGGAGCCTGCATCACCCTTGACTGAAAGCCAGCATGAGGAAGGACATGCATCCCTGCGACAAGTTAGTCATTACTATTTAAAGTTACTTCTGTTACATTTCGAGGCCTTGCTTTTCTTACATTGAATGTGTATTTTCTTTCAAAGAACCAGCCAGAGGAGCCTGCATCACCCTTGAATGAAAGCCAGCATGAGGAAGGTACGAGCGTGTAAGAACTGACTTCAAAATAAGAGCAAACTTCTGGTGAACGTGTGAACATGTCACATTCATTAAATCAATACGTCTATAAACAATATGCTTTCTGTAGATTTTATTTCGCAACATGAAGGTCAAATTAAAATATATTTAAATGTTATTTCTCGGCTTTTATTTAGTATTTCTTTTGAAAAATGCAAATATGAAGTATATATATATGCAGTATAACAAGTTAAGACAAGATAAGTATGATATTACGTGTTAGGTGGGGTTACCAATATAACCTAGTAAGGTAGGGTTCTTGGGTTCCCCCCACGACTAATGTACTGTTTGATTGTCACCTCGATATTAGGGGGACAATTAATAAAAAAATCTTTCAAATTAATATTTTTTGTGATTTCCTACCTAAACAATTTAGACCTTTTGAAACAGCATGTACAGCGGACATGGACAATTTTCGTGTGAAAAGACCCAAATATAGAAGATAAAAAAAACTAAAAATGTATACTATAGAGTGATATTAAATCAATAATACATTCAACTTGATTATAAAACCAAATAACTATTCATCCTTGAATGAATGCTGCAAATTTCCCCTTGGGGATGAATAAAATATGCATCTATCTATTTATCTATATTATTTTTGCAAGCTCTAGTAGTATGGCACACCACCCGAGTTTGTAATAGTGTACACCAACCCTCCAACTGCTGGGGCCCTCAGCACTTTTTTAAATTATTTTTCAAACATGTCAGGTACGGTGGGCTAAGTGTTTCCAGATCTGATCACCTCTCTGCAGGGAGCGACTTCCATTCCCCAGATGAATTCAGGTGCGTCATGGTGCAAAAGCAACGCACTGTAATTATTTTGGGCGTAAACTGTGTACAGTACAACCCCTGTGATACGTGACTGACTGACATGCATTCATGGCCTGGATGTATGCGCTGTATTGCGCATAGCTGTACGGTTGCAATGCATTACCAAGAATGTACTTTACGACACAAGATACTGGTAAGGGCATAAGCTATTACATGTGTTCTGAATATATGAAGTAACTGTGAAGTATTTCATTGTGACATCAGATAACCTAAATTACTAACTGGTTTTCATAACAAAATGTATATTTAAATGAGACTGTATATTTTATATCAATGTATTATAGGTATGCACTATTATATTTATTAATTCAGCAGTTGTTTTGTCAAGTTTATCACGTGTTTATAACATGTCCACTGGTGGTGAATACAGGCTCAAGAAAATATTCTGACAGTATATTTAATGATATATCATAGGACCAGACTAACATGGTATTCATTTCAGTGTGTTTGGTTTAGCAAAAATGGCTACAACTTGAATTGCAACAATTTAAAAGGTGCCTCAGGTATATTCTGCTTTCACTGTATTTGCTTAATAAAATATATTTGAGATGACACAAAGGCAGTTATTTTAAAATAGTTTAATATTGCTCAAATGAAAACAAAATTAGAAAGAAACATCAGCTTTGACAAAGGCCCACATGTTCAATACATTAATAATGTACAGCAAAAACAGGAAGCTCATTTGAATGTATTCAACTAAAACAAATCACCAAGTTAAAACCCACAGCAGTAATTCAATATTATGGAGAACCTTTGAGACTCAAAGGTTAAGTCAGTGTGCATTAAAGAGCATCACTAGTTACAGCATCTTGGATTGAAAAAGTTGAATACACACATCTTGATTATCGACAACAGTACCATTGACTACAATTAACAGAAGATGTATCTAAAAGGTACCAAAAAGGAAAGCCCTATGATTGTGCCTTTTATGCTGCTATAATTTAAAATACACTTTGTATACACCTGTGGTGGCGTGCGTCTGCTGCTTTCAAAGCCCAGTATGACAAAGTTGCATAGATTCAAATAATAATCCAGCATCTGCAATTACAAAAAGAGCATTGCATTAATGCATGAAAGTGCTAGAAACAGTACTGCATGGCAGGAACTCTTTGTGGCTTTATCAGCAGGAGAGGAGCAGACATGATGTGCGATTGTCAGAGACCAGTGGTTCTTTGGACACTAAGTATGATCAAAGTCCATTTGATGGTATCGATGAAGTCAAGTCTGAAAATGGATAATGCCCAGTTTGTCTTATGGGATTAATGGAAGAGCTCCGTCAACCCAAGTCTATAAACACAACATGTTTTTTTGGGGTTTTCAGCAGTTTGAAAGTCATAAAGTCATAGCTAGTGGACACACTTTGGTTTTTAAGCCACCATAGAGTCTGCTGTGCCAAAATGCTTTCAACATTGAGGATACACTCTACATTTTACAATTGGACCTTTCACCAATCGCTGAAGCGAAGACGATTGAAGGCCTCTTTGATGTCCTCACTGGTATCCGTAGTTCCGCCGGTACCAATACGGAGCACTTTGCTGTCAGGGACGTCCTGCTTCAGCTTTCGCTTGCTGAGGACCACGGTGCCTTCAGCTCCCTCCGTCCCAGGACCTGTCAGCAGGATGTAGGCAGCATGGCGTCCGTTCTCCAACAGAGTGGCTAAGATGCAAACACAAACACAGTCACACAAAGAGCTGGATCCTGTGTTTCTCCATCCCTCCAACCACTGATTCACAAGTTGTTAAAAAACAACATAACCTTAGTAAAGCATAAGAAAATTAAGAGCAAAGAGCACCTTTAAACGTTATGATGTGGTCCATGACACTGGTCGACTCAAGGAGGACTTTAGAATAGAGAGGGAGGAGCAAGTAAGAATGTCGATCACTTTCAAATGGTTCCTGGAATGAAACATTTGAGTCCAATTAGCATTTTGTGCGAAATCCGGTAACATGCATCTTTTAATAAAGACAGTGTACTTACAGATGAGTTGGTCTCTGAGGGCATCATGCCCCAAAACATAAAGACTGAGAAGGAGTTGGTGGTGTGTATTGAGGCGGGTCTCGGCGAGTTCGGACTTGCTAAAAGGTTGACTTCCCACAGCACACGACCGGACGTCCCATCAAGAATGATGACCTACATACCACACAGACACAATGAATGTATGATTCTAAATTCAACACCGTATTAGAGAAGCTGGACAGAAAATGTTATTCAGGTAGCACAGCAGTCTTACACTCTTTGTGGCGTTGCCAATATCCTCCTCGACCACAACATCAAGGACATCGTCTTTGTTAAAGTGGCCAAACGAGGGCTTCCTGAATGTACGTTAACACAGAGGAGAAGATGTATTTGACTCAGAACCAGTCTGGTTATAATGACAGAATACGGTTTGCATAGATTTTTAAAGTGCTCTCCTAAAACAAAAATGACCAGACTGTATCTACAGATGAGATTTCTGACAACACAATTTAATTCCCGCCAAAAATATTGTCTTGCATTGTGATGAAACAGATTAATTTGTATGTACAATACAACAATCAAACAGAAGAGTTACCCAAGGATTGAGCTTGTGTTGAATCTCCACAGTAGCTGCAAACGTTTTCCATCAACTAATGCCACCTCATTTCCAGTCACAAGCAGCAGGTTGGGTGGACCACTCGTTACCCTTATTCTTAGCACTTGTCTCACTGAATCAGATCTACAAAGAAGAAGTAAATATAAACAAAAGTTTCGGGCTAAAGCCACAACGACAATGAGCTGTTAAGAGAAATATTTAGTTGCTGAACGGGTAACCAAAAGGCGAATATATTCTGCGCTCATACTTGTAGACGGGTACAAGGCCAGATGTTGCACTGGCATCGTTCTCCCAGTGTTTGTCCTTCTTGAGGCCCACCTCCATCCCTGCTTTAGCCTTGGCAGCAATCCTCCACAGTGCCAGTCCATACAAGCCAGTGTCTGGAAATGAGCAGCAGATTACTCACAACTGCCATCCAGTGTATATCTATGTACAACAGTTTATTGGAACTTGGAGTTAAGTGTATTTTTGCTTTTCATAAAAGGTAATGCTTTTTAACTTCCTTAAGGTTTTGAGTTAGTTTCTCTGTAGGAGAGACACTGACTTGCAGTTTTAATTTCTAACACATCTTAATTATTTAGATACAGTGCAGCACTGATGGGAACTAACATGTTGAGAATCATGTCAACGTTTGTTTAAGATACAAACCTTTTTGTAGAAGTACATAGTAAGAACCTTCTGTAGTGCAGTGGAGAAGATGATTGACCGTCTCTGTGGAGTCCAGAGCCACCGTAGACCCTATCTGGACACCTGTCTTCCCTGAGAGGAATGCCAGCTGAGTCTGCAGATATGACGTGAGATATTGAAATCATTATCGTTGAAGAAAAAAATGAAAATACAATGAGACTCAAGCCTTACACCATAAGCAAGAAGCAAAGAAAGAAAATAAATGCATGACATCACTGGTGTTTACCTGTGTGTTGTCAGATGCCACTAGAGCCACATCGCTGACCTCGTCCCCATCCAGATCTGGGACAATAAGAACCGGCATAGTGCTGTTCAGACCAGGAGGCTGAGGCCGGTGCCACTTGACGTCACCTGTAGATACATCACATAGGAAAGGGTCACTGACTGAGGACATCTGATTTTAGAACTAAAACTACAGCGTTGCTTTATACCCTTGCTTGAATTGTTACAACAAATTAGACTTCGGGACACACCGATAAATGAGCTGAAAGCAATACATGGAATAAAGCAAATTTTCCAAACCCATATCAACCGGACCATTTGAAAGCGCTACAATCACATCAAACTTTTACACATATGGGCTTGAACATTTTCATGTCTATCAAAAATACTAATGTATGAATTAAAACATTGGAACAGAACCAAACAACTCAGGTCTTCTGTGTTGTTTTTGATAACTTACATAAATTGTTCAAAATATTTTTGTTGCTATGATTGCATAGATCTCTAAAAGCTGTATCGCAAATGTACATTATGAAAATGTGAGATAATTGATAGTATACAGGATACAGATTAATGAGTCACCAACCAGTGTATTTGTCAACAGCTGTGAGTTGGTCAGAATGAGACAACAGACAGCAGTCCCATGTTTGGCCTTTTTCTTCATCCAGACCACACTGGGCCCAGTGGAACTCGGGGGCCAGCGGGCGCTCCCACAGCGTCTCTCCATCTGTCCCATCCACTGCTAACACAAATACACATGGCGAGGGAAGACCTGAAAAAAAACAGAGTGTCTCTGAATTATACACAACAAATGTAATTCGATCCACTATATAAAGAGCAATCCAACTAATTTCCTCCTGATTAGTTTGAATTAAACCTTGAATTAAAGTACAATTGAATAACACTTTATACCTGCATCAGCACATGTACTGTTCTTACTGCCTTCTGTGTTTTTGAGGACAAACAGGATATCCATCACCTTGTCTTTGCTGGCATCCTCAATAGCTAAGAAGTCATAGGTTGCTGTGGCAGAGAGGGAGGTAAAAGCAGTAAGTCCCACGAACAGTAAAACACTGACAAGCGGTGAAAAGCACACAATTCTACACACCCGCTTCAGAAAAAGTCCTGTTCCAGGTAACGAGATACTGTGGTCTGACAGGACAGGGGATGATGAATGAGAAGGCAAACACAATAGTGAGGCAGAGGAACAGGGAGAAGAAGAAGACTGCAGTTCGCCAATGGGTCAGTTTGGAAATACCCAAGACTCTCTTAAAACTCTTCTTCTTCAGCTCTGCTGCTGATGACACTGTTCCCGCCTCTTTCCCGTCCTCTCCCCTCTTCAGAGGGTCGCCTTCAGTGGCATTGCCTGTGGTCTCCATTGTTGCCTCAATGCATTACCGGCCCACAGATCTATTCGACAGGGAAAGATAGTAAAAACCTTATCTCAATATGATGCTGGTCTTAAATAAACACTTACAATAAAATAAAACCTGGACATGTATTACAGAGTGAATACTCCTATCATGGCACAGAATGTGCTGCCGTATCCGGCCCAAGTGTGGAGTAAACTACAAACCTGCCAGTGTAAACAACAACAACAACAACAACAACAACAACAAAGTCTCTGGCATGCACAGACATAGCACTTGAAAAAAAATACTGAAGGCAGAAGTGTATGACAGTGCAGCCATTTCTGCTGCATCAACCGTTCTGAGATCAGAGCACATTCAGGCATGCCAGCACCGACTCCAAATTCATGATGACCAATCATCGTCAACGAGGCTAGCACACCCTGTTATGTGTTGTACAGCCCCGGGCTTATTGCTCTTACGTATGTATTGACAGTTAGCAAGTTAACTTGCTGTCAATACTATTTAAAAACCAGAGTATTTAACGTAAGATTTTAGATAGGTTAAGTCACAGTTATCCCAAGAAGAAACGTTGTTCTCCGAGTATTTCAATGTTGGATAGTTACCCTTGTTAGCTTAGGTCTGGGAAGTTCACGGTTAGTTTGCTAACTTGTTGATCACAGGCCTCACGGGAGAAGCACTACGGGCTAACGTTATCAGGGAAGTACCGCCACTTGACGTGCAAATGAAGAATTGTTACCGACTCAAAACAAAAGTCTTACTTTACTCTCCACTTATCGTCTCCGGGGGTCACTTGTGTGGCTAACTACGGGTAGTAGGCCGGGACACACACCAGTAGAGCTGCCCGTCACCCTCAGCTGCGTAAACAAACAGGCAAGGGCCCACTCCCGGAAGAGAGTTTGTTGTTTGTATCTCAGTACAGGTAGACTTTTCTTTGCTTAGCTATGAAGATTCATAGACCCAACTGAGGTTTTAAAAATAGATGCAAATAAACTACGAAACTACGCAAAACATAAATATCAGGTCTAAAATGTGATGGTACAGCATGGTCCGCGTACGTGTATTCGTTTTTTTTTTTTAATATATACATATATATATATATATATATATATAGTATAGTTGAAAAAAATTAAATATAGAAATACCATGTCTTTTTTCGTTTTCTGTTTGAAACCAAAATCTGAAATACGAGAGAATCAAACTTAAATAACGAGCCGACTTTGTTTTTTTTCCTTTGAAGAGAGACGTAAAGCAAGTCAGGTGACCGGAAATACGAGTCTGTCAAAATAAAAGCCTCGGCAATAGAAGGATTGTAGGCAAGACCATTTTTATTTACAGTCTATGGTGCAAACACATACCAAGATAACATACGAAGAAAATACATTCATCAATATAAATAAATAAACCTGGGCCGTTGGGAGCATGTTAGCAACAGTAGTTGACTACAGGCGGTTTAATATAAAATAAGATAAAAAAAAAAGAAGAATGTATTAGTCCCGTGGGAAATTGCAGGATTACAGCAGCAGACAGGTAAAGTGCACACAAGAGACACATAGTAAAATAAAATTAAAAAAACACGTAATATAAATAAACAGTGAAACAGTAAAGAATCAACAATAGCAGTGATATATATATACAGATAGAATACAATGCATTTAAAATGTATTTACATTGCACCAGTTGAAGGGATTAGAGTGACCAAAGTGATTGAAGTGTTTTCATATAACAATGTGCACAGCAATAATCACGCTTCAATTCATCGTTGCATTATTTAATGCAATAGTTCGTAATAGTATAAGTGTATTTAAACCATATATTTAGTTATATTTGCCTGTGTCTGATAAATATCTAGGTTATTGATACATATGTATTTAATGCTGTTTATTTTCTCTGATATTGTATGTTCATGGTTAATTTGGAACCTACATCATGTATGTTATATTTGTCATTTTAGAACAAACATTCCTACATGGACGCAAGCATGTGCTGTTCATGAAGAAAAGCTGAGCCGCTCTCTGAGGTACTACTACGAGAAGGGCATCAAGTAGAAGGCAAAGGCCAGTTTCACTGTTTACACATTTATTATGAAGTAAAAGTCATGTTTTATTTGTCATATGTCTCCCATTTGTCATATTGTCCCCCAGCGAGGAGGGCAGCCTCCCTCTGCCCAGCTGGGGTACGGTACGGATGAGCCACAGGGGAGCAGTGCTTGTCTGACAGATACCCATACTAGAGTCCACATCCGGGCAGCTGCAGGAAACGTGATATATTTTACAGGAGGAAACTGAATTACTGAGTAGTGTTTGAGATGTTTTCCTTGTATACCCTGTGTAATAATGTATGTCACAGGTAAAAAGAGTTTATTAGATAATTATTTTATTGAAAGTAACCCTCTCTTTTAGCCAAAATCAGTGAATGCAAAATTATGAGTCAGACTGAAAATCTGAGATGAACTCACTCCCTCAGCAAAAATGCAATTCTTTGTTCTGATTTGGGTTTCGTTGTCATGTTAGGTTAGGGTCACTATTTACAAAATAGTTGTAAAGTTTATATATTTTAAGATAAAGTAGCAACATTATGAAAAAAAAAATGATATGGAAACATTTCATAATACTAAACAATTCCATATTTTGAGGAGAACAAAATGGTCATAGTATGATTGGAAAAGGTCATAACATTTTGAGATAAAGTTGATATTATAATTCACTATTTCAAGAATAAAGTTGAACAATACTTTATAAATTCCCAATTTGTCTCAATAATATTCATACCAATTGCAACTTAATTATCTTTATCTTTTTACAGTTTTACTCTCAAAACATTACAATATTCTCAATATTCCAATTTTATGTTTAGAATCACAGACGTTTCCCTCCCTGTCACAGTGACCCTACGACCTGCTCGGTTGTAGTTTTTGTAGCACAGACGGCGCTGTAGTCCTTGCGTATGTGAACTCTGGGATATTAGATAGATAAAATATACATCTATCTATCTATCTATCTATCTATCTATCTATCTATCTATCTATCTATCTATCTATCTATCTATCTATCTATCTATCTATCTATCTAATATCTATCTATCTTTTCCGTTGCAAACTAAAAACACATCTTTTTCGACTACACCTTGAATAAAGAAGGTAGCGCCGTAGTAGCACTTTAGTAGCACTTAGACGGCACTTACTAATGGCACTTTGTAGTTTAACTTTATTGAAATTGTACTTTCTTGATTCTTGTTGTTCTGAGTTTGTACTCATGGTGGAATTGCACTTATTGTAAGTCGCTTTGGATAAAAGAATCAGCTAAATGAAATGTAATGTAATGTAATATCTATCTATCTATCTATCTATCTATCTATCTATCTATCTATCTATCTATCTATCTATCTATGATGCTAATAATAATAATAATAATAATAATAATAATAATAATAATAATAAGCATGGACTTTCTTACAACCGTCTCACCGGTTATTATACTGAGATAGTTTTTTGTATAGTTGATTTGCTTCAATCTGTAGAAAAGGAGTATAATTATATATGAATATATTTTTTGCAAAAGGCTGCATTTGCTTAACGTTTTACTATGAGCTGCAAAGTTTACCCTGATAATGTATTGCATCAATTACAGCCTCTAAAAGATGGATAACTTAAGAGTCCTGCAGATATAAATTGGATGTAAGTTCACAAAAACAATTATCAGAAATGTCTGGAAAACAAATGCAAACAAACATGTAAAAGTTACAATCCAAGCACAAGTAATTTGACATGTTCTTCTTATTCTGGTTTTTCGGCGGTTGTCATCCAGTTTATTAGTGCATTCTGCTCCGGAGTGTGGACCAGACGATTTGACTTACAATACCAATAAATGTCCCCCTTTCTCCTCTCTGTCTCACATGTATTTGTTTGTCCCCAAAGTACCACGTGACCTCTGTTTTACTGATCCTGTCATTTATATATATGGGCTCTTCGCTGTTCTATCCCTGCAAAAGGGGCGCGGCTTTGACGTGTTCCAAAGTACCCGTATGCGCCGATTTGACGGTTTGTTTCTTGGTGTCTGATTGGTCGAGTTTACCCTGATGCCCCGCCCCTTAGTGTAAGCTAAGCGAAACTTTCAAACGGCCTCTCGCTGTCGTCATTTCCCTAATATAAAACGGAAACTGGCAAGTCCACGAATTAGAGAAAAGCGGCGAGAGGCGATGCTTTGAAGAATAAATAATCAAATAACCGAACAGAAATACGAAGGAACTGTTTTTAGTTGCTTGCTTTTATAAAGCGCTGTCGACGGAAGACCACCAACAATGTCTGCCCAAGCTCAAATGAGAGCGTTGCTCGACCAGCTAATGGGAACAGCGAGGGACGGTGAGTTGCTGTTGCATGCTAGCTGAGCGAGCTAGCTAGCCAAGATGGAGCCACTGCTGCGGCTTGTGTTGGTGTGTGATGGCAGACCTGCATGAATGGATGTGGTACTGCAGAGGGCTGTGTGCAATCCAGTAACTTTACATTCAAGTAGTCTTTACGGAATGACGTTAGGCTTTAATGTTTGTATCCATTTACCGTCAGGTTCATCTAAAGAGTCGAGTCACGTCTTGTATTTCCTCTTTGAGCACTTTGAGCGTTTACTATATTTATAGCTTTAACTAGCTAGTAGCTAGGTTAGCTAACGCTACCGTGGTAACTAGCGTTGAACGGCATACAACGTATCGATCACTGGCATTCATTCATCAACTAACGTTAGATCATTCTATTTTAGTGTAAAGCGTTAAAGCCACTGCGTTACATTCAGACAACTCACTGTTGATACGCTATGAACAGCAGCCATGCTGAGCGTCGCCCAAGGCCTGCCAATTATTGCTGAATTGGCCTTAGGCTTAATGAACTGTATTAACGTTATTCAACTAATACGTTTGATGATTGGCATCGTCATAATGTGAGAGGGCCATCGATGTCCACTAAAGCTCAAAAGTGTTGAAAACAATACTCGCATCAGTAAAAGTAGAAATACTCAACTTCGAGCTTGTATTCATAATATCTCTGTAGTAAACCTCCCCAAGCATGATTATACAATATCATGCTTAAATCCTGCATATTAAGTAAAACCGTCAGTATGCCGTACATTATTACCAATGCACCTAATGTGAGTGTTATTCATTTGTAACTGGTATATACATACATTTTATTTCACAATTGTGTGTCTTATCTTGCATTGCAAGTTGATCATATGCTTTGTATGAAAATCATCAGCTAAACAATCTGTAATTCCAGTTGTCAGAGTACTCCAGCAGGGACTAGAAAGTACAATATTTGCCTCTGAAATTTGGTAGAAGTGTAATGTAGCATAACATATTGTTTATATTCAAGTGAGGCAAATGTACATTCAGTTTGCACTTGATTTTACAAAAATGAACAGCAATGCCGCTCTGCATTGTAATGTATAGTAATATAATATGAAAGTGATATATATACATTTAAATATATGAACTACTAACCTATTTAGTTATCCCATTAAAAAATAAAATCTGTTAAAAACGAATGAATGCTGTTATCCTGATAATTTAACAACCATTTTCTCTGTGCACTTGTTAAAATACCATTTTAATCATTGCTTCCAGCAATTTGGATACAAACATTAAGAGGTAACCCAGCTGTCGAGTCTGATTTTTATGGGCAGAAGTGACACCTTATTGCTGCCCAGTTATTGTATAATTCAGAGGTTCATCCTGACAGTTGATTGAATGCAACTGTGGATTATCTTTTAATAAGTTGATCATTTGATCTCAACAGTAAGAATGCATTTGTGTTGTGAGTTTGTGGGTGTATGTGTGATGAGATTGATCAAATTCTTCCCATACATTTGTTGCATACAAACTGAACAATTGTGGCCCCTTTATTTTATTCATTAAGGTTCAGTGTATCTTTGCCAGCCTACAACAATCTGCAAAGGAGTTGCAGAAAAGCCTCATGTTCATCGAGCCGTGAGTCACACATAATTTTTAAGCTGTTATGATGAATATCCAAACCATTTGTTTGCCTTCCGGAAGTTATTGTAGCTTTTTTTAGTCACACAAATGGGTATATCTTCAGTGGCACTAGAACTACAATTTGGAGTAGTGTTATGCAGCTTGAGCTAAGACGTCTAATCGCGCAGAATCCAAAGGAGCAGTTCTCAGTTTTCAATGAGACGTCTGTTTTCAGAAGGCAAGTTTAGAAAACATCGAAGAAGAAGAAAAAAACTTGGCACACATCATTTACAATTTGACTTGTGTATGACTCCCAACTTCTTACTACAGGTATGGGCAAGAAAACTGTTCCCATTTATACTTTTCTACAGCGGGTTTAAAATTCTGCAGCTGAGGTCTTGAAGATACAGAAGGGTACAGTATGTGGTGCAGATCGCAGTGTGTATAAACTAATTTTTTTTCCTTGGATTTCTTTTATATTTTTCTTTTCAATTTGTTTTCAATGTTTTGTATTTGTAAAAGGCTTGGCTGGAACATTCTTCTGAAATGTTTACATCTTCATATGCATTGAAATGTAATGAAAACATTACAAAATCAAGGTACCCCTGTTCACACAAGTTAATATTTTTAAACCTGTTTTGTGTCCTTATTAGCTTAATCTCATAATGCTTCACATTTACAGAGTGAGCATTGAGCCTTACAAGTTAAACTGAGTTGAGGCTCAAATATAGACATTTTTTTGAGGCGTGGGTACGGTTAGAAAAATAGGAAGTACCATATACATCCAGAGCTTGTAACTTTTACTACTTCAATCTTGACACATAAATGGATAATAAACAGTCCAGCAGAGACACAGTATGTATTATTGGTAAATAATGTTATACAAATGAAATGTATGTAAAACTTTGACAATCAGAAATAAAACAATTGGTTTTCACTCATTTAGGTGGGTACAGAATCCTTGAATGCAGTTATAGTGACTCATACCTGCCCATTTCATGTTGTACAATAACAGTCGTGTATATTAAAGCACTGGTTACCTCGCCCCTGATAACAAACATGTGAGGTCTTTCTCACTGGTTGTTTTTTGGACTGTTTCAGGGGATGAGACGCGACAGAGGATCAAGTTCAGTGACGAGCGAGTCTGCAAAAGTCATCTTCTAAACTGCTGTCCACATGACATCCTGTCTGGAACTGTAAGTGGCCTGCAATTTAGGTCTGACTCCTCAAAATTACTCCAGTACATGATATCAGTAAAATGCTGAAATAAACTAAACTATGTACTACAAGTAATCTTAAAGAATTTGATATTACATTTGAGTGTGTGCAGTTTGAGTCATGTCTGCTTGTGTTTTGGTGATAGCGTATGGACCTGGGAGAGTGCACGAAGATCCACGACCTGGCACTTCGGGCAGATTATGAAATCGCTTCCAATGATAGAGATCTTTTCTTTGAGCTTGATGTAAGTGCTGTCCTGCAATAAAGTTGTGCAGATCATGAAATTCTGTAGAAAAGCACAGATTAATTTAGGTGTACCGGGGCCTGGCTTTGAAGATGCAATTATATACTTGCTGTTCCTTTTTGAAGTATGAAAATCAAGTGGTTAACAGCCAATAGATTCAGCTCATTTAGCATGACCACAGTAACTGCACTGTTTTCAAATCGGCATAGCCCTACTCAATGTTTTCTGTGTGCCTATGTATACAAATCTACTAAGTTACATATTTTAGTCTGTTTCTTTGTTGACACGTTTTTCTCTTTCCAAAAGGCGGTGGATCACCTGGAGTCGTTCATTGCCGACTGTGACCGGAGGACAGAGTTGGCCAAGAAGCGCCTGGCTGAGACTCAAGAAGAGATCAGTGCTGAGGTGGCAGCAAAGGTTTGTGACACAAGATTTGTAAACGCATACATTGTGATACCCATGTATTTCATTCACTTGTCTATGCAGCATGTAGTTTGCTATAACACGGTGATTTGAGAAAGACAGATATTAATTGTGGTGTTTCCGCTGCGTGCAGGCAGAGAAAGTTCATGAGCTGAATGAAGAAATAGGGAAGCTCCTGGCCAAGGCTGAGCAGCTTGGAGCAGAGGGCAACGTCGACGAGGCCCAGAAGGTCCTGCAGGAAGTTGAGAAGGTCCGCACTAAGAAGAAGGATGCAGAGGTGAGGAAGAAGTGTGTGGGAGGTGTTTCCAGTTTAGGAATATGTTTGCATGTATTATACATTCCAATTTTTCCGTTAATGCATTTGTTTTAAATTTGTTCCCCTCTCCTCAGGAAGAGTACAGAAACTCCATGCCAGCCTCCAGCTTTCAGCAGCAGAAGCTGCGGGTGTGTGAGGTGTGCTCTGCTTACCTTGGTCTCCATGACAATGACCGTCGTTTGGCGGACCATTTTGGTGGGAAGCTTCATCTGGGCTTCATCCAGATCAGAGAGAAACTGGACCAACTAAAGGTATGTGTAAGCCTATCTTTCCATGTTCTCAATAAACACATTGCTACAAGACTGAATGAATTGAATTGTGTGTCTATCTTGTAATTAGTGACATGAGACTGATTACTAACAAACACACAAAAGAACCCATGGGCCATAAACCGTCCTGGAGTTTGGAGACAGATGGTTTCACCTCTTAATTGGTAATGCGGTTTTATTTTTATCAGAAAACTGTGGTCGAGAAGCAGGAGATAAGGAATCAGGAGCGCTTAAAGAGACGAGAAGAGAGGGAGAAAGAGGAAAAGATGAAGAAGAGGTGAGTGCAGACATTTAAAGCCCTTTTGACATTTATGGAAGTTCATTTGTTGTATGAAGTGCATGTTTTTAACTGTTTGAACTCCTGGTTTTACATCTTGATTATTTCATAGGACCAGATCACGGAGCAAAGAGCCAAAAAGGTAATAAAGTCGCACCATGAATCCACATCTGAAATCGATCAGGTGTTATGATTTTGAAGAGACTATCAAAGGTAAATTATAGCTCAAGTGTTGTCCGTTGTTTTTTGGTCAGATCCAGTTCTCGTGACCGCAGAAGGAAGCGCTCGCGCTCCACATCACGAGAGAAGCGCCGGTCCCACTCACGCTCCAGGGAGAGTAAGAGAAGGCATCGCAGCCGATCCCGCTCTCGCAGTAGAGGACACCGTCACAACCACGAGCAGAGCTCCAGACACAAGTAAATACACAACAACGCCCCACAGAATGTAACTTCTAAGAAACGTCGCCAACATATTTTCACGGGTTGCACATGTTTTGCATTTAATAATTGACGATTGTTTCAGACACGGTGTTGCCTCATCTAACAAATATGCTGTTTCATATTTGATTGCATCACACCATTGACATTTTTGAGGAAGCATGGTAGTTATTTGTGTATAATCTTTTAATACATAGGCTATTTCGCACTCATGTGGTCATTTATCTTGAATAAAAACTAAGTAATACTCAGCCTGTCGGGGTTCTTTACATATACACCCTTACTTTTGACAGTTTTCCCTCTGTATACTTGTACTTCATTGAATATCTCGGACCGTCTTGTCGCCCAGGTCGTCCAGGGACCGAGAGCGCTCATCCAGAGACGGGTCACGGGAGCGAGACAGGAGGGACGGTATGAACGGCAGGTCAGACTCCCGCCGGGCAGACGACAGGGACATGGGGGACCTCTAAGGACCAAACTCCATTCATCATGACACGCATCCTCCCATCTCTCTCACCTGTCTGTCCATTTATAATAACCTAATGTCACACACAGTCCTTGCCTTGACCCATTTGTTCTCCCGCCTGCCTCCTTTATTTGCTTTAACATTTCATTCAGCAGACCCAGAGTGTACACATACCTGAAATATTGTATGGATAAAATATTCTAGCATCCAGTTACATCAGAAGATTTCATTTGGATGGGAGAGTTAGTTATTGATCAGTAGTGGAGTGTATTGTAATACCCACATCTGTGACTTGGTGGTTGTCTGTATCCAACACACGTCTTCTTATAAAATACCCTGCAATGTTTCCAACTGATGATGCAAACGTAAACAGATGGTCTGCTGGACTGAAGCATAAAGTGTAATTGATCCATATTATTTTATTATTAACTGATGGTCTTTTGATGCCGAATTTGTCTGAATATGTTATATCTGAATATATGTTTGGGGCTGACTGATTGTTGTGGTTTGAAGAGCCTCGTCCTATCAAGATTTCTTTTCACCAGCTCTTGATGAACTGCAGGAGTGCAGTTCCTGAATATCTGGCCACGTTTTCTTTTCTTTTTTGTTCCTGTTCGCCAAAACCCAGTTAAAGATTTAGGAACCCAATTCAAAACCAAAAGGTTAAAGTTGCGATTATTAGTATGGTATCAATCTTCCTATTGTCCCTTTTTTTTCTTTTTTAGCTAATCAACTTTTATCTTATTCTGCTGGTAGTGAAGGGAATCTATTTGAGTTGGGCCAGTATACATAAATACTTGTTTTGAATTGTATTGGTGGCAAGGTTCTTGTTTTATAATTTGTTTCCATCTGGATTTCTTTTATTTAAGATAAATTGTAACTTCAAAGTTTGTCTCGGCATGTGAAGCAGTAGGGTCAGAAAAATGATACATTGGAAATTCAATGCCATAACTGTACATACCTTTATTAGTCTTTGTTGGTCCAATTTGGACAAATTCCTCTGACTAGATTTATAATTGAAAACAGATTTGAATGGATGCATCGCTTTACCTAATGTGTGAAGTCATATCTTCATATCTGTTCCGCTGGAAATCTTTCTTTAAAGTCTCAATAAAATCACCATTTCAATTTCTATTGTCTGCTGGCCTTTCTCACCATGGTCTTGTCAATACATATTAATCATGGTTGAATTATTAGCCAAGTATTATACTAACAAAGATAAATACAGTTCTTCCATATTAAATAGAAATGAGAAAGAAGAAAACTATTCAAATCAAAAACAAACATTACAAATGATGTACAATATTTAATTGGCACAACGCCTGCTTCCATTAAAAGCTTAAATCTCTGATTTGCTTTCAAATACTTTAGTTTTAGGATGAATCAATTATGTCATAAAGGCTCATAGAGCATGATGGTCACTGTCACATGTTGATTCTCTAGTGAATAGATTTAATAATTCAGGATTTCGCTCTCAAGTGACGGCACTACCGGAATAACAATCCTCCATCTGAAACTCTTCGTGATGAAGACCTCCGCTGCTCACAATGTGCTGCTCTCCACTTTCAGATCCACCTTCATTTTCTGTTTCTCCATAACAGACTCCAACTCTGTGGCCCTTCTGGCATCCTGTAAATAGCAGAAGCAAATGACACCAGGGGAAGGTTTAAAAGATGTTAAAAACCTAACCTAGCAGACTGAGCAATTGTTATATAAAACTGTAAATTATAGCTTGTTTTATGAAAAAAAGCCCAAAACTGCTGTATTTGGATACATTGAACACCATAAGTAATATACAAGTGAAATATAGGGTTTAGTACATGAGAAAATTCAGTTAGCATTCAAATAGCCCAAATGGGCCCCAATGAGATCTCGCCTGAATTTTCTGAACTAAAATCCTCTCTAAATTTGTTCTGCTTCACTTTATCAAAGTCAAACTTTGCAGAGAGAATGTTCAAATATTGTGCTATGATTTGGGTTAGAGTTGGACCTTACAGCTGCATCATTTCAAAGAAATAATCATCCTGAAAGTGCTTTTTTTGTGTCATCTTCATTTACTCCTAACCAGTAACGTATAGACAGATATTTACACATCTGAACAAACACTCGCATGTGTACCTTTTATTATAACACCCAAATTATTAAAATAGCTCTGTGACGATACACCCTTTTTAGTTTGGGTATAACATTTTTGAGGAAAGGGCCTAAAAATAGGTTGATTTTCTATCGGTTAAAGGTGCAACAAGAATTCTGTGTATACCGAGATCTATATAGCGATATACTTCAGCTTCTGATATGTGCACATGTTTAAAATGCTCTCAGCAACAGAGGTCAGAGGGTGTTACTGTGGCGACATGGCTGATAGAGACCTCTAAAATGCAGTTTAAGACATTGATTTATCAATAAGTTGGTTAACAGTCAAAAAACAAATTTGTTTTTCCGGTCACCATGTAGCACTTATAGAAAAACAATAAATGGATGTAGAATCAGCTCTTAGGTAACTACTATTTAATTATTACTATCCCTATTTTACTACCTTACTCTGGTTGAAATATATATATATATGTATATATATATATATATATATATATATATATATATATATATATATATATATTTATATATATATATATATATATATATATATATATATATATATATATATATATATTTATATATATATATATAAACTATAATGAGTGCACTTTTCTGCATGGAAGACTGCATGAATTTCACTGTGAGTGTTACTCTCCTGAAATGACGTGCAAAAATAGGCCTTTGGGTTTGAACTTTGTGACTTTGACCTTTGTGACCTTTGTGGTTTAAGTGCATGTGATTTACAAGAGAGAAAAAAATCATTGCAAAATTGATTTAGCATGGATTACACATCATTTTGTCTTTGCCTGCTGTCTCAATAATGTTGTCATTGATTAACTTTTATTCCAAAAATAAAACAGGGAAATAAGGCCATAATTGTTTTTAAATGTACCTCCAGCAGTGATCTCTGTACAGTGAGTTGGCTGTACACTCTGGCGCCCTCGTCTGGAATCACAGCTCGTAGCTCCTCCTTGTTGAGGGAGAAGAGCTGGGCGCCTGTCAGCACTCCCAAACATGCCACCGTCCTGAGGGACAAAAAGTACAAATGACAGTATTAAAGGTAGGAGGTAATTTATGTTGACCTTTTAATGAACCAAAAATTTCCAGTGCATAAATAAACATCATGTGGTGAATCTGGTCAGTATAGTCAACAGTAATGGCGTCACTCACGGTTCACTGAAGCCCTTCCCATGGAGCCACTCGGCTACCTCGTCTGGAGGAGAGTGGTAGTCCAGAGGCACGGAGGTCTCTGAGGAGCGAGGAATGACCAGAGGTTTGTTCAGAGGGGTCTTTCCATTGGTCAGCCTCTGGAGCAGCTCGTCATTCATCAACATAACTGGAAAGATCAAAAGTGACATCATTAAGCATATGTCAATGTGTAGCTTTTTAGTGTACTTTATTTTATTAAGACAGTTTTTTTATTATCTAATCAAGTGTTTGTGCCTTTAATCTCTGACTCACAATATCTGTGCCAGGTCTGAGACTCTAGAACATTTGAATTCCCTATATTCAAGCCACCTTTTCACAGCATTTATCCGACACACCTCCAACACAACAGCCTGATACCTTTATTGTCTTGGTTCTCTGCAGCTGGTATATGTTGACTGTATGACGTTAAGCTGTGTGGGCGCTGGGGGGAGTGAGTGGGGGTGTGGGATGGAGCAGTAGAGCTGGGCAGGGCTGCAGGGAAAGTCTTGGCGAGCGGAGGTGGAGCTGGAGTCTGCAGGGGAGAAACCCACAGTAGAGTTCACTCAGGTACATACAGGTGAGTGCATACCTCTGTGGCTTGTGTGCTTCGTGTGTGTGCGTGTACATGTGTGTGTTTTTGTGTCTTACATTGGGGGGTTTATTGGTGACGGGGCTGTCTACATGGGCCAAGGGATCCAGGATATTGAAGGGCACAAATCCAATCTGGTCGAACCGATTACGACACTTCCACCAGCGCTTGGATGACTCGATCACCTGTCGGACGAAGGAGTTGCTGTCAGTCCGCCTACCTTTGGGTGTATCAAGCTTCCCGATGGGTTCCTGAATACACCATGTACATGGCTTACTTTTTACTACTTGACCTCATTACCTCTAGTCTCTCCCCTTGCTGCACTGAGAGCTCACTGCTGTTCCTGGCTATGAAGTCATAAGTGCAGCTGTAGATTCTCTCAGATTCTGGTGGGAGTGTGCTGTCATCTCTGGGAGGAAAGGAGATAGACTCTGTTATCATGTGATCGGGGCAACTGAAGCAGCGGATTGATTTGCTTCTTCAAGATGACCTACGTTTCATCGCTGACTGAGGTGTCTTGAGGACCAACTGGCTGTTGCTGCTGTGGGTTAAAACGAGGTGGACATTCATGAACATACAGACACCGGCATTAACAGGGCAGAGAGAAAAGGATGAAGGGTTATTATATAGAGGCTTGGGGTTGGTTGACAAAATAAAATACACACAGCTTGTACAGCAAGAGCTTTGACAGTTACCTGAGTATAAATAAGCTTTCAGAAGAAAAGCGACAAACCAAAAGCGTAAAAATGAGTCAAAATATCCTCACTATCAGGTGCAATCATCAGCCAAAACACCTCTTTCAGCAATCATTGACAGTACAGGAAAAATATCCATGACATGACAGAGGTGAACTTAGGGAACTTTCATGTAAAGTTCATCTCCAGTGTTTATTGTACTTGGTATTTACGTATTGTTGTGTGTCTGTTATTACGCTCATGCCCCGTGTTGTACTTTTACACAAGCATATTTCGAGTGCTCCTCTCGTGTGACACAGTGTGAATGGAGCGAATGTCAAACCCAAATCACGGGCAGGTGTTCCATAACACTTGCTTTACCTGGAGGGCTTCATGTTTGTGCAATGACTCGACCGGATCCTCCCAAACCTGCCCGTCTGCCCTCGAGGCTTCCGGCTTCCAACCATCCAAAAACACAGGAGTGTACGGCGCTACAGGCCCTCTGATCTGAGAGCTGAGAGAGCACACAGAGTCACTACATTGGTCCTTGTTGCACTTGGGTTTTACTTTACGGTGTGAACCAAACTAGGATTTCTGTTAAACATGGTTCCATCCAGTCATTACCAATCTGTATATTTTGGATTTACAGCTGCCAGTAGTCACCATGTTGTGCCAATAATAGATATCTTCACGTTGGACCATTGGCTGGATAAAAATATGTATTACACTAAAATTCCCCATTAAAACGAAAAGGTATTGAGAGAATAGGTAACTTAGGTGTTATGCTTTCATGCAGCTGTTGCTAGTCAAGACTCCATCATTTGCGAGGTGAATGAGCAGCTTTGACCGAGCTGATAATATACATCTATCAGTGAAATAAATTGGCAAACCAAATCAATCTAGCTCTTAACTGTGAATTCAATAATCCAATAAAATAAGTCTAAAATACTCACACAAGGAAATGTTATTTTATTTTAAAGAAATGAGAATAATGAATTATTTCAGGGGAAGCCAGGCAAAATAAAGTAGAATTGGATATATTTAATATTATGTAATTTAAGAAATACCACGTTGACACTGACTGACCTATAGTGTTGGTACTCACCGCGGTAGCATCCAGTTAGGACCCAGAGACGTCCACAGCTGCTTCTCGTCCTCGCTTAGGTGGTCTTGTAGCAGGTAGACAGCAGAGCTGGTCAGGGCGGGGCTGGACACTGAGGCTCCGAGAGCTGGTCCACCTGTTGTTTTCACCATCTGCACACAACCAGATCAGACAAAACCATACATGAAGCTGATACATGATTTTCTTGTGTTAGAGCACACTCAAAAGCCTAATGGATGAACACACACACGCACACGCACACACACACACACACACACACACACACACACACACACACACACACACACACACAGACACAGTAAGAAATGCATATGAGGCTGTTTCCATTCAGGTGTGCCAGTATACACAAATCAAACACGCCCGTTCCACCCTTTGATTCTTTTTGTGACTGATTCATGTTAAATCAAACATCAAAGAGACACTCCTTAAATTCAATGTCTGATGCTTTACACATGAGTTGAATACTGCTTTTATTTTAATTTAATTTGTCAAGTTTCTGCTGACTTCAAGTGGCTTTTTATATCATATTTGTTATTTTCTTTATTGCTTTTATTGTGAATTTGACTGTGCCTTCCTTTCTTGTGTATTTAAGTAGGCTTTCTTACCGCTTGTAATGTTTTGGGTCCTGTTATGGTCACTTTATATTAATTTATGTTGTTTCTACTCCTGTACATCACTTTTTGACCTTTGCTTGTGAAAAGTGCAATATAAATAAACTTGACTTACTTACTTATTAAAGATAGTCATAAACAAACAAATGTTGACAGCTGGAATACATCAGTGTTGTAACTCACAACAGCAGTCAGGGGACAACAATGCGGTTTTTCAAGCATTAAGAGAGTCCAGCTCAAATCTAAGTGTGTACCAAGAACACATACCTGCATACAAATTCTGCCACGTAATGCTGAGTGCTGAGTGTTTGGAGTTTCAATGAGGCTATCACAAAGGGACCCGCCCTGTGCAAATACTGAATGGAACGTGTAGTTTCTGTACTCAACTATACTTAAGACAATTATTTCGACATGACACATGCTTGTTTTTTTTTATACATTTGTGTGCAACACCAGCTCAGGGATAAACATACTGCCTATATCCTTCTTTTGAACCATTATCTGGTTATATAATCAGAATAGCATTGGCTGTATACCTTAATTACAAGTCTCAAAATGTTACCTACATCTTTATCCTCTGTTCATCTGCTCCCATATAGTAAATGCCGACATCATGATTTATATATTCCACACATCCAACTTTTGTTTTGTCTGTGCTGCTATAAAAGATGTGGCCAGGTGTTTGCAGCAACAGCAACACCAGGAGCAAGCCAGACAGGTGGAGACGCATGGTTACAACACTCACCATGTTCAAAGGTTTAAATACGTGGTGAACTAGCTCCTGTGATGAAGGACTGGAGATAGTTGACTTCAGACGGGCCTATGAATAAATATATAGAGGAATTTAGGACGTAGGTCAGCAAGGCAATCAAAAGAAAAAGGAAAAGAACTGTGACCTGATTAGATACACACCAAGAGGCTGAAGCAATATTTGAATTTCTGGAAGATATCGATGAACTCCTCCTCTGGCGGAGGGCGGGCCTTTGCAGTGAGCAAATCTTCTGTTGGTCAGAAGACACAAGAAAAACAGATTTGACAGTTTTATCAGGATCCATAGCTGTGTTATTTCAACTTGATATTCTTGTGAGTATCATCTGCAAAAAGCCATCCGTCTCTTTTCACCTTCAGCACTAATCTTTTTACTTCTCTTCTTTTTCTTCTTCCTCTGGTTCAGCACAGTCGCGGCCTCCGCCGTCTGCTGCAGCTTGCCCATGAAGGTCTCGATGTCATCGAAACAGTGATTAAGGATCCCCTGAGGAAGGGAGAATCAGTTTGTTACTCTTTTCAGATGTGAATTTAGGCACAAAGGTGATGGAGGAGGCGTACCACTTCTCTCTCTGCTCGCAGGTAGGAGATATCAGGCCCATCGTTTGCTGTTGTAGAAGAGAGGAGAAGATTTAGTTCATCCATTTCCATTCATTACCCTAGTTTTCCCAGCATTTGTAATCCCTGCCCCCTTTACCCTTGAAACACACACACACACACACACACACACACACACACACACACACACACACACACACACACAAACATACAAAGCAATCTCTGTGCTCCGAAATACCTCTTGCTTCTCTCTTTTCCTTCATACCTTCTCGTCATGACAAATCCCTCCAAGTACTTGTATCTTAAAGTCGTACATAAGCATTCATGTGAAAATATATATAAATAGTTTTGTTTTCTTACCTCTGTGTCCAGGGTAAGGTGGGGGGTTGGGTGGTGGTGGATTTGGAGCATGTGGGATGGGAGGGCTTGGGACTCCATAGGGGTCTGCCATCTCACCCCCACTCTGAGGAAGCCTATAGGATGAGAGGAGAGTTTCAACTCTGCTACACTCCCACACAACTTTGTACGACACATATATGCTCACAGCCTTCTTGTTGAAGGTGCCAGCGACAGTTTACTCAGTGCCGTAACAGGAAACACCCTTATATAAGTCAAACACACATTGGATTGCAGACATGCTCGTCCTCTTTCTGAGAGCCTCAAATGAATTCAGTCTTGGAGACAGGAGGACATCTTTTGACTATTGAATCCAGCCAAACAACGCAGTCCTCTATCAATAGACATAATATGATGCCTTTGAAATTCAACCCTGCAGCCCTTATTCCACTGAAAGTACAGTAAACAGCCTGACTGTGCTTTCTCACCGCTATAGCCTCCATTGCACACAACTATGTGCTTCAACCTAAACTCTTCTTTTAAACAGATCAGCTAGCAACAATCCGAGGATGTTTGCCACCTATTGCAAAAATATGCAAACACCTATGTGAGAGTGCTGAGTAACTTTACAGTCGCTAAATTTAATCAGAATCTGAACACAGAAACACAGTTGCATGTCCATCTTACCACATTTGTCTGTCCTTCACACGACTTTTAAAGAGAACGCTTTTCAAAGCAGGTAATCCGTTCAGGCCCTGAGCATGCACACTGCCGCTGTCCCTCCTCTGCTCTCTCTGCTTTCTGTCACAATGGCCTTGTTATCTCTGTTACACCTTCATAAGTTATGTGGAAACTGGTAAAACAGGTCTTTCTCTTCCTCTCTCGCTCAGCTGTTTACTCTGTCCCCCCCCCTCTCTCTCTCTCTCTCTCTCTCTCTCTCTCTCTCTCTCTCAGACAGGTGGATGATGACCACAGGCTGCTTTGATTCAGTGGAAAATATGACATAATGGCCCGAATAAAGAGGAGAAATGCAAACTGTTTAATGGGGGATTGGTCTGAATGATCATGGATCATCTGTGTCTGTCTTTTGTTTGGCTGCCCACGAACCTTCTCCCATTCAATATGAATGCTTACAGAGACAGAGACTCACTTTATTTCATGAGGACCACAATAAGACATGGAAGCTGGACACATATAAGCTTGGATATTCATAGGTAACTCATATCAAATGAATGGTTTTCAGTTTTTGTGAGAGACATTTCTATGTTTTTTGTTGTTTGTCTTGTGACCATGACATTCACTGTACCTGAGGGCATCAGTGAGCTTCTTTCTCCTGCCGGTGGAGGAACCCGATACTGCATTTGCAATGTCGTCACAGACTTTCTCTGCCTGGAAGAATGAGAGGTAGTGGCATCACTCGTAAAACCTGAACCAGGCTGATGATTTAAACGGACACACTGAGTCAGGAGGGATGGGAAGATGTTCAAGTGTTATTACTCACCTTCACTTCCTCGCAATTAAAGAAGTGAATGTCCGGCTTCGGTTGTTTTGCACTTTGGCAGACCAACAGAAGGAGGGATGGGAAGTGTTTCTCTGTGTTAATGGCGTTGCAGCGCAGGATGGATTTGAAAGCATAGTTCTCCAGCTCATCCTGCACGAGTACACGAAACTGAAGGTCATGATGCATGCAAACATACACTTTGTGCATTTAACTGCTCACAATATACAGGCCTATTTATTGACCAACATGCATCGGTTCTCACCTGGCTCTGTATGTCTCGGAGATGAATGGCATCTGTCCCGACATCCAGGTACATCTGTTGACTCCACAGCTTTTTGTTCTGAGCCAGGAGGGAGAGACGTGTCTGGGCTTCCTCCACATTCTGCACATCCCCGTCCTGGAGCGAGTATGTCATCAGGTGCTGCAAGCGGGGAGAGAGAAAGATGAGGACTTAAAATGACGCTCTTAAATAACACTCTGACGAAAAGGTGTGTATGTCGCAGATAAGACTTACGTTGACAAGATGTCGTGAGAGGTTTGTCATCCTTTGTCCTTTGATGTGAGAGAAAATGGAAAGGTTTAAGATAGAGAAGCTTCCTACGAACACACAGCAGAAGAGAGGGATCAGAAAACCATTTAAGATGAAGTTACAAAGGGAGTTGTCACAGTTTGACTGGTACGGCTGGTGTTGTGTTAAGGCAGGCACCAATTTAATCGTGGTTTGTCTTAATTTAAACTAACAAGTCTTAACCAGCACCAGTAGAAGTAACATCCTCATTCAATTTGTCCCTTCCCCTATTTAAATCTATGCCATCCTCTGCTTCAATAACCTGGGATTACGCTGTGAGAGTGTGTAAACCGCCCAACCCGTCTGACAACATGTATTCCACCCTTCAATCTCTGTGCTCCTCAGTGGTCATGAGTGGCCTACTGGAATCACTGAATTAAACAGCAAACTTCCAGATTCACTTACGTTTCATAAAAAAAATACTTGACCAAAATTTTTCTATCTTATTTGTGCTTACAGCAAGAGTCAAACTGGTTGGTCTCATACTCATGTAATTACAGATTATTAAAAATAAAAGTCGGATCCTAATTAGCATGGTAATTTGTACACTCTATTCATAAGGGATAAAACATGTTAAGATCTTGACTGACGCTAATAGATGACAGAAAATACCACATATAACTGTAATTTTGCTAAATAATAGAAATGTGTTGCAACCGGCACATGCCCCGTGATTCAGTTTTTGATTTCAGTCAAATCAGTGTGACAAAGTTTGACACTGGCTTTCGGTGCTGGTTCTGATTCATTGTCGCTGTACATGGTGTACAAATACATTTAAGAGTTAAGTAGTGAGAGAGCAATGGTTGAAAATTAATGTTTGATCAACTTACCTCAGTTGATAAGCTTCCAATGTTTTATTCCTGGTGAGCAGCTGTGTGAGTGTGTGAATACTAACTGTAAAACCTGTTCTGTGTCTCAGTGTAACTCACTCGCCTCTCTTTGGAATTGAAAGCTTTTACAGAGCAGAGGTGTGTCACTTTTTGCAGTCCCGCCCAGTCTACCGCCTCACCTTGGAGATAAAACATATTTACTCATTCTCCTTCCCTCACACCTACTAACACGTGCACACATGTCACACTAGGAAACATATAGGAAAAGTGTACAGGGTTAAACTGGCAACAATGAAGGCATGTGGTTATCTGGATCGTGGTTCATGCCTACTACTCATCATATGGGGGAGTTTTTAATGATCCGATGTGAGGTCCTGGGACAGGGATGTCGTATGTGTACAGATTGTAAAGCCCTCCGATGCAAATTTGTAATTTGTGATTTTGGGCTCTACAAAATAGACTGAATTTAATTGAATGTTCTGTATTTCCTCTTGGAATTGGGGATTTTAAGCAACCTGAGGGAAGCTACTTATTATATATAAATTAAACTTTGACGCAAATAATATGATTAAAAATACACAAGTTACTCATCAGAACATGTTTCCAGCAGTTTGGGGAAGGTACAAACTTTATCATTGGACGGTTGCCTTGTGCAGCCAGTGATATTATCAACTTCCTAGCAACTTCATAGCACATTGGAAATAAACTAAACATCTTTATAGCCCGTGCATAAGGGTTTGCGGCAATCGTGCATTTAGAGTTGAAAGAATGTCATAATAGTACTATAAGGGAGGTGGACCAGCCTCCATTCTATCGGTCAATAAAGGAGGCGGAGTCGGATGAAGTGGCAGCAAGCGAGGAGCGCCACTTGACTTTTGTTTGAGGACACTGGAACCTTTTCAAGGATCTATCATTTCATACCACGAGGTATTTTTTGAATTATTGATAACTAGATGACTGCATTTCCAAGTGCGTGTATTATACCTTAATAATACGTTGATAGTGACTGTAGACTGTGTTTTATTTGCCTCCAAAACAAGCTTACGTGGCATGCACAGTGTGTTTTTATGTGCGCGCGTGTGTTTGTGTGCGCGTGTGTGTGTGACTACGCGGTGCCGTCCAGAGAAATGTCACTGCCGGGTCAACGTCGACTCTGAGGAATACTAAAATGGGGCTGACAGCTGTGATGAAGATAAAGTAGTGCAATAAGGTTGATGAATCATGGAATGATTCCAGTCTAACAGAAAACCATGCTGGATGACGGGAGGCGACTATTGCATCAGCCTCGCCTTTCGTGTATTTGTCTAGACTAAAATGAACTAAAACAGGGAATTAGTAATAATAAAAGCATGTTCAAGTGTGGTGGAGAAAGTGTATATTGTTCACGTGGTATGTTTGACACGTATCAAATGTTAAACATTATTCTATCAACCTTGTCAACATGTCAATTACAGACAAGCCATGCTACGACAAATAATAAAAGAAAGGTGGGGGTCCCACTTCCACTGTTAAACTGGAGGTTAACCTTGCAGGATCAGTCACACGCGTTGTAAAATATCTTAAATCTTAACAGGATCCTTGTTTGGATTGATGCCGCGTTCAGGGGTCCTCCTGTGTAAATGAGAGCCGCCGGGACTGAACCAAAATTTAAAAAAAATTAAATATGTAATGATTTTTTGGTGTTAAAAAGACACAGATTCACTCCTTTTCAAAGGTGATAATTTGCTGGTTTTCTATCATTGAATGTAACGCATTGGGGGATGTTGGTCTTGGATTGGATACTTTATATACTTTTGTAGACAGTTAATATATTTATAGATCATAATAAATAAGTAATAGTTTAATTTAAGAAAAATAACTATTAGTCGCTCGTAACAGGATACTTCCGCGCTGTGGTACACAGATGTCCTGCAGCCCCTGAACGCAGCATTTACTACATCGTAGGGGCGCGGTTTATTGTAAGCCACACATCACGTCACGCGGAAGAAACAAACACACGAATCCACCAATAAACCGCGAGAACACGCGGGCGGTAAGATAATTTCAACGCACATTAATCTGATTGAATATATCTTTATAGAGTTAAATATCAGCTTTAAAGTATTATGTTGCATTTCATTTGACAAATATGAACAGAGGAATAACTGCGCTCGCGACGTGGTTGATAACACAGTGACAGACCAAACAGCAGCCACACGTGCTCGTATCCTCCTTTTGAACGGACCGAAGAATACAACATTATTGCCGACATTCTCCTTTTTTCCTGCCATTTCCGGTGTTTCTTCTACCTCTTCGCGCACGACATTTGCCGGAGACAAGGTCAGTTAGGTTCAAGAGAAGTGTGTGTTTGCTGTGTTCACAGTGAGTCGAGACAAAGACAGACGGTCGTGGGTGTAGCTAGCGTCACTTGGCCATGTTGAAACGTCAGACACCGCAACTGACTATCATTAAAAGGGGAAATGACGTCAATGTTTGACAGCATTTCTGACGGACTACAGCAGTTTTAGTTAAGTGTACCTAATATTTTGTCCAGACACAAACACACACAGCACCAGAATACATCTGTTGTGATACAGCTCAAGTGGAGGCCACAAATGACTGTAGCATCCCCAAAAACAATTATTCAGCTGATGAAAAGTTTCTATAAAGAATCAACAGCATAACTGTTGATCGTCATGAATGATCAGCCACAGTATTACATATTCAATGCAGGGTTATGTGCTACTTCACAATCCACGTTCTGACCAGTGTCTTTCTTTTTTCTGTGTGTTTTGCTTTCTCCTGTATCAGATGGAGAAGCAGCCCCTGCCAACAGATGACGACAAGACCGGAACCACAGAGTCTGAGATGGACGGCTTCGCTGGCGAGGAGAGCCAGCAGGGCTCGTCTGAGCCTGTCGCTCGAGCAGGATGGAACAGTAAAATAGAGTATTTTTTGGCTCAGGTGGGATTCAGTGTTGGGCTTGGCAACGTCTGGCGGTTTCCATATCTCTGCCATCAAAATGGAGGGGGTGAGTGCCTATTATTGTCATCCATGTTAGATGGCTATCACAGGACACGTGGTTTTCCCACGGGACCAAACACAAATGTTGTGAGTGCAGAGTGCAGAGTTGCTTAATTAGTCAAGGTCATCATTGCATGGCGGCCGTGTGATGAAAGAGAGAGAGTACCAGAAAGAGCATGCGTGTAAATGGATTTACTACCAACGGCCTGCCTCCAAAATGAGTAGTACACACTTTAACAAGTTGTTTTATATGTATTAACTGTCTGTCAATACTGTTGCTCTGAAGTCTGATGTGCCAACATTTGGCTTACATCTGTTGCCCGGGGGAACAATGTTAACTCAAAGGAAAAATACTTGCACAACGAATTAATCGATTTTTGGTTTCCGACAGCCACAAGTTTGACTTTTATCTTTGGCGCCTTATGTAGAGACACACATGAAACTGGGGGCAAGAGACGGGCTGTGACATGCAACAAAGCTCCCTGGCTGAAATTGAACCTGGAATGTTCCAGGCTTTTTAAGCATTCGGTCACCATTTTTTTTTTTTTTTTAGATTTAAAAAAAATCAAAACAGAGCTTCACGTGTGTTATTTACCTTGACGGTTGTATAAACAAGGGGTGACACCAAATCGTTGATGATTCGATCTAAGGAGCCTGATTTGACTGCCAAGCTGAGTCATATTGCCACAGTGGCAGGAAATGGTTATGAAATGATCGATTACCAAAAAGAATAAATGCATGATTATTCGACAATCAGTCAATAGGCAAGACTTGACCAAACAGGTTTGACTGTTTAAATTCCTGTGGGGGAAACGCCTAGATAAGAGAAAAGAACACTGTGTTGCAGGTGGCAGTAATCAGATTGATGGGGGATTGAAAGAACACGATCTAACACAAACATCTGCTTCTCCTTTCCTTACGTTTTGTTCAAAGTATCAAATTGACGTGCTCACTTGTTAACTGAATGCTGGTTACCTCTTCTCCTCAGGATCTTTTCTCCTCCTGTATGTGCTGCTGATGCTGGTTGTGGGCATACCCTTGTTCTTCCTGGAGCTGGCCGCTGGTCAGGCCATCCGACAGGGCAGCATCGGAGTGTGGACGTACATTTCCCCCAGGCTGGCAGGCATCGGTTACTCCAGCTGCGTGGTAAGACAATGTTGGTTGAATGATTGACCCACCTACTATTAGACTGTTTAATCTATAATGTAAAATGTACTCAGGGTTTTGTGCTTCAGTCAGTAATTTCTTGTATGGCAGCGCAAGTTTTGACAATGTCTAGAAAAGTGAGGAAGCGATGGCAAATTTATCCAATTTGACAAAATAATTCTGAAGTAGTTTTAGTTGCTTTCGTTGCATTATCGTCTGTCTGTCTAGTTGAAACACGTTTCTCTTTTATCTTGATTGTCAGCATGCAACTGCAGCTGTAAAAAGGAGCACTTACTCTGTTCGACTGACAACATAGCCATGTACATTTTTTTTGTTTCACCTTTTTTGACGTATGATGAATGGCACAGTTACTCTTAGAAACATAACAACATTTTCTAATGAACTCTATAATATCGTTCTCAAATGTCCCCAGGTGTGTTTCTTTGTCGCCCTCTACTACAATGTGATCCTTGCGTGGAGTATTTTCTATCTCGGGAACTCGTTCCAGTACCCTTTACCTTGGAATCAATGTCCAAAACAGGGGAATGTAACAGGTAAACACACAACATTGAGGTTAAAAACAGATTTAAGGATCCTTTATGCAACATAGGGATGCACAACAAAATGCAATTGGAGACGAGTTGCAGCACAAAAAAAACTATCGTGCAACACAAAAACATTCTCTGGGCAGATAATATGGCTGACATTTTAACATTTTCCATCAACTTTGACTATGTTTGCGCGCCGAGTAACATGATGCAAACACGGACCTCTCATCCCAGAGTCCTGCGCTCTGTCTTGCGGTCTGCAGCTTGATCTTGGATGCAATGATGGAGCCAGGTCTCTGTAAAGATGTTGACAAAACAGTCACTTCCCGTTACTGAGTTCACCCAAAGTCTTATTTTTCTGCGACTGGGTCCATCTCGGCTCTCCTCTCCTTTCTGGGGCAGATGAGTTTTTAAGTATTTGCTGTGAGTCACATGTAAAACTAGTAATTAATCATCTTTTTTTTCCTTTTAAAACCAGTAAAAGAATGCGAAAAGAGTTCCCCCACATCGTATTTCTGGTACCGCAAAGCTTTGGATATTACAGACTCAATTGATGAGATGGGCTCTTTCAACCCTTACATCGTCTGCTGTCTGCTGGCGGCCTGGACCATCGTGTGCCTGGGAATGTTCAAGGGTATCAAGTCCTCTGTCAAGGTAACAGGGTGGTCTGTTGGGGCTCCTGCTATTGATTTGACTATCAATGCAGCTGAATGTGCTGTTCACAAGATGTGCTGTTTCTTGCTTATGTTGAACAGCTCTCAGATGCTTCAGTAGAGTTGTGATAATCAGGAACTTTGAACACTGTAACGACTGAACTGAAGCATTTTCTAGTCAGTGACTGGACGAGCTATTACTTGGAACATTACAGTTTTAAGGATTGTTTATCTTTGTTATGATGTGCATATAAGAGTCAGATGGTTCATATGGGTTGAAAACGGTGCTGGGAATCATCTGTGTGATTTAATTGTTTTCACTAAACACAATATTACATTACATTACACAAGTTGATTACCGTTACAGTGATTACTTTGGGCACTGGCGAATTGTTAAATAACAAAAATTTGTGAAGCAAAGCCCTTGATGAAAAAGACTGACATAATGACAAAACCGTATCCTGTGCTACATTGTTTTGGTACATTTCTGGTCAAATCCCAGTCATGTGTTGGGCTTAAATCTCAGGTGTTATTGCGGGTGACGTAATCTCTCTGGAATGTCTGGTTTAGAGGTTGACCCAATTCAAGTTGCAACATTGACCTTCTGTCCTAAAGTTTTTGGTGTTTTCTAAATGAACATTAGAACACATTATAATGAACAGCAACGCTTTTAAGACAACCTTTAACCAAAATTCTATCAGGTGGCATTTGTATTACGATATGTCACCATGTCTGGGGGTGGTTCATGTTTACTTAACAAACACAGGAATCTAACCCTGCCTGGAGCAAACATACTGCATCAGGTGTGGAAATAAAGATTTACTGGTGATGTTAAAGCTAATATCTGAGGGGAAGCTTAACACTGCTTAGTCTTGCATCAGGTGTTTCACAAAATTACTGACTTAATCATCTCTATTACAAAGGCCATATGTTTAGTGTATGACAAGCAGCAGGCTTTACACTTAAAGGGACAGTGTGTAGGATGTGGTGGCATCTAGTGATGTGGTTGCAGATTGCAACCAGCTGAACACCCCTCTGCTTAGTCCTCCCTTCTCAAGACTGCAGTAAGGCCAGTCGTCGAGGCAAAGCCATGATGATGATGCCGTTCACCATCCTTACCATGATAACACAACTTAAGGAGCAATGGAAGTCACGTTACCGCAGAACAGCTTGTCCACAGTGGACTCCGTGAAGAGTACCCACTCCTTTTGTAGGCTCCTTCCTAGCTCGCAATACTTCTTTTGTTTTCGGTGATTATACATTAATAAAAACAAAGTTATGAATAGTATTTTCTATTTTTGCTAACAAATCACTAGAAATGCTGCACACTGGCACTTTAAGATTAGATGAAACATAAGTTGTCTCAGTGGGGGGAAATAGTTGTTATAGCTGCAAAATTAGTAGGATTAAACAGGGAACTCACTAAAAGACAGTTCATATAAGAATATGGACAGTACCTAAGCAATTTAAGGAAAAAATAGGGAGCCACTTCAGAAGAGTTGTGCCTTTTTTATAACCCAAAGTGCCTATGTGCACAGGCAAAACCAACTAACTGACATCTGTGGATTCCTTTGTTATAATATTAATTCTTTGACACTTCCTAGGTGATGTATTTCTCCTCCATCTTCCCCTATGTTGTGCTGTTCTGCTTCCTCGTCCAAGGGCTCCTGTTGGATGGGGCCTGGGATGGAATTACCTACATGTTCTACCCCAAGGTATCTGCATAAAACGTCTGGTTAAGTGGAGAAAAGCGAGGCAGCTATGAATTATCTGACGTGCCTGTTGTTCCCTCTATGCATCTCTAGCTGGAAATTTGGGCAGACGTTCAGGTGTGGCGCCAGGCAGCCACACAGGTCTTCTTTGCTTTAGGTCTTGGTTTCGGGTCCATTATCGCCTACTCTTCCTACAATCCCAAGAACAACAACTGCCATCGTGATGCCTTCACTGTCGCCACCATCAACTTCCTCACATCTGTGCTTGCCTCTCTGGTGGTGTTTGCTGTGCTCGGCTTCCGCGCCAAAAACAAGGCGCTAGAATGTGTGGCCAGGTATGTTTCATCTAAGTATAAATGTTGAGTTATGCATAAAAACAAAACAACAACATGATGACTTCAATTGAAAGTCACGAGTATAGGAAAATGTATTTGTCCCTCACAGTGGTAGGGACCGTGGTATGCCCTCTGTGGCCAGCATCTGACATGTCGTAGTGACTTAGTTTGTTTAACTCATAAACTGCATCTTTACAGTGTGTTTTGTCTTTCTTTTCTTAGTAATATGGAGGCGTTATCAGAGCAGTTTCTCAATAGTAATGTGGACACAAACCTGATGCCAAGCTTCAACTATTCTGATCCCAGTTCTGTGGCACTAGAGGTCTACAGGGACTGGTTTAAACAGTTTGGAAATAAAATCCCTGGCAATTTAACAGACTGTGATCTGGAAAAAGAGATGCAGCAGGTAAATATTTAGTTATTGGACTAACTTTAATGCTTTCTTTCTTTTGTATTTGTTACATTAAGCTAAAGTTGACACTCTTGTTTGTTTTCAGGGAGTGGAGGGCACAGGCCTAGCTTTTATTGCCTTCACAGAGGCCATGTCACTCCTGCCTGGCAGCCCCTTCTGGTCCACGCTCTTCTTCCTCATGCTGCTCAACTTGGGACTCAGCACCATGTTTGGCACTATTGAAGGCATCCTCGCCCCGCTCACGGACCGCTTCAAAATTCTGGCCAACAACAAGACCAAATTCACAAGTAAACACCCTTTTCAAATTGTATTATTAAGTAGAGGAGGCGACAACTTAATACATGTTCCTTCTGAAGTTATTCAGAATAATCCACGAATGTATCCATTGGGCTTGATTGCATATGCAAGTTGTGCTTTATTTACCCTGCCATGTTGATGTTCTTGCAGTTTTCAGCTGTATCATGGGCTTTCTAATTGGCCTGCTCTTCAGCCAGCGTTGTGGGAACTACTTTGTGATGATGTTCGATGATTACTCCGCCACTCTGCCCTTGATTATTGTGGTGGTTTTTGAGACCTTCAGTGTGTCTTGGCTATATGGAGCTGATAGGTGAGGTCTATTTGTCTTAGCTCTAGAAAGCTTAAATTCAATGTAGATGTCAACTAATCAGTGTTCGAGTGGTAAACTCTCACAAATTGCATATTTTTCAACTGTGTTTCTGAAGGTTCCTTGATGACATTGAGGCAATGCTGGGCTGGCGTCCACATGTGATTTACAAGTACCTTTGGAAATACATCTGCCTGCTTGCTATGCTGGGGCTGCTGGGTGCCACCATCATTCGCATGTTCATCAAACGCCCCACTTATTTGGCATGGAACCGAGAGACGGTATGGATAATTGTATTATAAGAAGAAGAATACAACCGTAACATGTTAATGCTGAAAAGAAAACCAGCTATTTAAGATGGGATGGTGCGTTTCTGTTTCTGTTTATGCAGTTGGTTCAGTCCACTCGAGTCAGAAAACTATTTTCCCACCTATCTATGACATCAACAGCAAGACATGTTTAAGGGAAACGGCCTTTAAAAACTACAGCAAATGGTCTCTCCACACCTACTTCCCATACTGAAGGAAAGCATTGATGGTGTTTTTCTCTCTTGTGAAGCAGAATGGTTTTATGGTCTATGAGTGAATATTTGATTCCTTTTTTCTTCAGGCTTCCGAGCAGTACCTGGAGTACCCAGGTTGGGCTCTGGCTGTTTTGGCTCTTCTGATCATTTTCGCTATGATGCCCGTCCCAGTGGGCTTGATCCATGCCGTTCTGCAGGAAAGGACAAAGCGAACAGCCAGAGATACAGAGACTGCTGGTCAGTACTGCATTGTTAGCACTGATGACAACTGTGAAACGCCGATGACTGACATGTCAGAACTGAGTCAAAGAAACGGTACCGCTGCTTCCTCTTCCTAAACACTGGACAAGATGTTACACAGTGGAAATGGACCATCGGCACGCAATCAAAACTTCAGTGAGCCATTTTAAAGGACAATTGAATCTCACAGATTTTGGGGGACAAATGTTATTTTAATATTTAAAAGCTTTTCCACTTTTTTAAATTATTTGTATTTTTACTTAAATTAAGTCCAAAGTATCCAAAGGACAATAATAATAAAAAATGTATCAAAAAAATTACTGGCATAAAAATATGAAATAAACAACTTGGTGTTTGCTAATACAAGGTAGAATTTCCATTAACTGTTAATTGTTGTCCAAATGAGCAAAAATAATAGTTCTTAGTTTTCATTATAAGCCATAGACGTCCCGTCATTTCTTAATTTTGTACGGAGAGTTCACTTATCCAACTTTTTATCAAACTCTTTTCCAGACAAGTGAATGTTACAATTGTAATGAAAAATGGCGGCGTCTGTGTGTAAGGCAGCGATAGGATACTTTTCTACTGCACGATGGTGTCTAGTCAGATGCTGCACCTGTGCTCTCGCTGGATGTTGCTTCAGTGTTGGAATAATCAGGACGGCCAGTGAGCGAAGGGAAGATGCTGTTAAAGGAAATGGATCAACTACAGTTGTTCATGAGACTGTTACATCATGAAAGAGTAAATCCAGCTGTGTTGAGATTAACTACAGCTATTGGGCACAGTATTAGTGATATTCACTACATGGAAGTCATCTCGCCATGTTTACAGCTCAAACACCCGTCCCTGTTTTGGTTCTACAGTGTGGTATTATATTGTAGGTGTACTTTATGTCACAGGAGCATAGTGCAATTCATACAACAATTCCTACTACATATGTATGTATTTTAACGACCTCTGTTCAAACCAACCTGAAATCCAACTGCTTCTATACTGATTCGAAGCACTCGTTTTTAAGCTTTCTGGTGATTATTTTAACATCACCTTTTTCTTCTTTGTTATCGTGGTAAAAATATCAAGTCAGACTCTGAACATGAAAGTTTACATCATCTTGTCGGTACGAGGACTGTTGGCAGCTTTCTGCTGTTGGTCAAGTGATAGCATGGTACAAATATGATGGTTAACTCCAATTTTGTATGTAAATATGTATAAAGTACTTCTAGTAACTCTTCAAGAACAAATATAATTGCAAATATGTCTTTTTATTATTTGTAAATTTGCATGATACATTTTTCTTTTCTTAAGCTCGGATTTAGGAGGAAACCGGTTACATGTTTGAGTTGAACGAAGACACGGACCAGACAAGTACTCCTTTACTTCAGAGGGAAGTGTAGTGTAAGATAGAAGTAATGTTTATTTTGTAAAATGCTGTTGTTTTTTAGACTTAAATGATTGGTCATCATTGTCTTTTCGAGGTAAATTTTCTGAAAACAAAGGTGTAGTTTATTTTACATTTTCAGTGAGTTACTATCAAAATGAATTAACTTCATGTTGTCTGTGTATTTGTGTGTGTGTGTGTGTGTGTGTGTGTGTGAACCAAAAACAAGTGCCTTTAGATTTAATGGCGGACTTGAGCAACTTAGATTCCCTTTAAATTGTTTATGTGGACTGTACGTCTGCATAAAATGAATTTGTGAGAAAATGTAATATATTTTTGACATTTCAATAAACCATTTCTTTCAGCATGACTGTATTGAAATAATCTTTGCTGTTTGACATGCATCTTTAGCTTGCAATTTAAACATTGCTCAGACTTTCTCAAGGTCTCAAGTATTGACTGGTGAAATGGTGTTCTGTATTTATAGTAAGGGTGCCCTTTGATCGTCCACCGACCGTTATCTGTCTATTTGTTCTGAATGGTGTGATCGGTACGCTATAAAGACTGATCAGAAGGGTCAATCAAATTTATCTTGGAACTACTAAAATGTCTTCACCAGAGTTGTGTTTGTTTGTTGTGTGTGTATATATTTATATTTTATGTATCCATTAACATTAGAGAATTGAGAGTAGAGGGTGTCTTGTTGTCTATGCATTTTCTTAGTTTTTCTTTTGATTTCTTTGTCCAGAGAATCCCTCAGGTTGCTGGATTCTGTTATTTTTATAAGAGAGGTTTGTATTTCTAAATCTTAAAACTATTTAGATTTTGCATAATAGTTGTTGGGAACAATCATGAGATTGAATCAGTACATTTATGTGTCAGCAGGGAGCGCTGTTGCACTCATATCAGAGCATTTCTTTGCTGAATAAATACCCTTGTGTTGTGTGACCTGCAAACACAATTAAACTTAAGCTTATTTGGTTAGATTGCTCTTTTTCTGAATCACAGCTTTTGTTGTGATTGAAATGACCTAAATAAAATATATTAACTTGTTATGGGCAAGCAACCCCTGCCCTCTCTCTGTTTCCTTTTCAAACATGAAAATATTAGAACGATTACTAAACATTGTGCCAAAGCAGAACTACTGTAAAAGAAAAGCTGTTAAATTGTCCCTTTGTCTGACTCGACATAACACTTACATTTTCATGTGTGTATGCGTAAGTGGAAGAGTACTCTCAGGTGTGCTCTTGGAAATATTAGGTGTCGGGGGAGTTCGGTTGTCTTGGATGCAGCCTCACATCAGTCAGCCAGAAAGGCAGAGAGAACAGGACCAACACCCGGCAGAGAGACGCACAACACTCACTCGCTTCGACTTCAGGTAAGTCATGATAAGATCCGTTTTAAAATGTTAAAACTTGCCTTTGAATAACAGTGGAAGTGTTTTGGGGTGTATAGTATAGAGATGTTTTGTTTATATATACTGGGACAGTATAACTATGAACAACAAGCTGTAGCGCATGAAATACAACTGCAATATAGTTTTTACTATTATTAAACTCCACAGTTGGCAGCAAAGAGAAAGCATGTATATAACAAAACAAGTAGAAAACCTTCAGATACAAATGCTATTGTTGTTTTCATTGATTATATGTTTGGCAAGCATCTTAATATTCACTTGCTGCCGTACCAGTGGATGACCCACATGGCGGGCCTTGCCGCTCTCTGCCTGCTGATGGCGTTTCCACTGAGCAGCTCCCAGAGTACCCTGCAGGACTTAAACGCCCATCAGGCCCCGGCCGCCCCTCCTCCCCCACACATACGCGACCTACTCAGAAAAGAGGAAACCACTCATTTAAATGCAAAGCGAACATGTAAGTGCAGTTTAAAGAAATGCGTTCAGTACAACTGTAAATATTCGCAGCAAAACAGAATTTGGGTGAGAAAGGTCTGACTGAAGGTCATTGTGCCTCCACAGATGGCCATGTGGACAAAGATAATGCCAAAGTGGGCCTGTTCATCGCTGCGTCCATGGGAACCTTCGCTCTGATGGCTGCAGTGTACTGTATCTACAACAAGTTCTACACCAAACACCAGTACCTGCACACCCCGCTTGACGATGACTTGGGTAGATACATAGACTTTCATTAAATTATTGTTGCATTAGAGCTTCTTTCGGTCTTACACTTGAGGAAACTTGGCTTCATGGACTGTCAGTAAAATAAATAAAGCTATCTTATCTGCCTTCACTACAAAGTGGTATGACTGCAGATCAAACTAAAACAAAAGTGACGGCTATGAGCATAGACACTTCTCTCTCTCAGTGATACAAGGAAGCTAAAGATTGAAATACAGACAGTCTCCTCATTAGCAGACACAGAGAGAAGACCGGACTTGTCAATATCTGATCTTTTTCCTCTCTCGTCTCTTGGGTATTGTTTGCTGTAAAGTATCACAGGCAGGCTGGGTTATTAAACATCAGCATGCTGTATTGTGTTTATGGACTTGCAAAATGACTTCCTGGAACTGAAGCACTTCCTGCTTGCTGTAATTTGGAGGCACTAATAAATTATGTGTAGCTTTAATAGTAGAGATACAACCGCAAATGTGTTAACACAGTAGATACATCTAATAAAATGTTAACAGGAAATATCTACAACTTTTAAAAGCAGTTCCTTTCTATCTGTCTGCAGATTTAACCCTAGACCCCATGGACCCTCCCCCCGTGTATTTCTACGCCTCTGCTGGCTCCAGTGTGGTGGATGTGCAGAGACCTGGTTACGGCTCGCTTTCGGACACCCCATCCATCATATCGGTGCCACCGTGCCTGTCTCCTCCTCCCTCTGCCATGCCCTTTCCTCCCGTCTTCCGCTCCTCTCACTCTCTGAGAACTATATCAGCGAGGGATCTGGAGAAAGGCTGTATCTGATATTGAATGCTTGGTGGTGCGAGACTTTTGAATGTAGTTGTTCTTTGAATGTGCACAATGTTTTCCAATATCTGTACACATCAAAGTTTTAATTTTTGAAGGCAAATTACTTTGCCCTTCTAGAAATGAAGGGACTTATTCAGTGGCATTTGGTGGTAGAATAGATACGGGAGAGTCCTGTGATGCGATATCAGAAGTATCTCCACCACCTGCTGCAATTGCTAAATCTGTTACGATCGTCAACCATAGACCTCCTGACCTGTTGCCCTTTAACTGCCCACAGCCACCACCAAATCTGCCTTTAATATTTACCTTTGCAACATGACCTTATGTATACTGCAGTCGTACATTAGCTACATTAAACTACATCTTTCCTGCACCTTATCTAATACCGGCCACCCTTTCAGTAGTTGGTATACTAGAAACGAATAAACTTTCCAGTTATTAAAGAAATGTTGTCTCGCTTATTTCTAATTACAGTCCCTTGTTACATATACCACATCAGATTGAATTAGAATAATTTGTTCCTAACATTAATGGTAGCTCTCTGCTATTGAAGTGTCCTAGTAAGCCTTCACAATGAGCCGGCATGCACGACACCTGGACCCTGAAACTGATGCGGCTAAATGGAATTAAGCCGTCATTGATTATTGTATTTATACCTGGGACATGTCACATGTCCTCTGTAATAATGGCCTATTGCCTGTTTCTTTCATGGACATTTATTCCGGACTCAGCTACACCATAGGTTGCAGATATCAGAATACAAAAATAACGTTTGCACCTCTTCTCATGATGTTATGATTAAAAAAAAGAAGTAAATTAAAGACTTTCAAGTTATGCATTCAGTAACATTTTGAACATATTGATATGACACATTGTAGTTGGAAGAAAGGGAAATACACACTTAGCTGCAATGCAATATTTTTCTTTTACACACGTTATTTGTCAATATATCACTAATATAAATATAAAACTGACCTTTTGGTCCGTTTTTTCTCCATATTAGTTAGTAAAATGAACTCAAATGGCCGAAATGTGATTCACTGTCTTTTCTACGGCAACTAGAGAAAGCAGAAATTGTGGCAGCTCTGCCACTGATATGACGTTTATGAAGGACGCATTGCTGAGACGAGAAGGTAGAACCACAACAAAACTGACGTTTTTAAAATCCCACTATTCTTGTTTTCTATTGCTGATCTATAGTGTTTTGTTGTTGTTGTTTTAAATCGCATGTCAATTAAATTCAGATAATCGCCAACCCAGAATACATGGCAGCGTCCCGGGAACAGCCTGCCCCTCCCGCATATACAACCTGGGAACTCTGATAATATGCTTCGATCGGACAGTGTTTACTCTGACTGTCTCCATTCAAGTCGTGCGTCTCTCCAAGAATAGACGGTGCTTGAAAAGTCAGTGCTTAAAACGCCCGACTGGCTGCGAGGAAGGAAGTGACATGTTCCCTTCCATTCCACTCACTACACACACTTGGAGAGATTAGCGCGCAGGCAACGGTAATCTGGTTTCAGGACCACGGCCAGAGACACCGTTTGGCCACGGATCCTGTCGAAAGTTGCCTCCAGCGAGCTCTGAACCTTCACGGAGACCAACGAGTGTGAGGAAGTTAATTTGGACATTAAGAACTCTGTTAAACGATAGACAGACAATGTCTGCTCGGTTGAATTGATATAAAGGCATTTGAAGCAGATTAAACCTCCGTGTCGCTGACTGCAGTTTCCGGTGCACAGGAACCTGCGGGTTAAGGAGTCCAGCGATCAAGTAAAATCAAGTTTTTCTTTTTGTATGTGTGAGTGACAAGGACGGGGCGGAGGGGGTAGAGGAGAAGGCTGTGCGCTCAGTCGGGAGCGCGCAAATACTGCACATTGGTCGGATCCTGGAGTCGTGAGGATGGAGATCCGACCGGACAGGTTTAAAGTCGCGGCAGCCAAGACTCTCGGGAAAATATACGGGTATGTAAAATCTGTCTGGGACAAATTACAACAAGAACGTGTTGAAAAGCTAACGGCGTAATTGCCTTGCTATGTTAACAAGAAAGTTCATATTTTCCAATGAATACTGCCTACAATCTACATTAAAAACCTGATTGTATTACGAGTAATGGCTTTCAAGGAGAAGAAGAAAACTGCTCCTTTGGAGATCAAGGTGTCCAGAGGCCTGGATTATGGGGTTAGATGACCTGGCACAACATCTGTCCCTCTATATGCTACTGAATCTGGCACATGAGACATACAAGATGCAACTGCTTTCATTTAGTTTATGAAGAAAAGTTACAAATATTGTTTATGAATACAAAATGCGTTGGAACCTAAATTGGTCTCCCAAAGTATCTTTCTCCTTTGTTCCAGAGAAATAATCAAAGACAATGAAGGTTTCATTTTAGCCTGAACACTGTCGTATCGGTGTAACACGAAGCGTTGGATCGATAGCTGGATTAATTTCTCCTCTGTATTTTTGCATTGCTGTCACATTGTTAAATTATGGAAGCGTTTGCAGGGTTGCAGGTGTATCTGGCAATGTATTTACATGTGTTCACTTTGCACAAAGTAGGCTACGTTTGCCCGTTTTACCAAATTGAATGAGAGTGACTTTCTGTTTAATGTCAGGCACGATGTGCGGCCTGCTATGTGTCACCTTATGGAACAGTATAGGCAAGGCAAGGCAAGTTTATTTGTAAAGCACATTTCAACAACAAGGCGATTCAAAGTGCTTCACATAAAACGATTAAAAGCATCAAAACATAATGCAGATTTAAAAACAGTTAAGAAAACATTAAAACAGTCAAAAAGCTAAATAACAAATAAAGGTTGGATAAAAGTTGCAGTTGCAGTTTAAGAAATAAACTGCACTACAACTTTATTTGTATAGGACCTTCATTAACCCTCAAAGGCTTCAAAAGCTGAGCAGCAAAACTTGTGATGGTGGACAAGGGCGGAACTCATGTTTTACTTCATGTGGGATTTTAGACTCTCAAGACACATGGCGGAATGAAATCAAGTGAGTTTATGAGAACTACACAAACAGTCCTGTTGGCAAAAAAGAAGCGTAACACATCTTCCCTGCTGAATACGTGAGGTAGTCAGGAGGAGTCTGGTCAGTGATAGATATCTGAACGTGAGAAGGTATTGATGAATTCCCCTTCCTTCCTCTCGGGATTTGATGGAGCGTCTAAACACTTAAATCCTCTCCAGAAATAGCCTCTGCTCGTCCAAGCTGTCGGCCCACGTAAATCCCTGCAGGCCACACACACCTTGGACACCTCTCTCTCTCTCTCTCTCTCTCTCTCTCTCTCTCTCTCTCTCTCTCTCTCTCTCCTGCGTAAGTAGCCCGACAGCTAGTCATCGAGCCCCCCCACCCCCCACCCCCTTCTTCAGGGCATCTCACAGCTGGGATTAGGCAACTCAACCCGCGACAGAGAGCCCGCAGCGGCCTAAATGCTTTCATTTCCTTGGAGCGCACGTGCGCAAGTGGCACCGTGCTGCCGTGCGTAACGCGCACCGGCCTGTTCCCCGGTGCTGCTCTCTGCACGCAACGTGCTTAACAGGCGCTCAGAGGGAAAGACATGAGGCATTGCCGTGTTGACTCTTCGTTTTGAGTATGGAGCCGGTCAACAGCATAGCAACCCTGTAGATTTCAGTTATAACATCAGCTTTATTCTGTTAATTCTTTTAAATTAGTGTTGTTATTGTTTTATTTAACTCTGCCATTTTTTTAAACTATGGTCCTTTGTTATTCAACTATTTATAATATGTATTTAAATCACCTGAAGTCAAGACAAAACAGAAGCATGATCTCATTGAAGTAGAACTCAAAGTCTCCTGTCATTCAGCTATTTATATCAGTGCTGCAATGAACCATCAGTGCAAAACCTTAAAATACTCAATTTGCTGTTTTCCTTTGCAAAACAAGGACAACAGAATATTTCCACATTTGAGAACCTTAAGCAAGAGGATGTTGGGATTTTTTACATTAAAAAAAACTGTATCATTTCTATATAAATATTTCCAAATAAATACAGTGCAATTCCCCTCGGTTCTTCCTGCATCTCATTCCTGAGGCTCTTGCCAGATGAATTGCCCTTATCCTGTCTAAAATAGGATTTGTATGAGGTCTCTCAGCGAATACAGAATCAATCAATTTGTTTAACTAATGCTAATGATCTCCAAATGTACTTATTTTGTGTGACTTTCTCACATTCTCACTCCGAATTGCTTTTCCACCAATCTACGGCAGTTATTTGACTCTCTTCTATCCGATCAATGATTCCAAGCTGTTTTACCAAGCTGTTGACCGGCCCTGACATTTGTCCTTGACGTATGAATTAAGAGATTAACTCAGACAAAACCAGGAATACTCACTGAGTACAATAGGTCACGAGAATTCAGCTTTCTGCACGCTTTCCAGATTCAAAACTGAGCACCTTTCTTATTGAGTCAAACGGTTCACATAAGCGGCCCAAACATTTCCTCATGGTGTGACGAGGGCAACGGAGAGAACGTCAGGTAGCTTGTGAGGATTACAAGGGCTTTTCTTTAACTCAGGGCCAGACATGAAAAGTCACTGCAGCAGATACGATATGTGCTGTGTGTTGGCTATTGTATTGCAGAGATAGAAAACTCCTTCGTGTGAGAGACGATGCATGAATCAGGGGAGTTGACGATACAAGGCAGGGATAGAGATGAAGAGGAGACAGGAAGAATGAAGACAGAAGCCCGCCCAGACAAAAATAGTCCAAGAGAGCCATAGTTATTAATAATTCAAGAGTGAGAATCATAAATACTTGATCAGTGTCGAAGACTGTTAGAACCTCTGCTTACAGTATACTAATACAGCTTATATGTTTGATAATTGTGGAGCTTTTATTTCCAAAGTTCTGATTACTGATTTTAACCGCTCTGATAAGGTTTGTTGGCAAGAACACAAAGACCAGTCTTTTTCTCACTCAATATTTTGCTATCCATGCATTTTTAAGTCTCTATGGGAAATACATCTCCTGACGCCAGAGCTTCAATAATGGCTGTTTAAAGATCACCTGCTGCTTTTCTTTCCCTGGTATATCAGAATTGTTATTGTCCTCGTTCCTGATAAAGCGGTGACATTCTGGTTTAGGACAGGGTTCGTTAGAGTGGAGAGTATCTAAATTCAACACAGCCCACAGCGGAGAGAATAAAACTCCATTCTGAATTAGTTGGAAAGGCCTCTATGTAAGCAGGATGAACAAAATGAGTGAGGCTCGTGTCGCAATGATGCTGAAAACATGTGTTTTGTACTAACGAAGAGATTTGGGATAGGTGTTAAATCTCTGCATCGTCAAACATCTGATGAAAGATCTGCGGAAAAAATTATAATATATATAATCTTGAAAATAAATAGATGATGTAAATAAAATAACATATACAATAAGGTAGAGAGGGAGTTTGCTTGTTTGCCGTAAAATAACTTAAATCCTATACTCAATGCACACTATGAAAATATTTTATTTTCATGGCACAGTTTTTAATTTTCTCTCCACAATTTAAGGCTACTGGTCCGTGAGTGTTTTAGCATACCTTCAGTCACACACACACACACACACACCCACACACACACACACACACACACACACACACACACACACACACACACACACACACACACACACCAGTCTCCTGTTAAAACATGAAGTGGTCTCACTGTTGGTTTGGTCGTCATTAGGATCAGTGTCATAATGCAAAAGAGATTCACTGTGATCGCATCAACCACGTTTACCACACAGATGCATTAAACTTTGGATAAGGTTCTCACACACGGCGGCCCATTGAATATACCTATAGAGGCTGCACATACAATAAAAGATTGAACTATTGCCTCATACTTATTTGCTTTTGGCACGTGCATTATCCCTTATTGCTGGCTCTGACTGGTCGACACACAATAGAATAGTTTAAGGTGTGATTAGTTATTTTGACATGGCATGACACTCAGTACATTTTATTCATAGTTTTATAGCTGTTTTGGCTTTTTTATTTTGTTGTTGTCGTCTTTGAGGTGATCTAAAGTTTTAACTTTGGCTGCTACATTTAGTATAGTCATTAGTGACAAGTTGTCATCATATATCACTTCTTTACTAAATATATAGTCATTATCTGACTTGTTCAAGTGATTGGTTAGAGTTTAAAGTCCTCCGTGCACACACTTAAGTTGGGAAAATTGCTTTTAGTGTTTGTGCCTTGCACACTTGGAACATTTTACAACACAAAGGTTAATTTAAAACCATGATTACAAACTACTCTGCTCTTGAATGGGAATATTGTGTTTTACTTTCTTCTGTGTATTTATTTTTGTTTTAATTATACTCTCAACATCATTGTAAATGAGGGCATCACATGTCCTTGAAGATTTCTCATGGTTTTAATAAAGGTTGAATGAATAACAGAATAGCATTGAAATGTAAGTGGTAGTTTGACCCAGCACTGACCTATTGCACATATGCCACTGTTTAATTTCAGTACGTTTGTTGGATTTTCAAGCCAACCATGATGAATGCTCACAATAGCCACTGTGGGTGTAGGCTACTGGTATTAATGGTTTGCCCAGTGGCTTAGGTCAGTCATAATACACTTAAATGTGGTTAAGTTCTAGCCCAGGATCCTGGTCACTTTTCCTGTCCTGTACAACCAGCTGTAAAATAGAGTAGTCTATAGAATACATGCCCATCCCCCAATCCAAGCATTATTCATGCTCTGCACTGTTGGGTGTTGTATTTTGGCTAAAAGCTGCAGGGCTAAGTGGACTGATATGTACTCTCATGTATGTGTCGCTCTATGGTGGATGTGAATTACAATTAAAGGCCACAGGGATGTTTGCTTTTAACGTTTACATGTATGTATGACAAACTAAATATGTACAATAAATACAGCTGTGATCAGGCTCTTTGCTCCATCATTTGGAACTGCAGAGCTTGAGTGTGTGTGAGAACTCAGCGTTGCACTGCAATGTTTAATAGATGACCTGCTGCCTTTAGATACATATTTGATGCCTGTTAGACTGGAGGCTGGAAGAGGTCATGGTTTCTCAGGGTTTCTCAGCAACCATATGAACACAGGTTATAGACAGAGGCAGAAAAAGAGTAAAGTTAACCTTGTTTGGAAGCAGAAGAGGAGCATGGATGCACCAGGCTGAAACAGGTTTTTTATTTTACTCGGACTGTATTCTTCACTGTCTGCCGGCTCTGTCAGGAGACAAATGTCTGCAACAACAATACCCAATTCATTAACACCTTTAGATGACAGGATAAGTCAAAGTTATGTCAGCAAGCTCCAGTGGTGGTAGGCGGACAGATAACTGTGCCGACTGTCTCTTGTTAAGATGTTACCAGTCAAATTGACAGCGAGAAAGATTGTCTGAACATCTTTTATTGAGCCAAGCTGTCAGTCTGCAAGCCTTCAGAACAGGATCTGTTCTCACTGAGTTTAGAAAAAAAAACTTGGATTGCTCACCGTCTGACTGACTGCTCTAAAAGAAAATCATTAACATAAAAATCTCAGAGTAAACTAAATGTTTATTTTTTTGAGGGCTCAAAACAATTTTTAGAGTTGATGGCCGGTTTTCTGGCACACTAAACACATTTGGAATATCTGTTTAGTTCAATGAATCAGCAAACTGCACACTGACTCATATGTCAGTATGTTCTGTTGTGTATTGTCAAGCTGTCCTGGTAGCAACATTGCTATCAGTTGAGATATTTCAACTGATAGAGTGCCCAGGCAATCATGTCAAACAAATCTCAAGCAGACAAAACAGACATACAAGGATTCAGGATATATCAAAGTTGAACTATTCAAATTAACTTCTTAAGAAAACAGATTCACCAGCCCTTCACACAGTTTACTGTGTATATTTCTGTTACAGGACCAAGTGTCTGACTTGAATCTAAACTACAATACCGTATATATTAAATGTTCCATTCAATCCTTTCGGGGTTTTCTAATCCCTTCTGAACAGAGCTCTTGAGAAGAAGCAAGAAAATGGCGAGACTATCGAGCTGTCGGCGGAGGGCCGGCCGGAGCTGGTGGAGGAGAAGGAGTTGCCCGTGGTGGACTGCACATGCTTCGGCCTGCCCAGGCGCTACATCATCGCCATCCTCTCAGGCTTTGGCTTCTGTATCTCCTTTGGTATCCGCTGTAACTTGGGCGTGGCCATCGTCAGCATGGTCAACAGCCACACCGTCTTTAGAGACAACAAGGAGGTCATAGTGGTGAGTGGCAGTGGTCTACAACAGCAAGTGTTCATGTTGTGTTTTCAGATCATCTAATTATTATTTATGCAGATATAAGTGTTGGTGAAACACACTCTACCACCAAAAGCCTGTGGATTCCTCAGATTTTTGTAGTTTGAGATAGTAATCCCACTTAATCTAATGACCGGTATTACTGTCCGTTCTGGTACATAACACATAGATATATACGTGCACGTGCAGATCACCTCAGTGCATTTAAGGGATCAAACTCTAATTAAATTTGTCCAAACAGAAAGCTCAGTTTGACTGGGATCCAGAAACAGTGGGAATGATCCATGGTTCCTTCTTCTGGGGATACATAGTAACCCAAATCCCAGGAGGGTTCATCTGTCAAAAGTTTGCAGCAAACAGGTCTGTTAATTCACCATTTATTGTATACCAGGGGTAATGTACATTCTTGTAAACATACTCATTATCTCTTCCTGTCTCTATTCTTTCCTGTTCCAGAGTTTTTGGCTTTGCTATAGTGGCCACGTCTTTCCTGAATATGCTCATCCCTGCAGCAGCACGGATGCACTTTGGCTGTGTTATTCTTGTCAGAATATGTCAAGGACTTGTGGAGGTGCTTGACCATATAGCTTGCTCATAAACACAATACATTTGTACCAAGAAATATTTCAATTTCCATTTTATTTGAAACATTAACATGATGTCTTTTTCTTCGCTATCTCACAGGGGGTTTCATATCCAGCTTGTCATGGCATTTGGGCAAAATGGGCCCCACCTCTTGAAAGAAGTCGCCTGGCCACGACAGCCTTTTGTGGTGAGTCCGTTATCACTGTAATTAATACATTAGTTAATTTAAAGAAAATGTATCTATGTATTTAACGTTTCAGTTATTTTTTGCAATAAAAAATGCAACAATTTGTTGGTTCCAGTTTATTTGGGTTTTGGACTCATTGATCAAACAACACAAGCAATCTGAACATGCAATACTTCACTATTTTACTATAGTAAAACTTTCGTGATTCCTGTTGCTCTGAGTTTGTACTCATGGTTGAAAGTCGCTTTGGATAAAAGCGTCAGCTAAATAAAATGTAATGTATTGTAATTTAAAAGTTTAATTGAAATGAATTAAAATGGCAGCCCTAAACACATGCTTTTCTTTGATCTAGGTTCTTATGCTGGGGCTGTGATTGCCATGCCATTAGCTGGAATCCTGGTCCAGTACTCAGGATGGTCATCAGTCTTCTACGTCTACGGTACGAGACCTTTGTCCTTCCGGCTGGAGACTAACAAAATTAAATATATATACTTTACACTGAGGCTACTTTTTTCGGACCAAACTATAACTTGGGAAAATACACATTATCTTTAGTTACAATATAATGTATTTAGTTACAATATAATGTGATTGTTGCCATAATAAACATGACAACAGAGTTCTACGGTAATTAGTTGGTTAGTGACAACAACTATGCACAAGATTAAGTAACACAGCAGATGCTGACATACTGAAAGAAGGACAAGGAGACTGCAAAAGGCAAGCATCATACATATGAGAACCAGAAAAAAACTAGTCCAGTCATGTTACAGTTTACATCCATGTCTCTCCAAATGGTCATTACTTTTACTCTATTAGACATTTGTGGGAAATTGTCAAAAGTAGGTGTGTTTTGTGAAGTCACCGTGACCTTTGAACAACAAATCAGTTGTTTGAGTCCAGATGAAAAAATTCCTTACGGTGTTCCCGAGATAGTGTTCCAAGTTCAACATTTAATCCAAGTGCATGCCGAGGCAGCAGCTATAGTCAACGTGTCTCCTTGTTCTTTATGACCTTTCTTTCCAGTTTTGACACTTACATTGCTCTTTCCTCTTTCTCCTGCCTGTCTTCTTCCTCCCCCAGGAAGCTTTGGGATCATGTGGTATTGCTTCTGGTTCCTGGTGTCTTATGAAAGTCCAGCAGCCCATCCTACCATCACAGAGGAGGAGAGAACTTATATTGAGGAAAGCATTGGAGAGTCATCCCAACATACAATCACGGTCAGTACATAGAATAGAATTGTATAATACAATTCAAACACTGTAACACACCACTAATGTGTCCTGCCCTGTTATTTACATGTCCCTCAACTGAATGTGAGCTGCTGGTGTTTAATGTAAAATGTTAACATAAGGACGAGACTGCAAGTAGATTTGAATGAAGAGAGGCTAAACAAGCACAGCAATGTAAGAGTAATAAGGAAGTTAGCCTGGATGAAGAGGGTGTGAAACGTCGTGAGCCATTTCTAATAATAGCATACTAGACTGAAATGAAAGCCCAGATAAATTCAGAAAGTATGTATTCCAACCATTATTCTATTGATCACAATGTGCTGTTTTTAATTTATGCCCAGCATAAAATCCGCAAAAAATATACACAATTGGTCATTAATCCAGTTAAACAGCTGTACATTTGAGAAAAAAAGCCAGAGGCTTAAAATTCTATGACGAAATCAGTGAAATAAGTAACTTATTTTTGCTGCGTTACAGAAATTCAACACGCCGTGGAGGGCCTTCTTTACATCCATGCCAGTGTATGCCATCATCGTGGCAAATTTCTGCAGAAGTTGGACTTTCTACTTGCTTCTCATCAGTCAGCCTGCATATTTCGAAGAGGTGTTTGGGTTTGAGATAAGCAAGGTAACAGAAACCAGATGTGGTCATGTGCATTGTACTGCACCAGGAACAAACGTTGCCAAATGTCCAATAACATGACATTATGAAATCAGAAAGCTCTTGAAAGTCTTTTTCCAGGTTTGGTTCGGTTACATCTAAATATTGTTTTCTTTGTCTCATCTCTCTTTAGGTGGGCCTAGTTTCTGCACTTCCTCACCTCGTCATGACCATTATCGTGCCCATTGGTGGCCAACTTGCTGACTATTTGCGCTCCAACCAAATCATGACCACCACTAACGTCAGGAAACTTATGAACTGTGGAGGTGAGAAAGCACATTTAGAATTGCAGAAAGGGGTATGCATAGCTGTAGTACACAATCAATATAGCTCACTTGCTGTGCTCTTAATAGCAGCTCTTTCCCCCACAAAAAACTGTAGCCATATCTGATGTAACATAAATATATTTTTGTCAGAAGGCTGATTCAGTCTTGTGAAACTGTACAGAACGTTATTGGCTAATGGTGGGGTTAACTACAGTATTTAGTCAGCTGTACTGAGAAAAGAGTTGCTGCATAAGGGAAATGATGACTCTCTGTTAAGCAGAAGTCCTGCTTCTGTCGGCTATTTTTGAACTCGAGATAAATCGATAGCAAAGTGAAATTGAGAAGTATACAGTGTACATATCACTTTGCGGGAAGCTGTCAGTACTGGGCAAACTTAAGATTACTGTTCAGTCAACAGCATTTCATGAAACAGGAGAAGAGAAAGGGGTGAAGAAGACAGACTTAAGTTGACTTAAATTAGCATGTTGCATTGAGACTTAAAGGGATAGTTATGGTCTTTTGAAGTGGGGTTTTGTGAGGTACTTATCCATAGTCAGTGTACTGCTGACCTACAGTACAAGCAGACAAGAGTACCAGTACAGGAGCTAAGCAATGTGTACTACTGAAAACGTATTTTAGCCACGTAAAAGTAAGACTTACCTAAAAGAATCACACACTGAGTACCTTATTTAACCACACTTCCAAATTACAGAACTTTTGAATGATAATTAATGTTTTCTAATAACACGTTATATCCATTCTCTGTTTTGATTCTATTTCACTTGTCTACATCAGGGTTTGGGATGGAGGCAACCCTGCTGCTGGTGGTGGGCTTCTCTCATACAAAAGTTGTTGCAATCAGTTTCCTGGTCCTGGCTGTCGGTTTCTCTGGCTTTGCCATTTCAGGTGAAACCACGTTTTTTAATTACTTTTTTTTTTTTTTTACTGGTTACTAGTGGTAGTAGTTATATTTTGTATCAATTCATCTACATTACCCCCACCAATAAGCCCCTTCTGTATGGAGGATATCAACTTTTTCAAGTACAATTTGTAGTGTTTGTTGTGTATGTATAACGTTCCTATCATGTATGTGCTAATGTTGTATTTATCCTTCTTCAAAAGGTTTCAATGTCAACCACCTGGACATTGCACCACGATATGCTAGTATCCTCATGGGTATCTCCAACGGTGTCGGCACTTTGTCTGGTATGGTTTGCCCACTTATTGTTGGTGCCATGACGAAGCATAAGGTGAGCGCTTGTGTTGTAAAATACATGATCAAATACATTTCTGTTCTTATTTTGTTGTCTGAAGGAGTGTTTTTATAATTACCATGGATTATTCCACAAACATGTATGGTGCATGTCCTTAAATTGTTAGAGCTTAAGTTTCTTTGAGTAAAAGGTATACAGAGTACAGGCTCATTCATAATGCTCATGCTCATAATGCTCTTTCTCTTCTTCTTCCTCTCAACCTACTTTGACAGACGCGGGAGGAGTGGCAGGGAGTGTTTCTTATTGCCTCGCTTGTTCATTATGGAGGTGTTATATTCTATGGTGAGTACGACTTCTGTTTTCACTAATATTTCCAGAACCGGCACATTACAGCGTTCAAGTATGCAACAATCTGTGCATTGATCTTAATGCAATCTGCTGTAGTTAGGTTGTCATAAGCCTGAATACTGTGCAACAACTCTGTATCTAACGGATTGATCATGTCTCTGGGCCGCTGCAGGCCTCTTTGCATCTGGAGAGAAGCAAGCTTGGGCAGAGCCGGAGCAGCTGAGTGATGATAAATGTGGCATCCTTGATGAGGATGAGCTTGCAAACGAGACAGAGGAGCTGTATCGCACAAGCGGTGGGGGAGGCTACGGAGCCATGAACCAGGGAGCAGATCCCAACGGAGCCGGAGGCAATGGGGGAGGAGGAGGCTGGGTCTCAGACTGGGACAAAACGGAGGAGTATGTCCAACCAGGAACCAATAATTACCTTTATGGAGGAGGGGGGGATCAAGAGTTAACATAAAACCTGCAGATCTTCTGCACATAGCCTTTAGTGAGGCAGAAACAGTACATCAACAGCGTGGAGTTTCACCTGATGGCTTGAAGAACTTTGAAATTGTGGAATAAAATCGGACCATTTTTCAGCAAGTCTGACTATATTATCATAACTGAACTGAATCCAAAGAGACTCCACAGTGGAGGTGAAGACATTAGTAAATGTAAAATGTGTGTTTGTGTGTGCAATTGTGTACCTTGTGTGACAGACAACCTAAGTAAGAGTGTATTAGGACTCATCACCCTCCCTGCAATCTTTCTCGGAGGACGGTTGTGTTTTAGGCCTGCTGTGGCTTTCTTTGGTGTTTATTCACTGTAATAATTGTAGAAATGTCTATATTATCTGACAGGATTTCATTTGTATGCCTCTCACTTGAATAATTACAAATCTTTCGACGCACATTGGTCACATGCGCACTTCTGTCGTTTGTTTAAAAAACTATTGAGCTTGAAATCAACTCATAAATTGTTGTAAAACGTCTGCAACCAAAAGTATGCCCCTCTAATGAAGCTAAAAAAAGTTAAAATCACCAAAACTGGTTTTCTACATGGTTTTCACACAATGTTTTAAAAGCTGTTCTCCTAAAAACAATGTTAAGTCTGGTCCTTAATGTGCACACTTTTAAGAAAAAGCATGTTACTTGTGCCAATACAACAAAATTATTTTGCTCTGTAGTATTGGTTTACTCATCCACTAAGAAAATAATTTAACACCTGCAAATATTAGTATACACAGCTTTCTGTGAAGTCTAAATAGCCCATACTGATATTGATAGATGCAGCATTTTGATTTCCTTGTGCAAAACTGTTTTATGTACGAGGCCTCGAACCTGTCTGCCTGCTGACAAACTGGGGAATGAAAATGCCTCGTATAACACTAAAAGCGATGTCATTACCCAGGGTAGTTTATTTAAAGACACTTTTATTGAGTCTCTTTCAGACTATGTTCTTCCAATTGTCCCATATGAGAATTATGTTCAGTATGAATTACTTCTAATATATGCTTGATTGATTTTATTTTATGTTACTTTTGTGTGGAAGCATTTGATGATCTAAGTGTGAACATCAGCATATAACCTAATATCCCCACACATGCCAGTATCTGCTCTCTGTCACAGTGCCAAGGCACAAAAGACCCTGAGCCGAGACTGTTGTGTGGTGCCAGTTATGTAGCATATGTCAAAATAAAAACGTTTGCAAATACAATTTTATTTTAGTCCTGTTGAGCCGTCATGTAGATCTCAATCAGTAAATCTCATTTAAGGTGGACTTTCATTACCTTTCGCTTTATTCTATAGTGCAGCAAGCTGAATACATGTTAAAGATCAGTAAACTGGCTGATAATGGACAACAAAACAATTACATTTCACAACAACAATTTGCTTTACTTTTGTTAGATGTTGTAATGTATCTATCTAGCCCCAAAATGAAGGTTAAGCACTGAAACATATTCCTGTGTTAGAGCATGGAAAGGTATCCCTTTGGCTAATACTGTTTCATAGAGTGGAGTTCACTGATTAATTAGCTTAATAAATGTTCTGATTTTTTTGTTTTTTGTCATTTTTCATTTATTTCCTTGTTGAATGTTTTGTTCTGGATTGTTAACAAAAATGGTATATGTAAAAATCATCTACATGCATTGTATAATAAAAACCTAGAGGTGACTATTCCTGCACAATAATTATAGATCTACGTTATTATTTACAGGCTGTTTATTCTTATGCATTACTCCATTTTTTATATTTTAATCTTATTTGGTGATGTATAAATTGTCTTGCTAAAAAAAAAAAAAAAAAGAAGATGATTACAGTTGAGTGTTACATTTTAATCAACGTTTTACATTTTTATTTCAACATCTGTTTCGTCGCGATTGAGCCAACTTTCTTCTGCTTCATGCATGATTCAAGCACTAATAATGCAGCTCTTTAAACCTTTGGATACAGTGGTTTCATGTTACCCATGATGCTGAACTCCTCTCCAGACAGTGTATCGATCACTGAGCATAAGTACACGAAGAAGAAAAATAGATTTTGGTTCAGAGATTCACTCATACTGACCTGCTCTGGTCTCTAAAAATCAATTGGATCCTATACTGCATCCATCTGCCAGTGAGAGAAATAGTAGTCACCTGGATGCTCTAATATCGGGTTATCTCATCAAGCACCGTGATAATGATCTGTGCACTCACCTCCCAATCAGGAAGTAGCAACCACACACTATGAAACACCGGCACACCCATCTCCCTTCTGAACAGGGCCCAGCTGGGCCTGTAGTTAGAGGGCTGCACACACACTCATCAACTTATAACAACCATGCTGCTATACACAGGATTTGTTATTGGTAATCACCAGAGTTGAAGGCCATTAGGGATGTGACGTACTCACAGATGGGCCTGAATCTGGTCACAAGTTATCCAGACTCGACTGCCGTCTGGGCAAAAGACGTCAAAGGGACAAACCATTGTGCACCTAGTGTTTTCAAGAGGCCTACTCACGCGCTCTTGGCTAGGGGTGGAAAATACCAAAAAGCATACTTTTGATACAGATGGTGCCTCCGCTGAAGTTACACCAAGTGAGACACAGAGTCGGACGTCATATCCCTGAGATATGACAAATGTGGATGTGGAAGACGAGTGAGTCTATGTGGAGGGTGCCCTGAGACCCACTGGAGGGGCTGCGACCCTTTCAGTCTGTACATGGATGCGGTGAATACGTCCATATAGGCGTTCCTCCAGGTCGGTATTCTTCTCTCTGAGGCCACATAACACATTGAGCCTTCAGATAAACTCTCGTGGTTAAAATCAGGACCACACAACCTATAACACTCTTCAGGTATAACAGTAGTCCTGGAATGTCACACCACTTCCCTTTCAGACTGATTTACAGAAAGAATATAGTCTAGTGCTGGTACATAGGAAGTTGTAGTAGGCAGTGTGGAGATATTTAATCTACCACAGCAGTGGGTGTATGTTGCCAGTGGCATAGATACCATGTACATTTTTAACACATTATTTATGATACAACACCTGTTTTAGGGCAAAGAACCTTATACTTTGATAATGTTTCAGAAGATAATCTCTAAGTGGTGGGTATTCTTTTGGAATTGTATTCCCCAAAAGTTGAACTATTGTTGCTTGCTCTTGTTTCTGAACTGGCTGCACTGGCTGTTGTCTTGACCTAACACTACCATACTAAAGAACAGTTGTGTCAACTTGTTTGACCTTTGCTTTCTCCTCCGCATCACAAACATTTAGAGAGATAACGATTCACAACATCTATACATTTTGTAATAAAGTGATTATACAAACCACAACCAAATGTCATCAAATAGATTTATTTCAGCATATAACAGGAATGACACTCTCTCAAGATATTGCATTTGACTGCAAATTAATCTGATATCTGATCAGCACACACACTGATATATAAAGGGACTTTATGTTAGAAAGCAAAAGCAAAAGCACAAACTATGCAATATTATTCCATTTCTTTTTTTGCCAAATAAAACGAACAAAGGATCACAGAAAGCATCGTTAAGGAAAATACATTTTAAGACACAAAAGTAAAATCATGAGACTTTATAACTCCACTCATCCCTTTCCCATATTTGTATTGTTTGATCAAGCGCTCAATCTACTTTACACATTAGAAAAAGCCTTAAAAAAACTGCTGAGTCATTGTCATGAAATATCAGTTTTGAAGCCGTTAGTGGGAGTATAGATATGATAATAGTTGGGTTGAATAAATTAGTTGACAGGATCGGAGCTGACACAATATTTGATATTTTTGACTGTTGGTGTCAGAAAAATAATACTTTTCTCTTCTGTTAACTTGTGACATTGTACAGAATACTCCACAGAACTAACATGATAAATACAATTAAAAAAAAATTGCATCAATTAGTTGGATATTATTTTGTTATTTGGCAGCTCTTTTTTTTATTAACTTTTGTTTTGTTTCTCACTGCAAATCACACGTTTAATCTCACAAGTCTCGATACATGACCTTGGGTTACTTTAATTTCCCTTACAGCTCTACAAAGTTAACTTCTAATCAAAACATTTTCTTTAAGCATAAAAGCAACTGAGACATATCTGTCTTTTTATGGCTCAGTCTTTTGTTTCTCTGCAGTGGCCTCCTTCTTTTCCTCCACTATCTCCTTTCCTCATTCCTTGTGCTTCCTTGCTGCTGCGTATCCTCACTTGCCTCCGGCTGCCCCCTCCATTTGCAGGGTGTGGTATACCCCGTCGGTCATTTTCTCTTTCTTCAGTGCCTCGTATTCACCCTCTTTCGTCTGTCTGTCTTGTACTTCTGGGTGAAGGGTGTCGTAGTCACCCTCCCTTTGGGCACCGACCTGCAGCACTTCATATTTGTCATCACCTATGTCTCGTGAACGCAGCGGCACATCCTCATAAATTGGTGCTAAAAAGAAAAAATAAGTGCTATTTTATGTCAGTAAAATATCAGTGTGCTTACCAAAAAAAGGGAAAACAAGTAATAGTTACTCACCTGTGGTATTTCTCTTTTTATAATATATATAAAAAAGCACAGTTGCTAATCCGAGAATCACTAGCACGGTAACCACACCAATTAGAATGGATTTGATCGGAGGTGCATCTGAAACAGAGACAGAACATACGTAACTTGAAATCTCTGTGACTGTGACCTTGTGATGGTAAATATTAGTTGAATTAGCAGCATTTGTCAGTATTCATTGTTGATATATGGATTTTTAAAGCTACTAACAGAGCTCTGACAGGCCAAATAATCTGAGCAAACAGAAGTGCCATTAGTTTAAAAAAAAATGGTGTTCATGTCCAGTTTTCTGTTAAGAATTAAAAGTCTCCAAGCCGCAGTTGGGATAACTCTGATGACGCCATTGATTTTTTTTTGGAAGCTCCCTCCATGATCACAAAATACATTATGCAACTGTTCTTAGAGGCTGGATAGTGCTCATGACGAGTTAACTGCTTTTAATTTGTATTAATATGTCAAGGGAAACAATGTCAAATTCCATGAGCTGGAACAAAAGCAGGAACTCACAAAAATGGCCATTGCTGAGAATAGACCTCCCGGTCTCCCACACGACTCTACATGCATAGGTACCACTCGCTCTTGGTATCATGGATCCTTGGCTGGAATCCAAAAGGGCCCATGGCTGATGTTGGTACATTTTGTAGTACCAACGATAGGTGCTAGGACTTGTACAACGTGGACAAGAACACGACATGGCAACGTCTGCAGAGAGAACTGCCTTCATAAGAGGTGCTGAAAAAGATCAAATGAGGAGACGTGTAAAACGTGTAAAAAACTGCATTCAGTACACCAGCAGTCAAAGGGTGTTGGTTGATTGTGTGTACCTTGGACAAACACATCTTGATTAGCAGAGACCACTTGGTATGGGAGCCCGCCAGTGCGCCCCTGGTATGTGAAGGTGGCATCACACTTATAGCTTCCCTTTGCAGCTTCTGTCACCTCAGTGATTTTGTAGGTAGAACTGAGACCTTCCAGAATGACTACATTTTCTTTGTAGAAAACAGTGTGGCTAATTTGATTAGTGCCCCAGGCAAGGCACTTCAGAGTCAGACTCTCCCCAACCACAGCAGGCAGAGGATACATTTCCAACGATACGTCCTCCTCTGTAGGAACAAGGTGATTGTATTAGACTTAAACTTCTGAGGCTAGAATTATGTTGATAATGCTGATAACGTTACATTGTGAAAGGGGTTGCTCCTAGTGAAGAACCTAGAGGAACTCTTCCCCTGAAGCTGCATGGCCCCTTGGCTTAGTATGACAGAGCATTCAATTAATAGGCCCACCTGAGGTCCTGACCGTGATTTGGTTACTTCTGCGCTGTTGAGTATCAGTACACCAGAAAATGGTCTCTGGTTCTTTCAGTATGCGGGGTTGAAAGACCACACTCGCACTGACATTCGCCAACCTCAACACGATCTTCTTTGTTGGCCCTCCCCTATTGACCCAACACTTCCATCCCTTCAGACCATCCTCATTGTCGAGCTGCAGGACAACAGAACCTCCTTTCCGCACCACCGGCTGGCCTGTCTTGATGGTGAGTGAGGCACTGGGAGCGTAATCTGAATGGTAAATAGATAAATGTGTTACGTTCTCCGGAGAAAGAACCCAAGCGTCGATGTAAAGAGTAAAGGGAATTTAATAATCGAACAAAACAAGGCAGGCTTCCAAAAAACAAATAAAAAAACAGACAGAGGAACAAACAGGAATAAAAAAGGAGTCTAACAAGGCATCAAACAGGAGTAACACACAGTCTAAGAAGGTAAACACACAGTATAAACCAGCACCTGGGCAGGAGACAGGCAGGTTTAAATACAAGGGGAAGGTGCAGGTGATTGGACACAGTAGGAAAGTGCGGGGCACAGAGGACACAAGAGAAAAGGACTTCAAAATAAAACAACCCAACACCGTGACAACATTATACAATTAATTGTATCTCCCTTTACATCTCTGGGAGCTGGAGATGTAATACTTATGTTCATGTGGTACATTTACCCAGGACGTTGATGGTAAAACCGTCACTCTTTTCCCCGTTGCGCTCGCATTGATACGAGCCTGAGAGCTTGGGTGAGGCAACTTCTATCTTCCAGGTTTTGTTTGTCTGCGTTTGTTCCATGCCGTCGAAGTACCATTTGACTTTGCTCTCCTGTGGGCTGTTGTCACAGCTCAGAAAAATTAAGTCCCCTGAGAAGATCTGCTTAAGTGTCGGTGAGATATAAACTGGAGGCAGGAGACAAAGGAAAATAAGACATATAGTGGAGGCATGTCATTACAGGAAACCACAAAGGCTGGTTGTATATGGTCATTGCTGCCACCTATTGAGATTTTACACCCCTGAGGGCTCAAACTGGGAAGATGGAGAGCTGATTACCTTGTGGCTTTTGCTGACATCTTGCCAGGAGCACCAACTCTGAAACAAAATGTAAAACAATCATTATTTCTTTCTGTAATAATACACAGTTAGTCTCTTCCATCTAGAGGAGGGCATTTCAAAAACGTTGATTTCCAAAATTCACTTTTTTGTTGATAATAAATTAATGTTGATAATATATTACTTTTGACTCAAACGGTGTGATGTTTTCTTCATGGATTTTCAGTTAATGAAGTTTTATTTTTGCATGGTTAATTTGATTAAGTATTTAGTAAAGAAAACACAACATTTTATAAAGGTATATCTCCTTCCAACTTCTACGGGTAACAAGTTTCAGTATTGCACAATGTTAAACCATGACTAGCTCGAGTTAAAATTAAAAATACAATTTTAAATTGACCCTTACATTAATTGTAGTGTTAGTGTAAGCCTCCAGTATCCTCACAACAGTTATAATAAAACTAATCACAAAGCTTCATGAAAACATTCGTCTTCATACTCAAAAGGTTCAAAAGATTCTGTAATTACGGAATGTCAAACAAGATAATAAGATAAATGTCTGTATTTTTAACCTTTATTTGCCTTGTCTGGAGATAATGAGAATTTGTTTTGCCAACACCCTGCGTCTCTCTGAGACGTGTTAGTGACTGAAACCCGTGTTAGAGTGCTTATGCCTCAGCGCTCTTTGTGGAGGCAAAACGTTATCTTATTTGTTAAATGGTGAATGCAAAAAAGTGTATTAAAGCAATATCAAATCCCACAAAATTCCAGCTGAGCATGATATAACTATATATAACTCACAAAAAACAAATACCATATAATCTAATATATATATATATATGTATGTATATGTGTGTATATGTGTGTATATATATATATGTATATATATACATATATATACGTATATATATATATATATATATATATATATATATATATATATATATATATATATATATATATATATATACGTACATATATATATATATGTATGTATATATATATATGTATATATATATATATATATATATATATATATATGTGTATATATGTGCAAACTATTAACCCCAGCTATCAGTATTACTGGAGCCCTCTTACCTGCCAAGAGCAGCAGATGTTGTATCCCCTTCATGGCACTGAGTAACAGACAAGAGCAACAATAAAATGACTGAGGTGTTGAGTAGTAACCACCAGACACTAAGTGTCTGTTTTGAGTAATGTTGAGGAAGCTGAGCGGCCAATCCAAGCACGCAAGAGTTGCAAAAGTGAAAAAAATGTATTTTACACTTCCTCTCTGGAATCATATTTCTCCTCAAACATTTTCAAAGTAGGAAACCTCATCTTAACAGAACTCAACTAGTACATTGTAAATTGTGACAGAGGAAGCAAGAGAGCAACTTCAAAACTTTACCCTTGATAAACTGTGTGCAATATTAAGGAACCAACGCACACAAGCTCATTGTTAAGAAAGACAGAGACACAGAGTGAATTCAAAGTAAATACAAGACAAATAAAGAAGAAGGAAAAACTGGAAGTTGATGCTTGAGAATACTTTAAGATTAGTGATTTACGGCCTCCTATGAACCTTCAAAGAGGGCAGTTAATATATTCTTCAAACAATGCCATATGTTTTGTAATGTAATTAATGAATAACATGTAAAAATGCTTTATCTAGCCAGCCTCAGCTGCTCTAAAGGAGAAGATCTAACAAACTATATTACAAGGGTTTACAGAAAAGCAGGGAAAGAGGATTTCTTAACATGACGGAAACACAAACCTACAAGCAAATAGGCACTAAAGATAGGTATTGGTTAAATCAAAAGACTATAGTTAGAGAACCCCAGTTATAAGACAGCAAACAAGAGACTCAAATTAACTAAAAGAAAGCTTGCTTCATATGGGAAACAAAAGCTCAACAAGATACAGACAGAACAAGACAGAAACAAGAGAAACATGTAGGGCTGTGTCCCAATGTAGGGCCTGCACCCTGTTTCAAGGAACCCAAACTGACTTTCTGCTTAGCCAGATGAAAAAAAACCAGATGATTTTCGCTGTTGGTGGTGCTGACAGTGAGGCTAAAAGAGGGAAGTGTAGTTTGCTTTTCAAAAATATGTGAGTCATCATTCAACAAGTGACAGTCACTATGAATCGACACATATATAAGAAGGGATGCTGAGAACCTGCCTGTATGAAAGGCGCCCAGTTCAGATTTAAAATATCATAAAAAATAAAAATCTACACAGTTATAATAGAGCACGTTGTACTTGTTAACTCTATGGGCAGGTCATTTCAGGACACTGTGGGTTTTAGGTGTTAAAAGAGATTTCTGAAAATAAACAGCCTGAATTATGGTCAGCAACTTCTTCTTTCACACATTCTAGAAAAACAGAACACATTCTGAGAACTGTTTTATTGCTCACGTTTTAGAAATAGATTGAGGTCTCTGTTTCAGTAACCTGAAATGGCCACCAGAGTCCAGCACTGCATCGGTTTTCAGGGGAGAAAAAAATAATTCAGGAAAACGGCCTTAAAGCAGGTTCCCTGTATGTCGCTGACTGTGTTTATACAGGAAGCAGCTTGTATACTGTTCATCATGCGATATATATCAAATGTTTCATTTTAAGTGAGTAACTGCACACAGGGCTGTGAATTTGCAAAGCAGTCTTAGTCTGTGTGCAGAAGTCACAAGTAGTGATGTATCGTCTATTAATATGAATATAAATATTGTGGATAGTGTATACTCTCACTGAAAATGTACAGACATAATTTATAGCCAGACACGTTTCAAGCCTGTGATCTAAAGCAAAGCCTTCTCTGTGCTTCACAGCTTCGATTTCATAAATCAATACTTTTCAGTCATCCTGCACTCTACTCCCATCTCTTTATCTGCTTTTGTTTTCTTTTTTCATTCTGACTCTAGTATTCTATTAAGTAAGTGCACTCAATAAAACACACAGCTAAAAAGCAACAAAACAACCTAGCCAGCACATTCTTACTACTGTATGGTCCATCTGCCCGTGACCCACTTTTCTCTCCTTGCCTTTGGCATGAGAGACGTTCTCACAGAAAGCTGGAAGAAAGCTAATATCTCATGCTAACAATAAGGACAATGGGCAACAGAGGCAGCAGAGGCACCAAGGTAGGAGGAAAGTGTATTGAATACACACCACATGGAGTAGTGCACCATTAAAGAGGAGCACCCACTAGAGCTCTTGTCAAGGCTCACATTGCAGGTGTCATGACGTCCAAGAGGCAGGAAATGACAGGTTTCAGAGTGTACTATTGTGTGGATTAATGCATTTCAACCCAGCTCATCATCTTCGTCTGTCCTCTATCCTTCTCTTTGATGGGCTCTAAGAGCAACCAAAGCAAGCATAAGGACAGTTATCACTCAACCACTTCACTAAGAACGATTATATAACCTAACTTGGTATCATCCCACATATTACATACTGAATAAATCATTTCTTATATAAGAAATATATATTTTATTTCTTTGTGGTTGTGGACATTGTAGTAATACTGTACACTGATGATGTTGTCTTTTCCTTGAGTACTTCACAGACAACATTTATCACTGGAGCTGGACTGGCTTTAGTCCTGATAGCCGAATGATTAAGGTGATGTGAATACCACATAACGGCAATGTGCATGGCATACCACTCTTCTTTCCCACATTTCGACTAATGAGATGAAAATTCCACTGAAATAATTATACTATTCGTCCAATCAGTGGATTTGTTAAATACCACTGCCACATCTATTCAAACTTAAATCTACATTTGACTATTGGGTCAGTCTGGTTCAACTGCTTGTTGAACAGTGTTTAAAACCATCTCCCACCGCACCTTTTCTTTGACGTTTTGAAACCGACAATCCAACATTCACACCCACTTTATGCAGTGATAGACGAGGTGTGGAGAGGTGAGAAATTCGGTTAATTCGAAACATATGTCAAGCTCCCTTTTTTCATTCTTCCTTTACCTTCGAACTTACAACCAAGTACAACACCAAGTACAACACCATGGACATTATCACCATTCGATTTGAACGGTTATCATGTCATGCCCCTCTCTACATTTGAGTGTGGTCTTTGAGAACATCTGTATACTTTTGCCTTCAGACATGGTTGGACGACATGTCGTTAGAACTATTACTTTTAAGCTTACCCCAAACTTTAGATAACACATCAGATTTGAGAAGTAATGAAAGACCTGGCCATGTGAACCAAGTTTATTTTCTGTAAATACTGTTTTCTGTAAAAAAAATAATAATATTTAAACCTTTATTTAACCAGGAAGTCCCATTGAGATTAAAAAGCTCTTTTTCGAGGGGGACCTGGCCAAAACAGGCCAGGTCTCAAGACTGTGTTCTAAGATAATGTATTGTTACGTTCCCCAATTAAGGTCCAGGGGATTTGAAATGTGCCATTGTACCCATCCTTTTTAGGCCAATCTGTGACATTTTGAATGGATATCTGTTACATTGCTATCTTTTAAAGTAGGGAAATGATCAACCCACCAAGTTCATGTTCTGGTTTTTAAATGGTTAGTTCACTCAAAACACTGAAACTGTAGGTTGAGGTCCGTGAATCATGCATCATAAATATGTCATTATTTATCTTGCTGTTTCGACTTTCAAATGTAATTTGTGAGCATAACAAACAAAATGTTGTTCAGCTCGAGCAGGAGCAAGTATTTTAAAACCAAACTTCATAGAACAAGAGGTCTGCGTGGCAAGAAGCCACAAGGGGAAACTGAGAAATGTGTCTTTGTATTCTCGGGAGTGATTTACATGAATAGACCCTTTTAAATGACAGAAACAGTGCATCATTCCTCCAAGTTTGTTGAAAGTCAGACTAGTGGGCGGTCACCTTCTTGACCGATTCATGAACATTGCATTAACAATTCAACAACATGTAAATGCATTATCCGTCATCATCTTTTATTTCTTCTGAATAGGCAATAGTCACATTTTATGAATGGAAAGAAAATCTGTTAAGAAAAGTCTTTTTTCTCTATTTCCTCTCAGCATCAAAGACACAAGAGGGACAAAGAGGTGGCCTGAATCCATCCCCTGTTTGTGTGAGATAGAAAGGAGGGAATCACATCATGGGACGAATGTGAGTGTGTTTGAGTGATAGGGTGACTGAAATAATGAGCGAGAGAGAGAAAGGAGAGGATAGAATGGGGTGGAACAGTGAGTGAAAAAAAGTGAGAGTGAATAATGTAGAAAATAGGGGATAATTTAATAGAAGAGCACTTGGATATGACAAAAAAGCATAAAGAGGAACTGGCAGATGGATGGTGTAGAGTCGGTACACAGTGGAAGTACAAAGAGGAGGAGAGGGAAGAAGAGAGATCAATCTAACAGCTGAAGAGAGAGAGAGAGAGAGAGAGAGAGAGAGAGAGAGAGAGAGAGAGAGAAAGAAAGAAAGAAAGCGCCACGCTGAAGAGAGAGAGTGCATGCATGTGTGTGTAATAGAGAGAAAAGGAGAGAGACAGAGAAGGCTCTGCTGGGGCATAGAGGAGGTGAAATTGTGTGTGTGTGAATGAAAAGCAGAAAGAGAGGCTGTACAAGCTCGGGCTGGCTCACACCGATGCACATTTAGAGACGAGAATCCATGAAAATGTGATTTTGCGAGAGAAAAAGCAAATCACTTTTTCTTGTTTTTTTCCTCATGTATGTTTTATCAACTGGATCTTTCACTCATTTTCTAATCCCGGCCCCATTTTTACTCTCTTTGTGGTTTATCAAGGAGGTCACTGCGGATACAATGAGGAGCAACACAGCCTGAACGGCAGACTAAAAGGTATTTACTTTTTAAATGTTCATTTGTACTGTGGTGGAATTGAATAATGTGTGTATATCACAATCAAAGTAATGTAAACTGTATATAATACAAAAACTGAAAACATTTGAATGTCCTTTGAGGTCTGGTTCCCATGTATTATGTAGGTGGGCAAGAAGAGCAAAGTGGGACAGAGTCTGAATTACAAAGATCACCGAGCCTTCAAAGAAAACACTAAAGTAATTGCCCATATCAACCCGGAACAGCTTTAAGACTGATTATTTAGAGTGCTCTGCTGTTGCGCATGTAAGCTTTAGTATCTATGGAATACTGCATAAGACAGCTTTGATAAAGGTTATATAGATAATTCTGCCTGTAGAAAAATACAATTTCAAACACACATTTAGAAGACATTTTACCTGAAAGGCTCTCTGCCAGGCATTCTCTAGTGGACAAAGTGGGCAGTGATGGTGGAAAAGTTCCTTTCACTAAATGAGTCTTTCACGCTGAATCCAATTCTCTGGCAATAATTGAATCCCCTGGGACTCGTTAAGACCCTTTTTTATGTAGGTTATTTCATGTTAATTATTCATCAGAATTGTACATTGCAGTATTTACAACTGCTCCCCCACAGTTATAAAGTGGGTTATGACCTGTTGTTTTACAGTGATACATGCACATAATTAATGGGGGAATAATTGAAGTAGATAATATATGGTAGAAATAAGTCTGTGAGTTAGGAGAATTAAATAATATTTTTTGTGCTTATGTGAAGCCTACATTTATATAATTCCTATATTCTTATTCTTCTCAAAATCGTTACCTGCTCGCAGTATGGTGTTAGCTGATGGAAAGGTGGAAACCCTCTGAGGACCCCAGAGAACGACGCACACACACACACACACACACACACACACACACACACACACACACACACACACACACACACACACACACCTAAACGCTGGCGTGTTCCATCATTTAGATGCAACATAATTGACTTTGCACAGCCTCTTAAGACCACAGTGTAATGCACAACAAGCACTGCTGGCTTTAAAGGTTACTTTTCTATTGACGAAGTAAACCTGGGGAAATTCATTTTGAAAAAGAAGGAAAGTAAACCAGGCAATTTAAAGCAAAGTGGGCACACTGAGATTAATGGCTTTCTAAGAAACCCAGGACAATCGATCATAATGGAACAAAGAACATCAGGTAACGTTATCAATGGGACTGAGTGATTATACGTGCTGATCCCAAAAGAGTGTGATTATGACAATTTTAGTGCAATATGACAGACATGAATTACTGAATGAAAATTACTACATGAAAGCTTGATTTGTCAGTGGAGATGTGTGTTTATCTGATTCCACCATAACTGCCTACTTATTTCCACTTCATCCTGTCCACTGTCATGCTGTTCTTTCCTGCCCAGTCTTGTTCTGTCCTCTCCGGTCTCTGCAGGGAGACCAGGAGTCGATACACAGGCCGGTCAGTGTAACAGAAGTGACAATGCTATATGGTCCAGTAATCCTCCAGGGTTTGGTATGGAGAGATTGTAGGACAAAAGACACACACGCTGAGAGAATATTTTCAGCGATAGCTTTCTGCAGTGGAGGAATGCAGTAGACTCTATTAGCTGCAAGCTACTACGGTATAGGAAGCAGAAATGCAAAACCCACAACAAAATGTTCCTTAAATCAGTCACATGGGAGTATTAAACTGGGCTATAGCTGTATGTAGTTATAAAATACAATACACACATGTGCCCATTAAAATCACACACACACACACAGACACACACACACACACACACACACACACACACACACACACACACACACACACACACACACACACACACACACACACACACATTTTCATTAGCTTTTAATTCAATGACACCACTGCACAATCTGCAAAGAAAGGCTACAACCCATCTTCTGTCTGACATTTAAAGTGGCATCATCAAATAAAATAATGTATTTAATGTTTAAATATAGATTGTCATTTAATATGACTTGTAATTAATTTCTAATTGTAATTTGTGGAACTGACAGTCTTATTGTTATGCTCATTAAGATGGAACGGGAGAGAGCAGTTGTTTCCCCCGACTCTGCAGGCTTTTCATTATTACACACAGGGAGATTTCCCCCAGGGGAAAAATTTGGAGGATTGCTCTAAGCCATGAAAACAGAAGACGACAAAATGCAACATATCCACCATTATGAAGAACTGAAATAGCTCGATCTGTACGACTTCTGAACACAACTTCAAGTTAATTCGTGCACAGATGGCTCAGAAAGGAACAACTGGATTTCAGATGCACTGATTAAAGGGACTTCATTAAGGAAACACTACTATGCACTTGCCAACTTTTTAACCAGCGGGACACCAGTTAGAGTCTAAATATGTAAATTATTATGACATGAAAACAGGAGTAATACATCACATAATGAGAGGGTTATGGCACAAGGGGGTGATCATAAACCTTATAAAATATAGGGGTCTCACCTCATTAACTTCACTGATTGCTCATGTAATCTAGCCTCTAGCTGCTGAGCAGCTTGTTTCAAGCCAGCAGGGTCAAAATCCCCTGAAACTGGTGAATTTTGGCTCAATTTAGGGTCATAACAAGGTAGTGTACATTTGATTAGAGTCCAAAGCAGGTATAAAAAACACGCTTTCCACAAAATATCTTGGATGGAACCGGCACATTTAATACTTTCATTCCAGTCTAACATTTAACCTTGGTTTCTGTAGAGATGCTCTCCCAAAACAGTCGATGGTCCCATTTGATATCAAATGCTACATCAATTTGAGGGTTTCTTCTTTCACTCACTCTTGGTTCAAGGTTATACATGTTACTTAGTAAAAAGGTAGTATACAGTAGTAATAACAGGGTAATTGTCATAAGTAGAGCATAAAGCTAAGAATGAAGTGTCTTCCTGTCTGTAGAGCCAATTACACCCCATGACATGGTAGGTGGACAGACTTTTATGTGGCCTGACAGGTATCAACATGGTACTCACTTTGTCAGCCATGTCTAACTACATTTATTAGTATCTTGTTGACCTGTGTCTCTCATTGTTACCTTTATGTCAATGGATGTGCAAGGTAAGTGAAACTGTCACTAGTGGACAGTCTATTTGTGGCTCAATATCTGCCATAAAATCCACCTTAATCTTGCGCGCATCACTGTGTGTCTGTGTCCTGCTTTCAATGTAGTTAAGGCCTGAGGTCTTTAGTCATGAGCTCTGGGACACGGATACAAATTAGAAGATGCTCTTAAGTTCTCAAAGTTACTTGAGAATTGTAAATTATGGTCTGTTTCATTGGAAAGACATGAGCACATAAACTTGGGATCAGTACTACTTGTACAGTACTAAACAATGACAAAAACAATGTGTCTCATATATTGGCCCACATGGGTTAGCATTAGACTGCAACCGGCAATAGACGAGGTAAAAGACTGAAGGTATGTTATGTTGTGTAGAGGTCCTTAATCTTGCAGTTGCTGTCTCACACGGGGGTAAACTTGATTTGGGGACTAGAACCTATTGAGAGCTATAAAACAGAAATATTTGATTGATATATTTTAATAAAAGAGTTGAATTGGCTTACATCATATCGTCCATTTAGAGTTATTTGACAGTAAAGTAAAAGTTGATTTCTGTAATGATTTCTGAGCTTTAGCTGCTGTATCAAACATTGTTTACGGGAAGGGGGGAGTCTAAGACATTGCGCAGGAGATGTACACTCCTAAATCTGTACTGCATTGAGGTCTCATCCAGACATTGAGGTCTCATCCAGACAAGTTTAGCCCAAGCGAGGCCCTTAGCGCATGCTTCACCTGACCCAATTATATCCACTCTGAGGGGAAAGATAGCCCACTTTGATCTACAGGAGACCACTGGCCAAGCTGAAGCTGACTGGTCTGTGCCTTAATGCTGCTTACATTCAGGACATGTGTGTGTGAGTGCTGCTTAAAGAGTCAAACTGCATGTGCGATCACACAGTATGTGTGTATGCAGAGGCACACATGCTTGGAGCATCAGGTGAGCGGTGTGTAACCTATGAAGTAAGCCATGGCCTCTTATCCTTAAAAAAAGATTTGCCTTGGCGAGGTGGCGATGGGGAGGATCAAGCTGGAAAGAGCCGGATGTTTATTGTGAAAGGGAGTGCTGCGAGTAATTATTTTAATCATCCACTTAATTACTGATTAGCAGGGTTATAATGTTTTACTTGATGAACATCAGATATGCAATTGACTAACAGGCATCTGTTTGTGTTAGATAGGAGAATCTGTCTAAGTGCTGATGCTATATATAGTAGGGTAGCCATCATACCCCAGCTAAGCCCTTCCCACTTTAACGGCTAAGTCAGAGCACCACCCCCAGACCTGATGGCTAACGATGCACCATTCATATAAAGCAGAATGCTCTCTCCCTCCAGTTTAATGAATCATCCCATCCATCTTGTGTTGGAGTAGGCCGAGAGTGTTCTTGATGATTCCTCGTCACTGGCGGTGTGAAAGAGGCTGAAGGGTAGGGACCCAATGAACGAGAGGGATATAGAGGACAGAACTTGGCCGCTCCACTTTTGCAGGACATAAAAGTGGGACAATCTGTTCCTTGGATGATCTCCAATTCTACTTTCCGGGGACCGATACACTGAAAATATATCTATACACATACTCTGTCCTACATAGGGAGAGAGTGAGCGGGTGAGTGAAAGAGAGAGATTGACGAAAAGATGAAGTGTGAGTATGAGTTGATCTGACTGTCCATAAGGTCTATATAGTTCATTAATTTGAGACTGAAAGAGAAACCCCAACACTGTCACACCAGCTATCAAAGCAAACTACAGAGTAGTGACAGTTAGATATTTGAACAGAAGATAGTTTATATTGTAATTTGTAATTTTAAATACAGTTAAATAGGCATGACACATTTTATTCAGTCCAACCCTGCCAACATTATTTTTCATTGTGCATAATTTGCATTGTTATAAATTTGAGTTTGACAAAAAAAATGCTGCATAATGTTCTGTTTATGAAGGAACCCCTTCAAGGACTAAAGCAACCAAACAAGCCTCAAAGTCAGTATTGCAGCGCTGCTGCGCTTTGCATAAAGCAAGATGTACAGAAAAGATCTCAGAAAAGGCAAAGACGAGTAGCGAAGAGAGATATCTGATAGCTGATCTCTCTCTGCAAATCTCTCCATCCATCCATCTTAGCTTTCCAGGTGCTCAAGGAGGGTATCCATCTCTGTCCTCGTTATCATCTCTGTCCTTGTTATCATGATTTAATCTGTGTCTGATTCTTCATCTTACTCTCACTCACCAAAATCGAAACTCTCACTGAGTCTCCACACGGCTTCAGACCATCAGAAGTCAAGCTGCTCTATTGGTTTCCCATCGGACTCGCCAACTTCTGAAATCTTCAGATGTCTCTATTCTCTACTAACATTGCATGACTGTTGAAATTCTTATCCAAGTTTTGAGACAAGAGCTTATGAGATCAAGAAAAAAGGCAAGCATATGACAAAATTATATATTATAGTAGTGTAATGTTGAGACAATACAAGAGATGTTTAAGTCTGTCTTAAAACAGTCGTCAGTTGTCCCTGTGGGACAAAATATACAGTCATTATTCCGTGTAAAAAATTATAATTTCAAAGTTTATCTGAAGCTAAAATGACGCTTCAGCAGTCAAAGTTATAGACAAATCAAGAGAGGATCTTACAACGCTTATCTTTTTAGTACACCACAAGATAGAGGTTGCTCTCCGAACGTTATTTGTCGATAGTGGCCTGCATTTTCCGTAGACCACTGTCGCCTCTCCACAATCTTAAAACCAGCCATCACAGCAAAATAAAGAATTGAATCTGGTCTTATATCATGTTTCCTAAGTTAAACAGTGAACTAAGCCTTAAGTCCTTGCTGACAATTCAAATAAGCCATACTTTGGAGGTGCAAAATGTTCTGACCATTTTCACCTGGCTCAGAATAAGAGAGATAGAGAGAGTAAGAGAAGAATACAAATAAACCAAAAATTCATATTTAAGAACAGAGGCTGAAAAAAGGAGATTTGGTGTGAGACAGTGACAATTGAGTTATTCTGCCTCTGACAGAAGGAGCAGAAAGACTGTTCTGTTGGGGGAGTGAAATTCATTCCTCTCTGCCACCACCGTTCTCCCATGAGATAGAAAAGTCAAGACTAGTTGGAGAGCTGATGGCCAGCACAGAGACAGGAGCACCGACTAATTCTGAGCTATTGTTGTGGAAGAGTGTAGGAGTTGAGTGACATGACGGTGAAGTCAATCGAGACAAGTTGCGATGTTTATAATGGCTTTCAGAGGCTGAAGAGGGCATTTCAGGACGTTTGATTGGCGTTGCCATATAGAATGTGAAATCAAATAGCACTTAAGCATGACAGTGCCTCCTTTCATCCTGTCGTTATCCTCACGTTACTGTTGACTTTGGCTCAGTTCTCCACTCGCTCTCATTCCTCTTCCAGTCACGGCTGTCCTCTCACCCTCCTTTTTTCTCTCACAATCTGATTACTCTGCTTTATGCAAACTACAACTATTTTCGCCTTTCTCTCTTGTGTATTCCCCCTTTGCTTTTACATCCCAATTATTAGGCTGCTGTCTACTCTCAGCCTGTCCTTTGAGTTCCTTATCTTGCCGAGTGCAGACTCAATGTTGTTCAATATTTGATGAGACTTTGTTCATAAATCCACCTCTTCTGCTCCCTCCTGGTGTACTTGAAGGATAGTGTTAATCTGCAACACCTTGTGAGTGTTAACACTCCACTCTTTATCAGCTTTTGATTATAGAGGTTTTCAACCTAAATGGGATACATTGTAAATCCTACATACAAAAATGTCCAGTAGTGGGTTGTGTAGTGTGCTATTCCTTACAAATGCAGGCCATTGGTACCAGCTGAGCTCTCTTACAGCGATTGAGAGCATTGCATTCGCTGCCATTGCTAGAATACCTTAATGAATAAAAGTTTTATATTTATTCACCAGCCACACATTTCCTCCAAAACATTTTTGAGTCATTAATCACACACTTTATTCTCAAGTGGTTACAATCTCCTTCCTTCAGCTTTTTTCTCTTTCTGTCCTGCCTGTATCACTTGCTCTGACAGAGCGTTGTGTTTGTGTTGAAGTGGCCCACCCTGTCACTCTCAGAGCATCTTGGGGAATCAACCACTGCCAATCCTCTTCCCTCTGTGGTATCGCACTTTTTGCCAGAAACTAGAAGACTTTCTTTTGGCCAGTGAGACATAAACAATCCAGGCTTAGATTGTTTTGCATACATCCGGTCAATCATTATCAATCAAACACTGCTGACTGAATTATGGCATTTAGAATATGGTTCTCTTAAAAAGTTGCAGTGACTGGAATGTGTATTGTTCCATTGCATGAAACAAACCGTACAATGCATAAATGCAGGACCTGGATCAGTTTTGTACATATACTGAGTAATACATAAGTCAATCTTTGACAAATTGATTTCCCTAAAATTGAGCCTTACCTTAAACCAGAGGTCCCCAACCTGAGGGTCAATACCCCCATGACGGGTCACAAGATAAATCAGGGGGATCGCAAAAAAAACCATTTCTGCAATCTAAAGTTAAACTTTGCTTTTATGTGAAATGTTAAAAGATTACAATGAGTCATTTTCCAAACATGTTGCTTTAACCAAAAACCAATTAATTCTAATGCCTAACCTGACTTAATGAGTGCTAACTCTAACCACAACCAACCAGCCAACCTCCATCACCATGATTTTGTTTTTCTCTCTGTTATTGCAAGGATATCTGGTCCACACAAAGACATGCACAGGCATGCAGACACATATTTTCAACTGTGCAACAATCAGAGGTGGAGCCATTGTACACTTTGTTTTCCAGCCCAAAAAAACAAAGCACTCCTCCTGTTACAGTATTTTGAATAAGGGTAGAGTCTATGAGCTCTTCTTCAAATGGTTTTGTTGGATCTCTGATCCTTGGCATACATAATAAAGTAAAAACAAAGAAGCTAGCTTCTTCGTCTTTAAAAAAAAAGTCATAGATCACTTATTGCCCCTTTAACCTTCATCAGCACCATGTTTTTTACACATTTTACTAAAATTGGATTGACTCTTTAAGTATCTGCATGTTGGTGATCTGTGATTGAATGATTTTAGATCTGTCCTCATTTCATCTGATATTTTATTGAGTTCCATCTGTCCTAATACCCATCTATTTCAGGCTCCCAAGTCATTTGATATTTAGAGCACCAAACTGCCAATTATACAGTGGGAGATTCCCTGCGTCATTCACCATCATTAAGGCACTTGTTGGCAATGTTCCAGATCTGCATGATGGCAAAGCCCCTATATCCAGACTTCACCACCACCAAAAACCAGGACAGGACATATGGAGGCGCCAGTATGCCAAATCTGAAACCCACTGAAGCTATGACACCATATTAAAGCAAAAATTCCCCCTAAGACACCCTTAAAATAGCGGCGATGCAAGTTGTATTTGCGGATCCATTTTATTGTTTGATAGTACTTTTTGTCCCTGCAGATAACTGGCCAAATGCAGAATTTTCGTGTATTGTCAGTTGAGTTTTGTAGCAGGAAATGCTTCAGCTCTAAATCATCAACAGTAATGATCATGTTTTGACGTCAGTCCCCCAGTTTTAATTCAGGGACACGACTGTTGCTTTTCTCTGCTGGAAAACTCCCTGCACTTTTGCAGCATACTTCAAATTTAAATTAAATATCCAGAAGCTTGCAAGTTATTGAAGGAACAAACCATAGAGTATATGTTGCACATAAATAAACCTGTTCGTACTAGAACTAATAGAAGTAAACTGAAAGCACACTGCCCCAAATGATTTACAGATACTGTAAACAAACAATTCTCACCTACTGAGTGTGATACAGGGCCCACACAAATCCCTGTAGCATGTTTTTCTTCCAAATCCATAATCTTGCTTGGGCGAATAGAAATCATGTTTTAATTGATTTGAAGTATACTGCCAGCTGTATTGTTCTTATTATGGCTGTAATAGCTCCACCAAACTGTGTGCAATAAGTTAAGGCATGTTTCTGGAGGTTGTCACAAAGTATTGTGGGAAAATGATCACATCAGTGAACCATGTCGACATGGGCAAGGCAATTCGTGGTACAGTGAGTAGGCCAAGAGTTCAATCACAACGCCTCATTTAAGAATCACATCAGCATCACAATGAACATCACAAACTGATGATGAATAACATTGTACAACCATGTGAGGGTGGAATTTTCCTTTAAGGGACTCACATTGAGTTGATAGCCCTGGGTTGTGCCTCAGACATAGGTCAGCTCCATTACCACACAGTAGCAATGGTCTTGACCTCATGTGAAGCTATAATTTCATATCAAACTCACTCTTCTGCAAAGAACCTGTGATGCAAATTCACAGAGTTTATATATAGCCTGTCTTTCATCAGCCTGCTTTTCCCCGATGCATTCCCAGTGGCTAAATGGAAAATGTGGACCAGCTGTGTGCTCATTCACACATGTGGACTTATTAGCATTGCCAGTGGCTAGTTTTTCTATTATTGCACGTGTCTTTTTGCATAATTTAAAATTTAGCTAAATTCACTGTTATCAATTATGTTCTAAGAGTTAAATGACCTTACTTCCTTCTCTGCCTGTTTTCCACAGCATGTTTCTAAGGATGAAGCCAGTCTCATGGGATAGCCATGTTTTGTCTCCATGACAGCTATGTCACTCACCCCTCTCTGCAGTGACACCTGCACAGCAAAGGATGCTGGGAAATAATGAACACTTTTATCCCGGCCAGGATGACAAAGATGGGGAGGATGAGGAGGAGGAGGAGGAGCAGGGAAGAGAAAACAGAGAAGGGGAAGATGGATCTGACACGGAGAATGGAGAGTTAGAAGATCTGGAGGAGAAGGACATGACGGGAGGACGACAATCCTGGGAAGGGAAAGGAGGCGAGGTGGTGAAACCAGCAGCCATTGTGGTCGGTAGACAGAGAGCAGACCGACCGCTGAGGCCGGGCAACCTGGGCAGCCGTGGCATCGCATACATGTCCAATCAAGCCCTGCCACATCATCAACCAGCCAATAAGCAACAGCATCATCACCCCATCGCACCTCATCATGCCGGCCTGAATGCGCTGCAGAAGAGACGAGCTCTGATGGAGCGCAGCATGACCACAATGGCTCCCACTGAGGACATGTTCCTGACCATGATGGTGTTCCGCATTGGAATTCCTGACATCAAACAAACAGTAGGTGCATGTTCTCACCCAAAACACTACGGTCAAGCACTATGCAAACGTTTCAAGAAACAAAGACCACAGGAAACAATTGGCCCCTATTCTCAGTCAACGCAGACACAATTTTTTACTACTGGTCAGTTCTTTACACCTGCAATGTGTGAGTAAAACAAGCAAAAACTTTAAGAATGAATCAAAATCAAACACAAAGTTTAGTTATCTATCGAAAGAAAAGTCTCCCTCACAAACAGAGCACTGACTGGAGGTCTTTCCAAATGAGGAAGTAGTTCAAGCCAATTCTCTCTGGTATTACTGCCTCAGAGAGGGAGATAGATAGATTTAATTTAACAAACAGAATATAAAAAAGGATGATAGCTCTAGCAACTTTACAATGTTAAGGTACTAATGCATTTGTCTTGTGTAACCATTACTGAGTCTGATCTACGTGTAAGCACTAAAGCAACTAAAAATTAAATACACATTTTTCTGTTTCAAATGTGTTGCTGGGAAGAACTTATGGGTAATTCTTTTCCAAATAGTGTGTACAAATGTACAAGCACATTTATTTCATTTATTACTTTTGTTTATTTGAAAGCGATTCATTCCAGCCATCGCACAAGGCCAGAGAGGAATCCCAAAAGGAAGTGTGTGTTGTGTTGACATATTCAGTCAACAACACCATGTAAGCGTCTTCCCTGGTTCAGGTAATAATTAGTTTCCAAAACGGAAGTTAGTATCATTTCACACTTACAGTAGCTCTTCGTACAGCGGCGGCAGGTGAGAATTGGCCAGCCCACACATGCCACATCCAGGTGAGGATGGATGCCCCACTGCAACCCCTCCCCCCAAATCTGCCTTTCTCCATTTCCAACTCCCTGAACATGACGACTGTTCTACATGTCAGCTAATCTGCCCTCAATATAACAGTAATTGCTAATTATCTTATAGGTTTTAATGAGTTTAGGGAGAGCTGGGGAAGAGAGTGACGCTGGAAAGGAAGGAAAATGTGTAGAAGGCATCTGTGTTGCTCTTCGTCGTCAGCCACAGGCATCATATCCAGCTCTGCACCCTCCGCACCCCAAATCTTGCAGCTGTAATAATATTAAGCTGAATTAGGAAGGATGATGAGAGGGAGGGGAGGAAATAAATGCCATGAAAAGAGATGTGGGGGAATGAATAAGCAAAGATATACACATTTGCAAAAAGCTTAGTACTGCACAGTAAATGTCCAAATAACTCTCCTGAGTGTGGACAAGTACTACCAGATAGATCTCAGAAAACCCTCGGTTGAATAAAAGTGAACAAAGGGGAAAGAAGTCCCGCTGTAATATACAGTGTACATTACATTAGACTTCTCTCCCAAGGATTAGCCACTCAACCTCTTTCTCACACACACACACACACACACACACACACACACACACACACACGCACACACACACACACACACACACACACACACACACCATTACACTCACGTAAGAACACACAGACACGTAGACTTCCTAACTCACTTATATGCATGCACGTACACACGCATATCCTCCTCACGTGGTTTACCTCCCAGGGACCACCAAGACATTGCTACGGCAACGGGTGCCTGCCTTCACTAATGAACTGGTTGCCATGCCAATAGAGTTGGCTACACCATCAAATAGTGCAACCTAGCAGGGGGAGCAGGAGAGGGGACATGAAAGTGTGCTGAGCTGTGCAGTTTTACTTACAGTTCTCTGAAATGGAACAATAGCATAGTAAACGCATACATATCATTCAGGCCTCTCAGTCCCTGCTGCTAAAGACTTGCTCCCGGTCAGCTCTGTCCTCCGGCTCCAGAGTTTAATAAGAGAAGGACAAAAAAAGATGGTCTTTCTGTGGAAATGCAAGGAAATGTAATAATATGAGGAAATGGGCGATGCACAAATCAGTTAGAATCTAGTTAGGAGTACTGCATACACATGATGCATCCAGTGTGATATAGTAAGAGGTGTAGGAGCTTTTCTCTTCAAGCTAGCTTGTCCTTTCTCCCCCTGGATTGTTTTACAAATATGACATTATGTATGCAGCGATCAAAGTGAAGAAATCACAAAGGGAAATATTTATGCCTGTTTGGAATCTTTACTTCTGCATCAGGTGTAAAGAGAAACAGTGCTGTGAAAATGAATTGACCTGAATATCTTGATAACACTGATCAGCATAAACAACGAATTTTCATGGCAAATGGTTAACTATTTAAAGTAATGCATTCATAGTCTGCACATACCACATTCTCATGCATCCATCATTCACCAACTGATGTTAAAACCATCATGCTACATTATTAATCCGTAATGATAAAAAGCCAGTGGCTAGCTGTTTGACCAAACTCACTAACTATCGCTGAAATTGTGTGTGTTAATATAATCGTGTGCATGCAAGTTTACACTCACACACAAACGTTACATTTATTAAATGATTCGCTGTTTTAATGTTATTGACTTTTCTGATGGAGCTGTTATGCCAAAAACACAGAGAATACCCAAAGCCAAAGAGTAAACAGAGTTCTGTGACTCCTGTGAGATGGTGTCACACAGAATATCTTCCCGCCTGATACACATGAACATTCCTGCCGGTCGTGGACAAAAGTAATTTATAGCGGCGAGCCTTACTGTTTTTCGGTGTTAGAGACAGAAATGATCTTATTTCTTGAGGGAAGGAAAAAATTATATACTAAAATCTGAGAAACAGGCATTAAAATACTGAAATACTGAAGAAAGGGCCTAGCTTGTTATGAAACAGCACTGAGAAGTATTCAGACAGTTAACTTATAAAAGTAGCAATACAACAAGATAACATTTTTCTGTAACAAGCAGCATAAGGCCGGGCTTTCAAGTAACTACATTGTAAACCCATCCGCATCTTTATTAGACTCTGAGAGAAAATTCTCCGGGAGTGAGATGACGTTGTATAGAGCCCGAAAAAGCCACACAGGGTTGGTGGGATGTTTGGTGAATGGATCAGACAGAACTTTCACCCGTTTGTGTCCTAAAGTTACAATAGTGATGTTTGTGACGTGTTTTTCGTATTCACGTTCTGCTGTTTTCTGTAATTATTTCAAGCGCAACCAAAACAAAGTGTCTTTGTTGCCTAAACCTAGGCAAGTATATTTTTTGTTTGAATTGACAACATTAATCATGCATTTCCTGCGGCCCCAGTACTGGCTCCCCTGTACGATAGGAAGTGAAGGGGTCTGACAAAGCGTCAGTGTGAATGTGACGAGTTGGATGGACACGTTTTGGACATTTAAGGGGCGTTATTATTTACAATTAACCATTGCTATTTCAGACATCAGAGCAGGTGTAGATGAGAGAAGCGTTAGCTGACCTCCCTGCTCCCCTGTGCTCTCTACGTGTCTGTCAGAGGTGTCTCCAGTTTGACCCGGACTGCACGGTGTGGAGCGCCAAGCAACAGATCATCTGCTCCCTCAGCGAGCCGTTGTGGGACACCTACAACTACGGCCTCTTCCAGCCAGCTGGAGATGGACGGGACGCCAAGTTCCTAGAGGAGGAGAGGGCCCTGCGAGACTATTCGCAGACCTTTGAGAAAGGGGTGCCCTACCTGGAGGTATGGAGGTGGGAATAGTGGGAAAGGGACTACGTGCCAGGACTTTACACTTACTGGGGTCATGATCTCAAGTATCCCATAAGCACCAACACCCCCTAATTAATTCTGACTCGATGCTAAAGATGAAAAGTTTTTAGTTTTACAGTTAACTGTTGTATGAATTGTATTTCCCTAAAAATATAAATGTTTTCAGAGACTTCATACTGCCAGGAATAACACGTTGGTGGGGAAATATTTGATGTATTTCTTTCATAGCCTATAAAAGTTGTTAAATTGAAATATACGTAAGTATTAAAAATGCAATGAAATCAGCTTAAAATATCCCAAAAGTGTTGCAACAACCGCTCACATTTCCATAAAAGATACATAGGATATAAAGTCACTTTCCTCAGTGGTAGCAACTGCCCTGCCTGAGTGCACTCTTTATTACTGAATATAAAATATAGCATTGTTGTCATCACCAAATACAGGAAACTAGTTAAACAACAGCATCTTTGTGTGCATCTTTAATCTTTTGAAGCTTCTGTTTTTTGATGACATTAACTTCTCCTACTTTGAAAATGTTATTGCACATAACTAAGTAAAAACCAGAAGGAATGTTCTTCAATTTCAGATAAATGACTCACAGCTTACTTTTTTATTAGAATCCCCATGTTCAACACAGTAAATGAATGAATCTCGACAAATATAATACCCACCTCATGGACTTAATTGGATTCTGTGTTTGACGTAACCTACAAATTATATTATATTTCTCCACTTTTTAGGAAGTGGGTTGTGAGATGACATCAATATGAGTTTGTCATGCTGTGATACAATTATCTCACAGTGCCCTCTGGTGGTCCAGCTGCTGTAAATATTGACGAGCTGGGTGGGGCTGTATCCCCAACTTAGGGTTTGGCTTCAAACCAGAGTGTTTACATTCTTGACAAATTTCCAGATGAGTACGGCTGCTCAACAGCCAAATGTATCTCACTGCTCCATGACCGTATGTATTTATAACACGAATAAGGACATTTTGAATGACTTCAGTGCTTGAATTGGACCAGTATTTGTTGGTATAGAGTAGTTTCTGTATAGGATTAGTTCTTACCGTGGGCCACTACTTTTCAGTTTAACCTAGTATCAGATTTTAGGCAGGTTGCTCCTTCATGCTGGCCAACCACACCTCTGATGGTTGAAATATGCAGCTGTTTTTTGGCTGTCTGAGGTGCAGCAAGTGTGCAGAGTAGAGAAGGATCTAACAGTTTGGCCCTTCTCTACTCTTGACCAGCACATAAAAACACTGCAAAATACTGCTGTCTAAATATAGCATTTACAGAGAATAAAACACAAATATTTAAGCAATACACAGTTTTTGGTTAGGTGTAAAAATAGCCTGCCAGGCTGATTATCAGTGAGTACATTATATTTCTATATACGTTATGAATATTAAGAGGCTTTATATGGACATGTAGTTTTTGCTGTGGTTACAAGAAAAGCCTTAGTTCCCATATCTGGTTGGTAAAATATATTTAATCACCATTAAAACATAATTGTCATTAACTTTCTTTTATTGTTCCTGCCATCTCTCCTCTATGTATACAGTTTATATTTTCATAATGACATTATAGAATTCATACTTTTACAATGCCGCCTTACTCTACATGGGATTAAGCTTTCCCCAAGAAACAGTCAACCAAAGCTGACTTCATATTTTGATGAATAATTCATTGATCTGCTACAACAACTCTGAGTGGGAGAGTGAATTTCTGGAAAGAGTTTAGCTTCAGTTAACAAGAGTAATTGTGCTTTTTGTGCTTTAAAGCTACAATGCTGAACTTAACTAGATTTCATTATTATTGCTTCATGATAGAAATAAAGAAAATCGACTTTAAAATCAATTTTCATTCTCATCTTGCTTCTTTCTTTCTACATTTTTTAAGTTCAGATTTTAAAACGTCATCTGAAGTACATAAATATGTGTGTTATTTTCTCCATTTCACCATCAAACTGAACTGTGTTGCAGCATGACGATGAATCACAGTTTTCACACATCTTTTTTTCTGGTTCTCAGTTTAGGTACAAAACCAGAGTGTATAAACAGACGAATCTGGATGAAAAGGCACTCTCCAAACTCAGCACAAAGGTATTTCTTGTGTCCATTGAATATTGTTGGTTCACTCATTTCCACTCATACATTATGTTCCTTCTACCATTCCCAGGCCAGTCTGAAGAAGTTCCTGGATTACATTCAGACTGGGGCAATAGAGAAAATGGCAAAAGTCCTCGATAAAGGTCTTGATTCAAATTTTCATGACCCTGACAGTGGAGGTAAGTTTGTTGTGTATGCTGACTCTCACTGTGGAAATAACAATGTTGACCATAGATTCAATCTTTGACTTCAAATATATTGGGTGGTGATATAAAAATGCTTTCACTTACACTTTTCTACTTGCCCTCCTTGCTGACCCTGTCCCCTTCTGTGGGTCAGAGACCCCGCTCTCTATAGCCATGCAGTCGGGCCTGCTGATGGAGGGCATCAAATTGCTGGTTCAGGGCGGCGCTCATTTGGATTTTCGGAGCAGAGATGGCTTCACACCGGTGCACAAAGCTGTTAGGGCTCACAATCACACTGGGCTGCTGGTAAGGACTTTGAATTAATGTCACATATAAATTGAATGATTATTATAAGAATGTATATGGTTCAGGCACAGTCACATACACGTCTTATATACAAATTTTTTAATGTAGAAATGATTAGATTGAAAGAGGATTAGAAACGTGACAGTTCTTAAATACTGTCGGCATAAAACTATTGGTGAGTTAATTTTCTTTAAACAGTATACTTGCAATTGGGAACAGAGGATTTTGCCTTTTGGGAGTACTGGTAGCTGCTTCATGTGATTTTCAAATACAACATGTCCTTTTCAATGTTTTTCAATGTTTCTGCCAGGAATTATATTATTTTGTCAATACCTACTTCAGCTTCAACATGCAATATAACACTGGTAGTATATATGAGATCAAATGTTAAATAAGCAAACTATGTATACATATAATAAATTAGCCATGAACATGTTTATCACAATGACTTAGTGTCATTCTTTGTATACCATGTGTTGTATTGATCAACAGTAGCATCACAAGTAAAATAAGGTCCAGCCTTATGCTTTTCTTTGGTCTCTCCTTAACAGGCTCTCTTGTCCCTTGGAGCATCTCCAAACTACAAAGACCGCTGTGGCCTGACCCCTCTGTACCACACTGTACTGACAGGGGGCGATACTTCCTGCTGTGAGACCTTGCTGTATTACAGGGCGAGGCTGGGGACAAGGGATGAGAATGGCTGGGACGAGTCCCATCAGGTACCAATGTACAGTTTAATATTATTAATACCCATCTCTACAGGGATTTTTGTTTCCTTTTTTTCCTTTCACATTGTCACACTAAGCATATTTGGTCTTTGTCTCTCCTCATTTAGCTTAAGCAACGCACCAACATGTCCCGGTCTGATCTCTGTGTTGGATGTCATGTACCATCACTCCGTCTCTCAGCCTTTTCTCACACTCCTCTTGTATCTCCATTCTCTTTCCTTCCTCCCCTCCTTGTCTCTTTCCATAGCACAGGGACGAAGAAGAGTTTGGAATGGAAGAAATACATAAGGTACCCTTCATCCTACCATCTCATCATCATCCTCTCCAACATTTCAGAGGCAAAGGCACTGAGAATTGTGATGTGAAAAAAAATGTAGATAAACTGAATGAAGTGACTGACTACATAGTTTCCTTCAACCTGTTCGAATCTGGGTCATCTCAAGCTGAGTCCAGTGCAGAAAGAGCATTGGATACTATCTCTTTCTTACTGTAGATGCGTGTGAATTGCCTTCATTACGTCTCTGTGACATTCCACATTTGTGTTTGTGCTGCAAGCTGGTTGTCATGGTATTTTATTTTGGTTTAGTCGTGCTCTTGGTTTTCTTTCTTTACTTTGTACATATCTTGTGATATTTATGTCTCTGCAGAAAAACATGAGGAAACCTCTCAGGCTGCTGAAGGCTCATTTCTGTTATGTTAATACTTTTTGTTTGCTTTCTTTTCCATCATGGCGCAATATAGTTGTCTCCGATCTGTTTTTCTGTAAGAGTAATTATGAATTTAAATGTGGATGCAAGACATGATCTTCCTTCAATTCTAATTGTTACTCTTTTGCAATATATCTCATCTCCCCTTTTCTGCCTAATTTTATCATTCTGAAACTGTCACATATAAATCACCTTCTTCACTTTAATATGTCTCTTTCTATACTTTTGAGTTCTGACAATGTGTGGATATTTCTATCATGCTATTGCCACTTAAAGGCTTGCCAGAATGGTTTTGCACAGCACTTGGAGCATCTGTTGTTTTATGGGGCAGACACCTCCTCTCAAAATGCCTCAGGGAACTCTGCACTTCACATTTCTGCCCTGTACAACAAGGCAAGTATGGAAACAGATTCCCTCATATGAAACTAGTATGACCATAATGACTACAGCTGTTCTTCCTAAAGGTCTTAACACATCACTTTCCCTCTCTGAATAATCAGGAAAGCTGTGTCCGCGTTCTTCTGTACAGGGGAGCAAATAAGGAGGCAAAGAACAAGCTTGGTCAAACCCCTTTTCAGGTTAATGGTTTACTTATCAATTATCATGTTTTCAAAGTGAAATTGCATTTTTTTTTTTAGCAGCACTGATAAACAGTTCTGTCACAAACTAAAAAAGAAAAAGCAGACACCACAATACAACAAAAAATAACATTAATTACAATGGCTTAACTAATTACATCTTATTTTGTTTTTTTTTGTGTATTTGCAGCTAGCTATAATGTCTGGTCACTTTGAACTTGGTGAAATCATCAAAAACCACAAAGATTCTGACGGAGGTAAGCTGTTGTACCAGACTGTGTCGTCTCAGGGGGCTATCGAGTGTTACAGTCCCACACCTGCTTTTCTTTGTATTTTCCTGTAAATATCATGGACTTTTTTCCCCCTAACAATCTACCTAATTCTTCCCTCCATCAAACCCCACTGCCCTTCCTCACTTCCTACTCCTTCTTCCTCACCACCTCTGATCCCTCACCCGTTAACCTCATACCTCCCATCTTCAGTGCCCTTTTTGGAATCGCCAAAGTATGTTCCCAAGCGAAAAGAGAGCGCCCACACTCTGCCTCTCCCCTCACTTCATTCCCACCCCCTGCTGCGCGCTAACAGCGATAACTCCATGACCCAGTCTGACCCCCTGGCCCTGCCCAACAAGGCTGCAACCAATCCCAACCCGGGACAGGTACTGAGGACCATTAGGTGGATGCTCATCTGCTGATCTTTGTGTGATAATAGATATACTTTGCTGGTGTTGCATTTCTTTTTCTGTCTTTGACGTGTAGTAAGTCACAGGATCAGCTTTGACGTTCTGTCCATGTGGGACTTGTATGTTTCAGCAGGGCCAACGCAGGGCCTCCATTGGCATGAGAAGCTCAAGCAGCCCCAGAACTCGTACTCGCTCTCCATCCCGGAGTAGAGGAGGCCAAAGTGACACAGAGGAGAGGCACCGGCAGCCAAGAGGCAGACAGGGGTAAGGAGGGAAGATATACAGCGTATATGAAGATAGGGAGAGTGGTGGATTCTTATTCTGAGCAGGTGCTTTAAGGCCATCTACTCACAGGGTTCACTAAATATCCAGTTACCATCTGCTGTATGCAGGAAAATTACTATTTGTGTCTCAGATGCATACTGTATACTATTTTTAGGCGCAAGAATGTCACATACTTTAAGTGTGATATAGATGGACATTGTGGTCCTGCAGGATAAAAGAAATAGGTTTTTTAAATGTCAGACAGTGATGCTATTGCTCAGCCAAGACCATGCTGGTGGCTCGCTGAGGCTGTACAGTTGTGTTTACTATGACAGATATTAACATGCTTATGTTTACCACGTTCATCATTTTAGTTTATCATGTTAGCATGCGAACATTGCTAATTAGGCCTAAACACAAAGTTGAGGCTGATGGGAAGGCTATTAGCTTTGCAGGTGTTTAATCATAAACAAAAGTATTGAACAAATTAAAATTCAAATGTTGACATAATCACAGCACGAGGTGCGCTAGATCAACAAAGCTATTCATCATCAAGGAACTGTGAATATCTGAACCAAATATTGTTGTATCCAGTTGTTGAGATACTTCAGTCTAGATTAAAGTTGTGGACTGACAGACAGACCGACATTTTCAACTATTCTATTTCTTCTAGATCTAGTGTGGTTAAAAATAAACCAAATAATCCCTCATTATGTGAAATGTATTGTACTTGCTCTTTGTGTTTTTTTCAATTTTTTAAACACTAATTCCTTGTATACTAAATTGCATTAATTTCAACCATACATTACTTTATTGTGTACTAACTGCCCTAATAGTGTGTAATAATGTGTACTTTATCTTAGAGCAATGATTTGAGTCACACTGTGTTGACATTGTTAGCACTTTCCATATACCTGACATACGCTTTGAATTGAATACTGGATATTTTTTAAATACAAGATTGCTGCACACACCTCACTTTGTCTCACTTGTTTTTCCACAGTGTGCAACCCAGTCTTATCTCTTGTCTCTTGTTTTACCTCCGTAGTGCAACCTCAGCGGGCAGTGGAGAAGGTCAGATGAAGCGTATGTACAGCGCAGTGCCAGGGCGGATGTACGCGGCCATTCGGGCCTACTCTGCTAGCGGAGATAAAGAGCTCTCACTTAAAAAAGGCGACAGAGTTAAAGGTGAGATAGAGCCAATTTACAAATAGTAAATTATGACATTATATGGAAAAACCTGCACAAGACATCGTTTTATTCATGTCGTTGTTTGAGGACAATTAGCTGAACGTTCTCAACTGAGTAACTGCACAGATCCTGTTCTTCCAGTGCAACTGCAATAGTTTAATGCCAGACTTTTTTTTTTAACTGTATCTAAAACATCAACAGCAAGAAGAGATGTTCATCAGGAAAGAGAGAATTGTAAACAAGAGAAATGAGAAGCAACAGTCATCACAAAGCAATACATGTTCCTCTCCATTTTTAGTGGAGTGTTCAATGTTATTACTAAAAAATGGCTTGGGGTAAACAAGGAAGGTTGAGGGAAAGACATATAAGAGTTTGTGACAAACAATGTATTAGCCAAATTAAATTATATCCATCTATCTATACTATTGATTTATCTGTATATCTATCTGTCTCAGTGTTAAGTGTAGGAGAAGGGGGATACTGGGAAGGAACAGCGAAAGGTCGCACAGGCTGGTTTCCTTCAGACTGTGTAGAAGAGATGGCGGCTCTCAGCAAAGACAGTCGACCAGGTAAGACAAAACCAGTTGGAGTCCTCTCTTTTTTTTCAATCATTCATGTATATTTTAAAATAATTTCGCTATTGATGTTTTTGAGTTAACTCTCATAAGACACATAACATAGTAAATAGCACATAGATTGGAGAGAAAATGGGTTACATACTCCCTCAGGCTGGAATTGTCTAAGTCACTGTAACACCCAGCACACACTCATATTTACCAGCTGCTCTTTTTGCAGGATGTACAGCACAGACATTAAATTGTCTCCTATTTTCACAGCTGCACAAACTATATGCCATGTAGACAACTGGGTGTAAATATAATTGATTAATCTGTGCGTTGCACTACTAAAGACACAATATGTCTACAAAATGGTGGAGAAGGTGTCATGTGGGAAGCTGAAGGTTTAAATCGAGCATATGTTTTGACTGCGTGTGCCTTGCAGAGACACGCAGTGAGAAAGCCAAAAGGAAGCTTTTCCGTAACGTCACTGTTGGAGCCTACGATGGCACTGATGGCCCCAGGTAAGAAAAGTTGCTATGGCCCTTACAACCTGTGATCGCTCGATAAGTTATTTGGGAAAGTCTAAACTGCTGAAAAAGCATAAATGTGTTTGTCTGCTGCCCTGTGACGTTTCAAATTTGTCCTTGACCTTTCTCCCAATGCATGCTGGGACAGGCCCTAGCACTTCCCTGAACAGGATACCAGTTTAGAAAATAGATGGACTCATAAAACAAGTATAAACGTGATTGGCTGCAGCCTCTAATATAGTTTAGCTGAGGATTGTCACATGAGCGTGGGCAGCCACTGAACTGTCTGCTCTCTGGGTTTATTACTGTAAGGAAAGACTGTGAGGCTATTTAAGGTGATTGAATAGTTGAAACACAGGAGGTTCACGTGCGTGTGCGTGCCTTCTCACTTGTTTCGCCTATTGTGCTTTCATGTCATTCTGTCTGCTGCATGTCTGTTTTCTCTATGTTGCTGTGTGAAGGCGTCAGCGTTGAAAGCACAAAGAGCAGCCATGTCATTTTCAGCTCTGCCCCTTTTGGCTCCACCAGACAAATGTACTTATCTCTTTGATTCATCCAGCCACATGCCTCTCTCTCTCGTCTGTTGTCGCTTGTTTACACTGAACACAATAATGCCATAATGAAAAGTAGAGGCATGGCATTTGTCTGAAGCTACAGCTCAGCCCTGGGCAGCTGCAGCGGCGTATTTTGAAGCTGTGCATGTTTGTTTGAGAGTTGGTGTGCATCCAAATATGCCTGTGTGTCTTTGCGTGTATGTACATCCTCCTGCTGATGAGTCATGAGAAGGCTGAGACACCAAGCAATGGTTAGGTCCCTAGGCTAGTGAGACTTACCAGTCGCTACCCCAGGGTTTTACAGCCTCTTACACATTGTAGCTGACGTTACCCTTGTGCTGAGCCACTGCCACTGTCATCACAAAAAGGCATTCACTTTAATGCAGCTGCGCATGTGTTCTAAATGGAAATAGCAGCCACTGGGGATATATTACCTGTGCTAAGCTGGTTAAGCATAATTGCAGCACTGTGGTGAAGTGGTGCTCAATTAAGAACAAGGTGATCCAGAGCATGTTCCCTCGCTGCAGCTAGGCATTTGGGAGAATGTCAAATACTATTTCAGCGAGCTATAGAGAGAGGAAGAGTGTTTGTCAGCCTGTTTGGTGATGACAGCTCTGCTTTAGAGGAGAGGAGGGAGTGACAGAAAAGTTAGCAAATGTGCGTGTGAGTAAATCCATGGTGAGAACGAGCTGTTAGTATATCTGTGATACACCAGTCAGTGGATGTGCAATTCAAGCACTGTCTCTCCCTGTGCCGCCTTATATTTGTACCCATCCCCCGCATCCCCACACCGCAAATTCAGCTCTCCATCTCCTTCTATTCTGCAGCCAAACCCTCTTTGTGTCATGAACCAGCACACACCATACACTCTCTTCCTGTTGGGATAATTGCTGGTATTCTCTCTCTCTTTTCATTCACATTGTCTTTCTCTTGTCACGCTGTCTCTCTCCTTCTCGTTCCCCACCTCTCTCGCTCTCTCCTCCACCCTCGCGGCGCTCTCCGGCTGAGCTCTCGCTGGAAGACCGGGAGCAGTAGGAGGGAGGAGGGAGGAGGAGGGAGGAGGGAGGAGGAGGTGGTTGAGAGTGTGCGCGAAAGAGGAGGGGGGGACATGGCAATGGGGGGTTGCGGAGAGAGAGATCTCTCTCTCTCCCTCTCTTCTTCGTGGCCATCACTGGGCCCCAGAAACAGGAGCGTGTGGTTCATTTACAGGTAGCGGCTGTTTCCTCATTCATTGGCTGGCTATGGATGTGAGGAGAGGACAATGGAGAGAGGGGAGAGGTAGATGATGCTATTGAGAGGCCGTGTCTTTTCAAAGACAGACTAATAAGCTATGTATTTTGTGCCTGTGTGTCTTTGAGTGTGCGTGTGGATATATGTCCGTGTGTCTAATATGTGTTTTTTTCCTATGCATGTGAATATCTGTGGTACGGAAGTGGCGATTGAATGGAGACTGCAGTCTGTTTATTTCTGTGTTTTCCTCCCGTGTGTCTCTGAACGCTGTGTGCGTGTGTGTTAGTGCATGAAAGGGAGCACATATTGATGCATTTCAGTCAGACAGTGTGGGTGTATTTCATTCTCTTTGAGTCATGATTTCTTTAAGCAGCTATTTTTCATTCACCAGGACTTCCCATTTATGTCGGTTCCTTTTAAGATTTGTGTTGTCACATCCGATATCTTTTAATGTATCCCAGTCTATCATTAAGAATGTGGGTTATTTTGTCTGTACAGAGGGGTGAAAGTGAATAAGTGAATGAAAGAGTGTGGTTTGTCGGTTCCTTTCAAGCTCAAATTTGAGATACCTTTTATTTCTGTGCATGTTTGTGTGCACGCATTTGTGTTTATGTGTGTGTGCATGTGACTATATACACTGAATTAAATATATGTGTTTTCACTTATAAGTGTATACGTCATAGTGCTTAATTGCTGTGGGAGGATCTCCCCTGTATATTTATGTATATGTACTGTTCATCTACGATGTCTCCATCCACAGTGTCGGTCACTAACACCTGTCATGTGCCTCACTTGTGTTGTGTGGGTATAGTCCCCACAAAGCCAGTCTATCTGCATGTACATTCAGCAGGTTAATGGTTAAAAAGCTGTCTTTTTTCTCAGTAATTGTGGCTAGAAGAGAGGATGACTCAGGAGGGTACATAATAACTCTGGTCTCTTGTAGGCTTACAGCTTCATTGCAGCCAGTTCAGACAGAATGTGTCCTACAACAGGGATTAACCAGGGACTTTGCCATTTGTATGGTCCTAATTGGCCAGGCAATAGTGGCCCATGAGGTGACGTACAAGTTGAATAGCTTTACATATGTAAAGGAAATCAGGTATGTTACTGCAAGCAAGCAACACAACTTAGACCACCTGGAGGACCAACGCAGGCCACATTTCCCCTTGTCGAAGTGGATGGATGAAGAGCCCAATGGATTTGTCCACCCACTCTTTGCTACTTTGATCCTCAGAGAGGGTAAGCATGGTGGAGGACAGGGTGAGAGAAAAAGGAATGAGGTGTGAGGAGCAGATGGCTGGAAGGCGGCTGTGCGTTGGCGAAACAGTAACATTGATGGAGAACACACAAGGGATGGACCTCAGTAGGGGAAACTAGCGATCGTCTGTTCAGTGCTAAAGTTACAACTTGGTGTCGAAGTCTGGATCTTCAGGACTGTCGGCTAATGCTCATGACTCTGCTGTACCTCTGTGATCTGTGATTCTACAGCCAAACTTTATTACATGCTCTTGAATACACAAAACCTTGCTGGGTCTGTACTGTAAGAGGTGGTGTGGAATATTCTATTACTGCTTTTGTTATTTTAGGACTTGTATACACATGGGTGTTTCACAAGTGGTGGAGGCAGAATGAAGTTGGTGAGTGATCGGATCCTCTGCCAGACACAGAGAATATTTAAATCTGCTGCCTAAAAATTAAAAATGAATCAAAATGCTGGCATTTTAAAATGTTGTATTGTGGGTTTTCTTTAGGGTTACATGGGCAAGTTACCCTGCAGACCTAATTGTCAGGAAATGGTTGTGTTTAGGTTACGGACAGTTAAGGTTAGATTTAGCCCCAAGGTGAGAATTTGTATTGAGCCTGAGAGGAGGCAATGCCTGACTTATTGGATTCATGGCTGCAAAATGAAGGTCCAGGTGTGAACGCACACACAATTCACCCCAAATTCTCATTTGAAAGGGGGAGGGTCATAAAGAAAAAAACATGTCATTTTAAAAAAACATGTGAATGATGTCCGGGGCTTTTCCCCTGCATTATTGGGGCTCAAACTATCACTTTAGATCAAGACAATTCTTCCACCAGACAACTCATCCTGTTCACTCAAAGTTCATCCCTTTTAGGAAATCAAATCCTTTGATTTGATTTCAGTTGGATTGTCAGTTTTGTTTAAGTTGAAGAGCACATACTAACACTGAAATGCGCTGCCTAGGAACGAAATATCTGGAATTCCTCTTAAATCATACAGCTCTGCTCAAGCCTCAGGCTCTCTAACATAACCAGGGTGAATTGACATTGTTAGAAAGTCAAGTCCAGAAATGAGTCATGAGATGTGGCTGTGGCTGTGTGTGGCAGTGTGGAGTCCATTTAAAACCAGTCCTACATTAGAGAAAGGGCTGTAAAGCAGCTTGGCCAAAAGCCCCAGACATGGTAATAGAATAATGAAGGAGCTTCCCGGGGCAAGCTGTTACACTACTCCAACAGTCTTATGTTAAGATTGCATCAAATCTATGATCATTTCTGCCTTCCGAGGCTGTGGTCTCTTAACAAGAGGAGCTGTTTGTGGAGGAAGATCAGAGGCCTGTCCAGTGTCTTCATGTCCATGATGTGAAGTGTCATGTATGACCGGCAGTGGTGCGCTGGACTTGGTAAAACAGTATCCTTGCAAAAGCTGGCAGAGGCAGTGAAAGCTAATGCAGCAATTTAGGTGCATTTGGAAGTTTCCATTATCAGTGAAATGTATGTGCACATTTTATGTGCCATTCCCCCCCAACCCAGTGCTTGTCAGCTCTAGCGGGATTAGTCCATAGTATGGAACGTCATCTCATATACACTTCCTCCCATTGTGACACTAACTGTATCCCTGACATCAACCCATTTGTGCACCAGTGCTTTTTTGTATGACATTCTCAAGCCAACCTCTTTTGCTGCATTGTGATATCATAATGTGATGCAGTATAGCTGTTTTACACACTCAGAAAATGCTTTATTTGCATGACAATAACACTTTTCTGTTGATCAAGTCATCTGTTCCTCCCCTGTTCTCTGTCATTTTCTCCCTCTCTCTCCCCATCCTATTTTCCCCTTCCTAAGTGACTACATCATTAAGGAGAAGACAGTGCTCCTACAGAAGAAAGACAATGAAGGCTTTGGCTTTGTGCTTAGGGGAGCCAAAGGTGAGCCTCTTCAGCCAAATTGACCTAATATTTTTTTGTCTATATTTTTCTGTCTCATATGCTCTTTTTCTCTCTTTATATCTCTCCCCCTCCCTCATTTTCAAATCCATGTTCTTGCTATCTGTGTCCACTCATGCTTATCTGTTGGTCTTCTGTCCTCTGCAGCTCAGACTCCCATAGAAGAGTTCACTCCAACGCCAGCGTTCCCCGCGCTGCAGTATCTGGAGTCTGTCGATGAGGGGGGCGTAGCCTGGAGGGCGGGCCTGAGGATGGGGGATTTCCTCATCGAAGTAAGTACAAGAGGCATTTTGGACTAACACACAAACTGAACCTGAGGCACTATATTACATATTGAGTGAGGGATTAAAAAAAATACTGTACTTAAAATTATAGTGCTTTTCCCACTAATGAATGCAACAAGTGCAGGCATTTACCTCCGAGAGTCTCACAATCTATTCGGGGAAATGTAGCACATGAAAAAGACATAGACCAAGCAACCTGAAGATAAGTGGGTACACCAAAAAACTAGACTTCATTACAAAGTAACTTCTAGGATGCATCACACTGATCACTGGTTACTATTCCTCAAAATGTTACCCACACATGTTGCCACCTCACAATCAAGAAGAGTCAGTGTTCAATTCCCTGGGCATTTCTGTGTGAAGTGTGCATGTTCTTTGTGTTTGCGATTGTGCTCTGTTTCCTTCCACGACCAAAACATGTATCCTCGCTGGGCTGTAAATCCAGCGTAAAACCTATGCCCTTTCATATCCGTTTAGGCAGCAACTTTTCTGGTCATTTTGTACTTCCTGTTAGTTGCCTAAAAAAAACTCAGTTTTAAAACTGTGAATGTCAAACCTCTGTTAAAGCAGGCAGATCTGCTGATTAGTATTCAACATAATATGAGTCACTTATGTAGCTGCCCAAGCCTTTGTAATTGTGATTTACTGTAGTCGCTGCCTGAATTTCTGGTGCACTCGTCCAAAACAGTGGAAGATTATGTATGTTGAAGAAAAGTCTTTGAAAACTGCAACAACATATGCCAAACATGGGAAAGCTGCATTACGAAAGTGAACCAGTGGTCACAAAAAGACCCAAACAAATTATTTAAAGTGTGTTTCAGTGTTTCTGTCCAATCTCTTTTACCAACCTTTGTTTTTCAGCTCATCAGCTCATTCTTCATTCAATTCTTCCGTGTCTTTGTGTCTGTAAGGTGAACGGCCATGACGTAGTGAAGGTTGGCCACCGGCAGGTGGTCAACATGATCCGACAGGGCGGCAATAGCCTTATGGTGAAAGTTGTGATGGTTGCTCGAAACCCGGAACTGGAGGACACTGCTCGGAAGAGAGGTACGAGTCAAACTTTCCCCGTGTGTCATTTCCATCCTATGTTTATGATGTGAAGATATCTGTTACAATGTGGTTGTCAATGGTGACTGCATGTTTATACGAAAAGACTAAACATTACATTTGCATTTGGCTGGTTTCCCTTGGCAGCCCCGCAGCAGACTAAAAGACTGACTCCTCCTGCCATTGCCCTGCGCTCCAAGTCAATGACATCAGAGCTGGAAGACATGGGTAAGGTGATAGGGGGGTCTGGAAAGAACTTGTAAAAAGAAAAAAAAGATGATAGTCCCCACTAGCCTTTTTTTCAGGGGGACCACGTTTGAATATCAGCTTCTCTGCAGGATGATGGTCTATGGCACTATTAGATAAAACACATCATTAAATATGGAAGGTGATGCAGAGAGCCAAGAGAATAATCCAGTACTTGCGCAAAATAATTTTTTTCTTTAGCAATACTTTATTGTGAAATAAGCTTTTTGGTTAATTTGCACGTTTGTTATTACATATAAAGAAGAAAGGTTATATTTAAACAGATTGTGAAATAATAGTGTTCTGGGTTTTCTTCTTTTTCTTTTCAACCAAATGTGCTTCTGCATACAGTGGACAAAGGTGGGAGAATCACAGATTTGTGTGCTCTCATTGTTATTTCCGTCCCCATCACCATTCCTCTCATCACATCAGTATTCACACCATCACATGTGTCTGAGTATGTATTACATCCAGCTATGTCATCTGTCTAATACACATGACTACACAGCAGTTCTAGTCACACCTAATTTCTGTTTCCCGAATTATGTATGCTACAGCTGCGTCTCCATGGAAAAAGAAAGCAGGTGAATATCAGCCTTAATCATTACCCCTATCAGCCCCTGAGCTTTAATTAAAAGTTAGCCTGTTTGATGCTCCTTTCCCCCCTCCTTTTTTAGAATATGAGTCTTCTCTTGGTCCTGATAAGAAGAGGACCGTCTATCAAATGGCACTAAGTACAAAATCCCTCTCATCACTCTTGTCATACTGTAAAAGGGTGTTTTAAACATTGAGGAGATGGGAGGGGATCCTTCTTTTCATGTTTCTGCCTTTATTTTATGCCCCCTCTCAATTTCTCTCTACATTTCTTTCCTGCCCTGCCCCTGCTTGATCTTTGTTTTAGATAAACTGGATGAAATCTTGGCTGCTGCCCAACACACTATTACACCAGACAACCAGTGCCAGAGGGGTCATGGAGGCAAGAGAGATCGGAGCAAGAGTATTGTTCCCAACGTCTCCAATGAGGTACTGTTGATAATTTAATGGAAATTGTCCTAGTTTTGGTCGTTACCATAATTTGTGGTCCTGCTGTTTTTTTTCAAAACTTAATTTCCATATCTTCAAAATATTAACAAATCCTGTACAGTTATGAATCTCTCTCCGATTCTCTTCTTTACCGCGTTCACATACAACCAAGCTTCTTCACTGATTTAGGATAAAGCAGACATTTAGTCATGGAACTAAAAGCTCTCTATTATAGCTGTGTATGTTCTCCTGCTCTCACTGCACTTTACAGAAAATGATTGACAATGGACCAACCACACCAAAACATTTATTTAAGTGTGAGTCAGTTTGTGTCTTTGCATTCCAATACTCAGACTGACCGGTCCTTCTGTATTATATCTTCTATATTGCATTATACTGTATATCAATATCAGCTTAACAGCCGATATCAGTTTGATTTGATTATGTGTTATTCATGTTTCCTCTTCTTCTTTTCAAATTCTCTGTTGCTCCCTTTTCAAAATGTGTTTCGACAATTGAAGCAACCCTATGAGCATCAGTCATCAGGGAGTATGGTGCAGCCTGGACCAGGTTTTGGCTACAACCAAGCTCATTTTCAACCCGGCCACACTCAGCATGCAGTCATGATACGTCAAAAATCTATTGGTAATGGCAATCATCATGGAAAGATTTCTGCCTGCTCAATAGTTTCATTTTAATTTTATAAACACCTGTTTTCTTGTTCTCAGGTGTAACAGAGGAGGAAAGACAGTATCTACACCCACCCGCTATGAAACTGGCTCGCAGCCTGTCAGTGCCAGGACCGGAAGAAATACCCCCACCCCCTAACACATCTGCCCCAGAGCCACCTTTGTCAGCAGGCCCTCATCCTGTGAGAGGGCCTGCTATGGCCATACCCCCTGGATCTCAAGCCCACTACCAGCTCCAATCCCAGCCAGGGCATGCTACACAAGCAGGCTGGGAGAGGGGAGGTCCTGGTGGGATGAACCAGCAGGTCATGGCCCCCACCCTCCGCAGACAATCTGAAGGACTGTGTGCCAAAGAGCCGGAGGCTCCCAAGAGAGGTGGTGGAAAAATGGGAGGGTTAAGGAGAGGCTACAGTAGTGCTACACCACCGACAAGTGCTAAGCCAAAAGCCCCACAAGCACCGCAACATCACCCGCATATGGCCAACCGAGATCAGGTTGGAGGCGTTACTAGGGGGACAACCAGGAGGGGTGGTCGAGGAGCTCTGATGAAACAGTCGAAAGTGGAGGATGGACTGAGACAGCACCGAGGAAAAGGGGTTGCAGCCAAAGAGAAGAGCTCCATCCCCATCCCCACCATCATTGTCAAGGCACCCTCCACCAGCAGCAGCGGGCGAAGCAGCCAGGGTAGCAGTATGGAAGCTGAGCCCGCGCAGGATGTTGAAGACCACACCTCAGCAGATACAACCTCAGACAGCCCCAACACCAGTCTACCCTCACCACTCACCACTTTGCCACCTCAGCCCACTACGCCCACTTCCTTGCCTTCATCAACTGTTGCCCCATCTGTTTCCTCGCAGCAAAACTTGGAAAACTTGGACTACACGTCAACATACGGTACGGCCTTCAGAGGAGGAGGGGCACGCAGGGAAAGAGAACGTTTCCGAGATATGAGAAGAAAGAGTGCTTCTTTCTTCCTATCATCTGAGGAGGATATTCACGGGGAGGCAGGGGCAGGAGCAGGGGAGATAGGAGCAGTACTAGGGGCAAGAATTCAGCCTTTACAGGGCATACAAATGGAAGTGCCCACCCCTCGTCTACGGCCATCCAAGTCTATAGATGAGGGCATGTTTTCAGGAGACAGTTATGTCCACTATTCCAGCAGCATGCCCCCAGCCTTTGGCCTACCTGAGTATTCTTCACCTGTCCTTGGTCAGGATGGCCAGCCCAAGTCAGCTCCCTCAATGTATGGCACACAGGCCACTACTACTTTCATCCACCCGCTCACAGGGAAAGTTCTGGACCCGTCATCCCCACTTGGCCTGGCCCTAGCTGCAAGAGAGAGGGCCCTTAAAGATGACCGCAGGACACGCAGAGAGGAGAGGCACTTTGGTCGGCAGCTGTCCACAGTAGGAGCGTTCCCTACCCCTGTTCAGACCCCAACTACTTCCCTTTTTGCAACCCCTACACAATCGGCCTACACTTCCCCTGTATCTGTCCACCTAAACTCCCCCACCGCCACCGCCACCACCTCGCCTGCATCTATGAGCCGGCCACAGTCCCCAAGGATATTACGTTTGGGAGGAGGAGGTGGGGAGAGGATGGAGAGAGAAAAGGAGGGAGCACCAAGGGAGGGTCTCAGAGTTCGCTTCTCAGAGGACAGAACCAGTCAGTGTTCAACCCAGTATTACCCACAGAGCCCCAGGGAAAGAGAAAGAGAAAAGGAGGTGTATGACAGCAGACCTGCTCCACCCATTCAGCCTCCTTCGCCGCCAGTTCAACCTGCACCCCGAAGACCTTCCTTTCTGCAGATGGATAGCGCTCCCAACTCCAGCTACATCCCTCAGTATACTGTTCCCACAGCCCCAGCACAAACACACGAAACTTTGGGAGGAGCAAGATCAGGAGTAGGTGGAAGTCTCGGACTGATGGTTCTCCCTCCACCAGCTCCTTCTATAGATGCAGATGATGAGTTTGTCTTTGCAGATCCCTTGCCCCCTCCTATAGAGTTTGCTAATGGTAAAAGGGAGAGAGTCCAGGAGTATCCTCAGCAGCATCAACACCGGAGTCAACACTCTGCTGCTGTTGCACCACCCCTCCCACCCCCTCTTCCATCTAGCAAGTCCTCAAATGCTCCCCAACCCTCCTCACAGTGTGGGGACTCAGCTGCCTCCAGCCTTACATCCTACGACAGTGAGGTGGCCAACCTTACACAGTCAGCTCTCTCTCCATCTTATCCGTCCCCACAGATATTTCCCCCTCCGCCTGCCACTACAACCATCGCTGCGCCTTTGCCAGCCACTTCACTACACAGACCCCAGCCCATGTCTCACTCTCACGCCTATTACAGCAGCTCTGACGACCCCTCGGTAGGTGGTCACATCCTGGCCCAGGATAGAGGCACAGCCGCCCTTACAGCCACCATGACCTATGCTACCACTACCATGACAGCCACTGCAGCCGCTACCACTACAACCTCACTGGGGGGAAAAGCCGCTGACCATACACATCACCCTACTGTTATACCGAAGAGCGGAGACTGGCAAGATTCCGTGATCGATTCCGGGATTGAGGAGCTGGACAGTCACAGCAGTAGTGACCACCATTTAGAAATGCTGGGATTGAGTGGGCTAAGAGGAGAGAGGGGAGGGATTGGAGGAGATGGGCGAGGAGGAGAGGGAGAAAGAGGAGGTGAGCATCAGGATGCCTGCACAACCTACTCAGGTGGGCAAACATTTGAGTTGCACAGCGCCAAACTGGCAAACCCTGTGTTTCCAAGGATGACTCATTACAAGGATGGAGGAGGGAGGTGCCCGCCTGTTGCACTACGTAGGCAGAACAGCACCAACCCTGCTCCTTTGCAGTTGCACAGGCAAAGCAACCCAGACAATGTCAGGTTAGATGAAGCGTTCGAAGATGAAAGGAAGCGCAAGCTGAGTCGATCAAAAATGGAGGATGGCTTCAACACCACTCTGGCCGCCTGCTTGGAGAGGCAGATAGACCCTCGGTCAGTGAACTGGGTTGAGGTTGGGGGGCATGAGCAAGGTGGAGACGGTGTACAGAGAGGTGGTATCATTTTGGAGGGGCGCAGACTTCACTCTCCTCTTTCTGGTGTGAAGGCGAGCATCATCAATGAGCTAAGTTCCAAGCTACAAAATATGAGTAGCATGAAGAGCATGGATGACTGGAGCCACAGTCCAAAGTCACCCGTCATGCATAGGTTTGTTTGTTTTCCTCAACCAACTTTTGATATTAAAATGAAAGTTTTCATATTTGCTTATTTTAACTGAAGTTTGTTGTTTGTCTGTCTCTCAGGTATTCAGCGGATTTCCCTGATGCTTTTCATAGTCCCCCTTCTGGCCATTCCACCTCGCCATTACCTACCTCCTCTCCACAGCATTGTCAGATCCTGACACCAAATCTGTCGGCCACTCCTTCTGTTTCCCCATCCGCTCAAGTCCCAATTCAGCGCAACTGGACCCGCTCCCCGTCTCCACAGATGCCTACTTCCCCAGTTCATGCACACCCTCCCCATTCTCCGACCTACTGCCCATACCCAACGTCGCCGAAGCATCGGTCCAAGTCGCGCAGACAGACTTTTGATTTTCAGTGCAGTCCCACTAAGGAAATGCGGTCTTCAGTCTCACGACGGCGAGCTCCCAGTCCTCTTATCTATAGCACTGAACAGCCAAACCCCACTCCTCCCAGGCCTTCCTCTCTCCCCATACTTCCCATTACACCTGTCTACAACAACCCCTTTGACTTCCCCGGGCCCCTCACTCCTCCTTCGCCTGGAATGCCTCTAGGAGATACCTATATGACTTCAACTCCTGCACTGTTCTCCCCATCTGGTGTGCCAAGTGCGAACCCTCTACTTGTCTCCCGCTCTCTCTCCCCCACCCATTTTCTCTCTGGAGCCTCGTCCCCCATACATTTGCCATCCAGCCCATCCTGCCTCAACTATCCCCATCTCACCCCTCCTCCGCCATCCAAACCCTTTGCCGTCAAGCCCCTACCCTACTGGACCAAGTACGATGTGGCCGACTGGCTGGCTTACCTAAACCTGGGGGAACACAGAGAGCGTTTTATAGACAATGAGATAGATGGATCGCATCTGCCTTCGCTCACCAAGGATGATTTCCTGGACCTGGGAGTGACACGTGTAGGACACCGAATGAACATCGAGAGGGCGCTGAAGAAACTCACTGACAGGTGAGGGAGGACTAATAGACTCTGGAGCACGTAGAGGCAATGGGGTCAAAGGTCAAAAAAGGAAGCACTGGATGTGAAGGACTGAAGTTAGCTTGGCCATCCCCTTTCTTCATTAGATGCATATCATTTGATAAGTTATCTCATCTTCCCTCCGACCCTTTTTGTCTTTATATACAAATGTTATCAACCCGATTTAGTTTGCTCCGCCTTTATTTCATTTCCACTCATTTTTATTCTTATTGATTTGCCCTCCTTCTCTCCCCAGGCGGCTCTCCTCTTCCTTGCATGACACTACTTCTCTCCGAGACACAGACTGAGAGAGTGATTGAGTGATTCAAAGATGAAAGAAAGGGAGAGAAACTAATTGACAAAGATGGACAATAACAGAAGATGTGCAAGAGAACAACAGTGGACATCAACAGGTTGTGTTGAACTCAGACTAAGAAGGGCTGGATGTGTCGGGGGAAAACAAGTTTTCTTTCAGATTTGCTCCACATTTAGAGAATACTATTAACATTTCTGGAATGACTTTTGGTCAAGAAAGGGTATGAGAAAGTTAAGAATTTCATATAAAAATGACACTCTTCATCTGAAAATATACTTTAAAACTTTTGATTGACAAGCATTTAATTAGCGCACAGTTTTGTGCTGTAAAAGACAAACACATATTCACACACACACACACACACACACACACACACACACACACACACACACACACACACACACACACACATTGACAGATGAATTCTCACACCATCTGCTGTTTAGCAGCATTTAGAAAACTTCAGTCTGAGTTGAAAGAAAAATGTAAAAGTTGCTGGTTAAAGGGTAAATCCCAATAAAATGTTACTGACTGTGGCTGAGCCAGAAACTCTGGGTAAAACAGGGATATCCTAACATCTGTACTGAAGCTCGAAGCAGATCAGAGTATCAATTGGCTGTGAGTACAGGAGCCAACGTTAGAACATGAGAGATTTGTTTGTAAATGATGATAGATAAAATGGTAGACAATAATAGTATTCTTTTTATATATTTGCCATTATACCCCCAAAGGATGCCCCAATAAGCTTTGTATGTTTGTACTTTGCGAGCACTAAATATATCTTACATGTTAAACGGGATTCACTACTATAGTAAAACCATATGTTTTGTATAAAGTGCTGATCGCAATCATTCATTTCAAACTGGTCAGGGTATTTATAACTGTTGAATTGAAGTAGTGCATAATGAGGACGTACAAGTATTGAGATTATATTGTTGTGAAATGACCTTTCATTATTTTCCTGATTATTCTTTCAAAAGGAGATGGAATATATAGAAGAGGAATTAAAAAAGGGTTTGCATGACATTTTTAACTGCAAATCGACCTTTTTTAGTTTTTACTTTACTGGTGTTTATTGCCATAGCACAGGTCAAGGGATGGCTCCGTCCTCTTTGATGCCATAATGTTGACCGCTCTCTCTCACACAGCAGGTGCAGTGATCAATAAGGGCTTTTTACTGCTTCTCGGTCTACCTGAACCTCAACCTTCAGCCTCTGTGAGTCTGTGTGTCTTATTTAGTGTGTGAGTGTTCGTCAGCCAAATGCTTTCCCTGACCGACACCTTTCTCTTTCTAATGCCTTTTCCAAAACATATTTATAATGGTCAGAAAATATTGTTTTTTTTCTCACTAGTTGACAATCCCAGTGTTTCCCCGTTCTACACATCTACACACTAAAAAAGAAACACAATAAAAAATACAAAATCTGAATACTTAACTAAAAGCAAATACAAAATATGTTGCATTGAAGTGGAGATGAACGCCCTGAGTTTTTTTAAACATGCCAGTTTAGCCATTTCCCTGCAGTGAATTCAACTGTAAGGCAAAAACATCATCTTTAGACCTATATGTAATGATGATGATGATTACAATGATAACATACAAATATAGTATAATAAATATAATAATATTAAGTATGTAAACATTTTTAAGAATCTCCGTCTTCCAACTAGTGTGGAGAAATTCTTTGAAGCTTTGTTTTGTTTATGTTTCATTTTTGATTTTCTGTAAATGCTTTCTATACTGCTCGCCCTGTGGTGACCCCAGTGAAGCTGACACACGTGAGTTAATGTGTATTCTTTCTATGTGAGTTAAAAATTATGTATTATCATGCTGAGTATACTGCTATCTCATGATGGACTATTTTGAGAAGTAGAAAGACTGAGCAGTAGTGTAGAAAGCATTGCATACTATGATTTAAAAGTTTTTTAGGTCTAGTAAAATGCATAATACAGTATGAGCATAAATATGCAGAGATAAAAGGTATATATATATATATATATAGAATTCTGCTTTAAATAAAATAAAGTATATACTGATAAACTATATGATAGAGGTACAACTAAGGTGTTGAAATAAATGCGAAAATAAAATATGACCCTGTCGTCATTCTCATTTCTCTTTGGCTTCCCTCTTCTGACAGATTCACATAATGATCCAATTTAAAGTGTTTTGTTTGAATTGAGTAATTTGGCAGCAGTTTGTCTCAGCCCTGCGGTGGTTGAACACAACATTGTTTTCAGGTCCAGGATTATATTCCCATCAGGCTCGGTGAGCTAATAAGACAAACGAGTAGAGCTTGCGGGGCAGGAGAAGATGAGATGACTTAATTCAAAGCAAGCAGTGGCTGCATTTATGCAGCACACTGAAAGATGCCTGTTAAGCATGAAAAACAGCTTGGAAGAAGATTGTGTGAGACTGTTTGCTAGCATGGGGGCCAGTTTTTGCCAGTTGCTAGTTGCCCTTACTTTGTAGAAGTCTGCTCATAGTTACCAAATGTACAGATTCAGGGCTTGTTCATCTCTTGAGGCCACAAGCTGCTCTTTTTTTCTTCACAATATGAAACAAAACTTCCACAGAGAAAAACATAAAAGGAATGTTTTGATGATGGTCTAAAATCCCCCATACGTGTTGGGTTGAGATCTGCTGAGTGTGCCGACCACAGTATATAATCATCAAGCAACTGCTTTTATCACGCTTTTTCCTTCAGGTTTTTCCTCTTATTTGTCATCCATCTGTATTTTCAATGGAGGCTGTTCACAGTGTAGTCTGTGGAGCGTAAACCGAAACTAATGTTACTCTTCAAATTTTTTTATGTAATTTTCCGATGATGTGAGCAACACAAACAAAATCCATTCAGCTGTTGTACTGGGATGAAATCTCAAAAGACTGATTTTGTATAGTGAGGGCAAATGAAGTAGAAACTTACTGCATGACCACTGTAAGAGAAAAAATATTGTAAAGGGTCGGTCCCTCTGACAGATAGATAGATAGATAGATAGATAGATAGATAGATAGATAGATAGATAGATAGATAGATAGATTGATAGATAGATAGATAGATAGATAGATAAAATAGTGACAAGGGGCACTACATTTGATGAATGTATTCATCAGACCACAAATGACGCAGGCAGTTTGTCTCATATTGCCTTGTAATAAAAAATGTACCAATGTTCCAGTCTGTAGTTGAATAAGTAGGCAGACCAAAAATCAGAAACAAATTGTAATGCAGCATGATATACTGAATCTAGGATGAACTTTCATGCATATATACATTATTACCATAATCAATTGCTGATAGAAGTGTAGCTTGATAGAAAAACAGCATTTGTTTCTATAGTAGAAACCTACCTTGAGATGTGTTTGCACAACACTCAATAATGTTTTTAAAGACAAAATGTCTTTTTGGAAGAAAAAAAATGGTATTTATAAGTTGAGACTCAATATATATAATACATATTTAAAGATAATTTCAAATATAAATTATATGAACCTCTCCCAGGGTCCCACAGGTGCGTGTGCTCTATTGTTGTTGTTGTTGTTGTGGTTATTTCTGTAGTGTTGACCTCATTTTTATTTATTTTATATTATGTCATTATTATGTTAATATTTATTTCCTGAGCTCCTTATTCCATTATGCCTAAAGGAACACTTACCCAAATTGATATTAAACCCCTGCAACCACTAGTGAGTAACAATATCTCATGTATGGTGAGTGGTGAATATCCTTTGAATTGTTTTGGCTCTGGATAAACTGTTAAGAACAAGTGGCGGTTTGAAAACTGATTACATCCAGCATTTATCTGAAAAAGACTGAGAAATATAAACCAGATATAGACAGCAGTATGTGAACTGTAACTTGTGTGTTCTCCTTTAACTTCTGGCTGATATCCAGAAGAGTAAAATCCCACAACACATGTGTGGTGGACATGCTGCATATTGTACTGTCTTTGACATGCTCTCTTTCTAGGCCTGACCACCACAGAGAGAATGGCAGGTCGCAAAGGGGCACCGGGCTAATGTGGCAGTTCATGGGCATCCCCCACCCCCCTGCTGTCACACACACTCACTAATAAGCTCACATGACTCTGTGCCACATTGACACGTTTCTGTGACCAGCGAATGGTCAAAAAGAAGGTTCAGCATCTCATTAGCACCATATTGAGAGAGACAGAGGGAGGGACAGGCATGGAGAGAGAGAAGGAGGGGGATTCTTACAGCTGTTTTTCTACTAGTACAGTGGAGAGAAAGTGAGAGGGTGATAGTCAAAGAGCTAAACAGCCTGATAAGGAGTGAAGCCAGTGAGCCAAAGAAGCAAAGGATGGGGTTAAAGTAGGGAACAGAGGAGAAAGAGGAAGAAGAGTTCATGACTGTGAACTAGAATATTGCAGCTGACAGGAGAGGAGAGCAAGAAAGGTAAGTTTATTCCTCCCTCTTTGTTTGCCCTGAAGCCAATTAACAGCGGAGTGATTACCATGCAAAGGCTCTGATTTGGTTAATTTTTTTGCATGCATTTTCTCTGTGTCTCACGCCCACTTTTAGATCAACAATGTGTGTGTGTGTGTGTGTGTGTGTGTGTGTGTGTGTGTGTGTGTGTGTGTGTGTGTGTGTGTGTGTGTGTGTGTGTGTGTAACTTTAAGTGCCAAGGGAAAATTAGGTCAGTGAGAGAGGGGAGAGAAACATGAGTTAGACGAGGAGAGGCACACTGGGAGAGGGGAAGACGGACAGAGAGAAAATCCCCAGCCCTTGAACTACAGTAACAAGTGGTCACTTGAGTAATCACTGGTGATTCAGAGAGAAATGTAAGTGCTTCCAGGCATGACTGCTCTGTTGCCACTTCTTGCTTCTTCTATGCTTGTGGATGGAGTTTTTTTTAGCATCAAAATACTTTGATTGGAATGCTTCTGTGAGGTAAAATGAGTGTATAGGCTGTTCCTTTCCTCTGCGTTGATAACAGAATCCAACAAAGTGAAAAAAGCAAAATTTAAGGTGAGCCTTCAGGGACTCCCTTCCATGTTTTGACTTGCAGGAGCCCATAGTAACATGAATAACATGATAATATACGCATTTACACCAGCAAGCTAAGGGACAGAAAGTCCTACAAGAGCCTAACTCTCTGTCATGCTCAGTCTTGTGATGAGGTGTGGTTAGTCACTTTCATATTACTCAGCCAGCAATGTGTCAACTTGTTACTAAGACAGAAATAGGCCCTAATGTGACTGAGTCCTTTGCATGTTTGTGCATGCATCTCTTTCCTTTTGTTCAGTCTCCCTCCAATGTATATGCACCACTTGGGCTTTGCTTTACAGGCTGTGCGAAAATATCTGGACAGTTGAATTCCTTTTAAATCCTGTTTTCCCATTTGTAAGATAAAGCAAAAATCTTGCTCTTGCTCTTGTCATGATCTCCGAATCGAATGGCAGGAGGAGTCAGAGTGGGCGACAGTTGGTTCTAATATGCCTTGTATTAGTCAGAGCAAAGGAAAAGATGACCTTTCCATGCTGTTTATTTTGGGAAGGCAACAGGAAGAATGCTGGAGCAGCTGTTCTATTCCTACTGGCAGATCCCACCCCTGTGAATTCCAGTCTGCCACTGTATGGCACTCCCCTTACTGAGGCAGGGGGCTTCTTGGATGTAACCAAGCACTGTACAGTGTAAATAACACCACGTCAGAATCATCAACGTTGTTATGGCAATAAGCTCTGCAACACATACAGTACACACACACACTTTAGGGTTTCAGTCGCCAATTATTTCCTGCCATGCAGGGGTAACGGCTCTGTTTATGAGGAAGTCAGCCTGCGGTATCTGCACATTACACGGTGTAGACGTCCAACCTGTTGCGTGATTATCAATGTCACCTATCTGCCAATAAAAGCTCTCTTACGTTGCTCGTTATGCATCTTAACCAGTCGAGCCACTCTCTCATATACCACAAACAGCTATCTCTTGCTTTCTGAGACAGATACGTTCCCTACAATGGCGAGCCTTCCCAAAGAGCCACCGGAGGATGCCAAGAAACAGAGCTTCTGGATGGTGAGGATTATATTCATGATTCAATCTTACATCACTTTGATACAAGGAATTGCAAGTTAAACAAAATCAGTGCTCGTGTGTTTGTGAATGTACATACTTGAGTTCTGCAGGTTTGTTATTTTACATATCACCATTCCTCCTCTCAGCCGGGGAACTATGTGCGTACAGTGCACCGAACTGAACAATCCTTCCAGGCCTGCAACGACATTGTGGCCTGTTTCACGGAGAGAGCAAAGGTAGAAAAACAGTACGCCCAGCAGCTCAGCCAGTGGAGCAGCAAGTGGAAGTCCATAGTGGATTCTCGTAAGTATCATCTCAGTCGACATAGCTTTAAGTTACCTCATGATATTTTTTTAATGGTTGCATCGGTACTCGTTTGAAACTTTAAAAATGGAAGTCATTATTTCTCTATTGGTTCTATGACCTCTGTGCTCTGTTATTTCATTCCTCAGTCTTTTTTCTCCTTTCCCAGGGCCACTTTATGGCTCCCTCATGAGGGCATGGCAATGTTTCTTCACCTCCACTGAGCGTTTGTCTGCCCTCCACTCCTCCATCTCTCAGTCCCTCACGGTGGAGGAAGGCGGCCGCGTGAAAACCTGGCAGAAGGAGATCTTTCCAAAGCAAATCTGTTGTGGGTTCAGGGAGAGCTACAACAACAAAACAAGTTTTTCCCGTGCGCAGAAACCTTGGTCCAAAAAGCTGATGAAGGTGTGTGTGTGTGTGTGTGTGTGTGTGTGTGTGTGTGTGTGTGTGTGTGTGTGTGTGTGTGTGTGTGTGTGTGTGTGGAGAGGGGGGGTAGACGGGGGGGGGGTTCAGAAGTAGCAAATAGAGTTTGCACACAGTATTAATTGGCAACTCCATCTTCAGATGAAAACCACAAGATGCAACTGAAAGCTCAGAATAAAGTGAAAAGAAGTGTTTTTGTCAAACTCCTTTTTCAATGGTCAAGAATTAACTTTCATGTATAGCAACACCACCACCAATTCATAGCACATATATTGCCTCCACACAGCTCTCAAAAAACAGCAACAGCGTGGTTGCAACTAACAGTCTTAAATTTGAGGGTGGGCACCAGAGGGTGGGCACTATGCTTTTCTGACAATGCCATTGCGTTAGCAACTGTCACCACCATATGGGCACTTTGGTGGCTATGAGCTAACCACAGTGGGACGCGCTCTCATGCACCAACATCACCTAAAAAGCACACAAGATTGGCCCAGCTATGTCAACAAAGCACAAAAAAGTTAATTTAGTTTTCTTTACCTTTGGACAGAACCACACAAGCTGTTGCCCCCCTGCTTCTAGCCTAGCATTCCTATCTAACTATCCCCTACCAATAGCTTAATATTTAGCTTTCAACAAGAAAGCAAATCAGCAATTTTCCTAAAAGTAAATACTATGCATGTGTGTGAATGTGTATTCAACAGCTGGAGAAGGCCCGCGTTGCATATCACAAGTCCTGTCAGAGGGAGCAAACAGCCCTCGACAAAGAAAAACAAGCTAGCGAAAACGCTGAGATGAGTCCAGAGAAAAAGCAGAAAATCACAGAGGCCAGAGAGAAGGTCACAGAGGAGAAAGAAAAGGTGAGGAGGGATATTAACACACTGCACCACTGGACACCATGCATGTTGAAGAAGGGCTTCATTCACAGCACATTTAAATTCCCAATTACTGATTCATGACATGCCACAAAGTCAAACATGTTGCATTCCAAGAAGGATTTGTTAGCCTGCTGCATCTGGTAATGCACTATCAACTCTAAACACAAGCCTGCAGCCTTAAGTTTCTGTTCCAAGCATTTCCCTTGTATGGAGACTTGTTATTGTTACACATCTCTGTGTTTATGGAGCCCAACATGGCAACAGTAAAGGGCAGCAGATGATTTCAGATTGTCCTCCATTCAAGAGATGTAGTAGATGTTCTACTTTTCCTAAATTGTTCTTGTGCGCTGCCTGCAGATTAGAGATCGCTATGAGAAACTGCTGGAGGATGTGACGTCCTATACACCTCGCTACATGGAGGAGATGGAAGCCATTTTTGAAGAATCACAGGAGGAGGAGAGGAAGAGGATCAGCTTTCTGAAGCAGGCCTTCCTCTCCATCCACAGACATCTTGATATCACCAACAATGAGAGGTGAGCAGCCATCAGGGTGGAAGTCAATTGTTTTTTAGCGGTTAGTGTAGAGCAAGTGTCTCTGTGTATTTATCGTGTCCTTGTGTTAGTGTGAAGGCAGTGTACAGTGAGCTCCACCACACTCTGATGTCCATCGATGAGCAAGATGATCTTAAATGGTGGAAGAACAACCGTGGCCCTGGCATGCCGACCGACTGGCCAAAGATTGATGTATGTTACAATGTTGCACTCCAACACATAGAGGAGAAAAATACATGCACTCTCAGGACGACCGGATAACAATAAACAATGGAATGATAATTCAGTATTTAGCAGAATCAAATACTTTGCTTTTTTGGAGTCTTACATCAGAGACAGCATGAACTAAATGTGGACATATCTTATAAAATGTATATCGTTGCTTTGTGTTAACCTTCTTGTGTTGTTGTTTTTCTTTTGCTTATTAATATAATAATAATAATAATAATAATAATAATAATAATAATAATAAGGTTTATTTATATAGCACTTTTTACAGACAAGGGTCACAAAGTGCTTAACAAGAGTCAGGAAAAATAAATAAAAGTGTTAAAACCAGATTGACAATAACGGCCAAACATTTCAACAGTTAAAAGAGCACAGTAAAAAAAAGTTAAGAAAATGCATGGCCTCACAAATTGTCTAATCTACATATAAACAAGATACTTTCCTATTTGTATCTTGCAATGCATTTATCATAGCTGTTTTACTTGACCAAAGTTTTGATAACTCAACTTGTATCTTTTTCACCAGGAATGGGTCCCACCAGTAAAAAAGCTAGATAGAAAAAAAAGAGAACAGAAGAAAAAAAAAGAGAATCGACCGTAAGTAATCTATAGTTCTTTCAATGTATGATAACTAATTTGAAAAAAAGAACAACATATATTTTATTCCAATTAATATTTATGTGTTTCTGATTGTTCAAGCGTTCATGTCTTCTCCTGTTAGTGTGATGATTGGAGGTGTGAAGGTGCGAGCTATGTATGACTACGTGGGAGAGGAGGGCGATGAGCTGTCGTTTAAAGCAGGTGACACCTAAAGTGTGATGTGACGACGCTCAAATGGATTAGACATTAGTGTTATTCTCAAAGTTTTAAAGCTATAATAGGACTTGTGTAATAAATCACAACCATTGTATCACTGTAAATTTGACTATAAATGCATCCCATCCCTCGAAAATGATGGCAGGCTGTTAAACATACATGTGCTGTGTGTAGTTTACTGTGGTTACCTTACATGATATCTGGGTTGTGATTCTCACGTTAAATCATGCTTTCACAAATTAGGCTTGCACACACATCCATTTGCATTTGTAGAGAAGGCAATAGGAACACCCTCGCTGAAATGACCAGCGATTGTTCAAAGTCCTCCAAAGAGGAGGTGCCAAAGTCTAGTTGTCTCTCAGACCACTGGAATTACATTACGCCTAAAGGTTATTATATAATTGTTGCCCAATGACACCAAAAATAAACTGCCTACTCCAGCTTTAAGGCCTCCTCAAAATCTAAGTTTTATCTTTATCTTTCTGCTGTGTGATGGTTTTACCCAAGTGTGAAAATATGTTTTATACATAAAGTAGAGACAGTAACATTTAAACGCTCTATAGTTTAGTTTTGTGGGTATAATATTATTCAAATCCTGCCTAAAAGTGCACTTATCTCTTCCATTCTGTTTGATAAAGCGTTGGAATCTTAACAAACAAACATGAAAGTACTATTTGCAAGGCTTCAGTAAGATTTTTACCCCCTTCTGGGCAACTAAGTTAAGCTGAGGTTAGCTAAGCAAAACCAGAACTCAATCAGAGCTCAATCAAATCAAATAAAAACACACACTCTCTAAATGTATATTTTTTTAAGTAAAATATATTACTCCTAATTTCTCGAGAAAATATTGGAAAATTGGACATGCTTTGTATTTTGGAAGAACATTGGGTAACATTTTATATTTTGGTGCGCATAATCAATGTTATTTAATAGGTAATACTTTAGTAATAAATGATTAGTCCTTATAATGTGCTTGTTAACATTATTATGTGACTGAGATTTACGTGAAAATTATGGAATGTAAAAAACATTTGAAAGAGCTGTCTAAAAGACTAAAACATTGTGTTTACTGTATATGTAATTCTTCATTCACATTTGACCGTGAAATAAAGCGTTACTGATATTTAGAGAAGAAGTGGCCTTAATAAGAACAACATCTTATGGAATTGTTGCAATGGCTTAAATATGCATTGTGCTGCTTGAGCTGAATGGTACAAACAATTACACATATGCGTTTCATGGCTCACATAACTTACTATTTATTGAAACACAAACATTGATTAACAGACTTCTATTTTCTGTGATCCCAGGTGAAGTGTTCCTGAAGGTCGAGGAGGAGGATGACCAGGGTTGGTGTCGAGGAGTCCTGAGCGATGGGAAAGAGGGCTTCTACCCAGCAAATTACGTTGAAGTTGCAGAGTGACGTCATACTGTCTAATAGACTTTGTCCTAAACATCCATTTCTCACTGAGTTAGTTACAAATCTTCAAAAAATAACAAATATTGTTATATAATATAGTTTGTAACACAGATATAATCTGTTCCCAGACACTTTCAAATGTTAAATTTGTTATGGTTTTAATATTCTAAACTACTTTGGTTTGAGTGCTTCTGCAATATGAATTGTCGAAGACTAAATGTACTGTTTGTGCAGGAGCTGTATGTGTGCATGCGTGTGTGCACATTAAGACGAAACAAAACAGAACAAGAGAGGATATTTATTTACTGCCAACATGTCTGAGTCATTAGGTCATTATAATGAAGACAGATATGCACCGGTTACAATGATGGGAGCACACAAGGATAATGTTTACTTAATAGGTATTATGTAGAGACACATAGAAGTTACTTTGACTGAGAGAATTGATTTTCGAAATAAAAGTGTAATTGTTTTGCCTCTAATCCATCTGGTTGACTGTGTTATTTGTTGCCATGGAGTGTGTGTGTGTGCGTGTGTGTGTGTGTGTGTGTGTGTGTGTGTGTGTGTGTGTGTGTGTGTGTGTGTGCGTTTGTTAGCATGCCTAAACGATTATTCACATGGTAAACACTGTACCGGCTGAATCCGCCATACCAGTTTGTTAGCATTGGCCCTGTGTGCATGTGCTGATGTTAGCATTTGGCTCAAAGCTGCGCTGTACTCAAGTATAGCCTCACAGAGCTATCATGTCTGTAGACTTAGTCTTGTCAAGTTGATTCAGGTTATCAAACCTAAAACATATAAGACAACAGGTTGTCAAACCTAAAACAACACATGTGTAAACGTGTGTCATCATTTTACAAGTGTATTTAAATTGTTTCAATTGTATATTATGTTTTATTATTATTATTTATTTTGTGATTTGGGAATGTAATGTACATGTAATGACATGAATCAAACAGAAGCATAGTAAAATACTGAAAGACACCAAACAAAAACAACAAAGACAAAGAGCAAGATCTATCAAATAGGTTTACAATATAGATATTATTTTACTTTGAAAGGCATATTAATCATCTTGACTTTCAACAATGTATTGTTCGGTTTCGCAACTCAGCTTGTATTATTCCACCCATTTTAGTTTACATTCTTGAAATGTTTAACTAGTGTTAGGCATTATGCAATACATCTGTGACTAACCACCCAACCTCACAGCTGTGTGTGCACACCACTCTAAAGTATCACTGAGGTTCTTAAAGAAAGAAACTTGTTGGACAAGATGTCTGAGACGCAATGAATAACAATGAGTGAATGGCAAGACGCCACAGTTGTTGAAATATTTGAGAGACCTGGGAAGGTTTCATGTCTGGTTATACTGTACTGACAGCATTCAACGGACTCTGCATGTGTGAGTATTTCTTAGATATGCTTGTTTTCAGAGGAGGTGTTAATTATATATTGCGGACACAACAAATGTATGTTGGTTGCATTGTGTGGATTAAGTTTCTTTCATTTTAGGTGCTTAATTACAGGCGCGTCGACATCTTAAAAACTGAATTGGCACAGAGCCATTTGTATCGTGATTACTTTGGAGTGGACTGGCTGTGTTTTATGTTTTACAGACGTTTCCTCTTTACTGATTTATAGGTGTGATGTTTTGTTAAATAATGTCCTCTCTCTCATAGGCCGGTAGACTCACAATGGAATTTGCTTGTGGATTTGTTTATGTGCCGCCATCAGTGATTCAAAAGGACGACCATCGATCTCATGTCATTAAGCGCTCAGGTGTGAACTCTTTCAAACACTTCCAGACATCAAATGTATAACACCTATACTTGTTTAAATGCGCTGCATTTAACATTATGAACATTATTATAGCAGCAAACAACAATTGTCTGTGTAAAGATACAGTGGATCATGTACCTGAGCAGAGGAGGAAGTCGCCTTTCCCGTGTGTTTTGTTATCTGAGCTTTGCTTTGTTGCCGTAGCTTGGCCGGCCACGCGTGCGTTTAGTGCATGTGAGTGCATGTTAGTGCATGTGAGCCTGCCCCACTGGTTATCTCCGAAGGTTAAACTGCTTTCAGTCGGCGGTTACAGCTGATAACGCCAGCCCCAAATGCAGACAAGCAGGCAGACAGGATCAGTTAGGCTGATACGTAGATAACACATAAAGTGACGGAAGTAACTGAGAATCCACAGGTTCAAGAGATTTGTGTTTAGAAGAGGCTGGAGACAACACTGACTATCTGACTTTGGAAAAGGCGCTGGTGTATGACAGGGAGATGTGGGAGTCAATTCCGAGGGTATCTGGTGTACAGGTGGAGGATGGCAATGACTGCAAAGCTTCATGGAAATGCATGGGCCTGGGGATGTAGGGAAACTATAGAGGCAGCTGTCGTGGGTCTTAGATTCAAAGTGCTTGACTCAATAGTTTGAAGAAATCCACCAAAGACACACAAAGCTTTCACTGTCACTGTCACCAGCAGTCAGGTCCATTCTCTACAGGATGACAAAATAGATTCTGGTAAATATAGGAAGCCATAAACTGAAGTAAAAGTTGAGAGAAAGAAAATTAATTGCCAATACTTAATAACTAAATAACTGCTGATTTCTAAACGTATATGCCGACTCCTTTTAGCAGAGCTTTCTGAGTTGATTGAGTACCATTAAGCATTATGTAATGTGAGACACACAACCTCTCTGTCTATCTTAGAGGACAGATTCCTTTTTAGATACTCTGCTTTCCTCAGTAAAAGCCATCTGCCACCTGAGTCACATTTTCTTCACAGCACAAAGGTCATCGCTGCACCAGTTGTTTTGTCTGTGCTTCCATTTCTCTTGCAAGAAGCTGTTCTCAAATTAACAGCCACTGTACATATATTTTTTTATCTCTATTCTTTTTAGCTCTTCTTCCTCCTGTTAACCGGGTTCGTCCTAGCACTCCTCCCCCTCCTCCTCCAACAAACTCTACAGAAGCCAAATTACCAAAGTCACCCCAACCTGGCCCAAAGTTCATTGAACAGTTGGAAAAGATCAAGGAAGTAAAGAAGGCTGTGAAGCCCACTCCCTTTTATGGAAATGCTGAATTTCACAATAAAGCGGGGACAGCAGCATCCCCAAGTACACCTCCTCAGCAGACATCTCGAAAAACAGGTATTGTAATTGTAGTAATATCCATGTAAATGTATTACTGACCAAGATTAGACTCTGTACTATGGTATTATCTTAAATACCTGAGATACAGTTAATATCCTTAATGAGTAATTCAGTGTTATCCTCTAAGCCACACTCCACTGAAGGCTACCAAACAAGTTTAAGAATCTAAACAAATTAAATAAAATAGGCATTATTTAATCTGGAAAGTTTGATTCTCTCTGTTCCACATTGGATTTGCACATCCCAGGAGAGAGAGAAGAGAATTTGGGTGAACTACCCCTTTAAGACGATAATGACTTGATTAGAAGTCGTAAATTGAGCTTCAGGTGGTAAAGCATTGTGTTTAGTGGTCAACTGCTCTTATGTATTCCACTGATCTGCAGCAAATGAGGGTCAATTTATATTATTTGGGTGAATCATTCCTTTAACACATTGCTTTATCTCTGTTTCCTCAAGCTCTTCTTCCGCCACACATGAGATCTTCAGCAAAAACCCAGTCCCTTCCCTACAGTCAGCCACTCCTCTCCTCCAATAACAGTCAAACATTTACCTACGACCTCCCGAATGAGCCAGATTTAAATGTACGTCCTTGGGACCCAAACTACTCGTACAGCACACCAGAAGGCACAGGGGTCGAGGTGAAGCTGCCTATTGATACTAGCAAAGTGGCGCCTCTGGTATCAGGTAAACGAACAACTTTTATTTCATTTTTTTATTTGACAGTATGAAGGAATAGACAGCTCATCACAGTTTTCTTCTATTCTGCTCTCATACGTCAGTCCCACCCCTTCCTCCGAGACCTTCATTCATGAAGTTAATCCCAGATTACATGGTGCTGTTGCCTTCACCCAACTCATCTCCCGCAACATCTCGGAAATCCCTCTCGGACACATCGCCTACTAGTAACGATAATTGCAACAGTCCCTGTCACGCTGTCAAAGGAGTACCTCTCATCCAAATGTTTTACACCACCGGTGCTTATTTATAATGCACTTGTTGTTCCCATCTCAGGATCAGCAGATAAGGGGCCTCTGCCTGGGAATCCCAATGTGCTCCTTGTCAGTTTAGAGAAATTATGCAAAGAAGAAAGAGGTCAGTAAACCTTTATCGTCACCATAAAACCTGCATTATATGCCATTAAGTTCGATTTTCAATCCAATTGGCTTATAATGACGATGATGTTTGCATATTTCCAGGGCAGACCACACGAGGAGAACCCGCCTCTTGCTCCGAATGCGGCTCTGTGCTGGACTCCTGCTACGACAATGTGGTAATTACATGCTGTATTTCATTCAGTCTTTATTCTGAAACTGTTAAGTAGCCACACGGTTAAGACTCATTGATTTCAAATGTGAATAATAACTGTAAATCTCCTTGTAATCACTAATCAGAAACAAATAACAAGCCTCATTGATCTCAACATAATGAAACTATGGATAACTGGGGTTGGTGTGATTGATACAGACTGCAGGCAGGGTGGACTCAGTTAATGTTGCTCATGCTTTTCAGTAACAGTGATGTTCTCTCCTTGTGCTGAACTACAGGTTAACGAATGTTACTTCTGTCAGACCTGGGAGCTGACCAGCACTCCCAGTATGCCACAGTGTCAGGATGTCCTCTTTTTGCTACGTCCTGATGAAATGCCCCTGTGTGCTGCTGACGCGCTGCTGCTCTTCTGCATCGACATCTCAGGCTCCATGAGCATCACCACGCAGGTAAAACCACATGACCTGACACTGATCTACTTACCGCTGGTATCATGAGGCCATGTGTGACAGCTGGCGTTCACAAATACATTCTGTGGTGTTTCAAAAGATCAGTCTCTGTTGTTTTAAGGTGTCAGAGGGAGAACGTGTGGTCCACAAAAGCCGTCTCCAGGTGAGTTATTTGTCATGTTGTCAAGTGTCTTTTCACCTTTTATAACTGAAAATGAACTGTGATTCTTAGGTTCGCTTGAAAATCTAAATCTTCTAAATAAAAATGCTTGTACAAAGATGCTATCAAGACGCAGTTGGTGATAGGAAGGTATTGTCTTCGAACCAGTTTGTTCAGGAAGCCGTGTTGCAGTGTGTTCAGAGACTGAGTGAGCAGCAACCGGACATGCGAGTCGGACTCATCACCTTCAACAATCAGGTGCATAAATTATCATTAGAGGCTTGATCGTCACGATAGATCTGTATGTACATTTAGCATTTCTCCCAGTTTTTCAGTAAATTACTTCTGTTTTCTTAAATTTATGTCTGACGTATTTAAATTTGCTTTTCAGCTCATGCAAGTGCTGCTTTTCTTCATCCCTTGTAATGTGTTTGTTACCAGGTGACAATGCATGGAAATGAGAATTTCACATCACATTCCCTGAGCAGTGATGAGTTAACTGACTGCAACTTTCTGAAAGAGACTGCAGTCGGTTTCCCAACTCCACCTCCACTCTCACAGACCAAGGATTACCTACAGAGACAAGTCCTGGGGTAAGAGAATGAACAGTAATTTAACTATTTTATTAGTGGCTGGGCGATATGGCCAAAAACTTCTATCATGGGTCTATCATATCTATATATATATATTATATGTAATTTCACATGTTGATACTGTCTATAAGGAATAACCATGCGGGAAATCCAGTTTTTGAATTCTGTGAGTATCAAGTATTTTTTCTTTTAAACTTTAGTGCAAAATGAGCCGAACAGTTTCAAGTGAAATTGTACAGTAAGAATTAACATAATTAATAGCCATAACTGACTGTGTTGACATGCTTTCACAAAATAACACAATAATTGGATTTAGACAATAGTTAGATTTAACTACACTGGTGTAGTTAAACAGAATTCTTATAAGAATATATAAGATTTTCTGTCATTTCTTCGACCAATTTATAAAACGTTTTCATTATGATTTGATTCCATTGAAAGACAATACATTCGTAAATCCTATTGAATTACCTCCCAATTATTATGTATTATAAAACTTAAATAACAGATGTGTTTTTTTTAATTTTTCTCTTGTTAAAAGATTATCTGAAGGTGGGACCACAGCTCTCGGTCCTGCTGCGCTCCTGACGATTGCGATAGCCTCCAGACATCCAGGGTCCAAAGTAGGTTTGGTCTTATTCACAAGAGCATACAAGTGTATGTATATGTCTTAGCCCATGTACTACATTATACATGTACTACCTGTAGTACATGATAATTTCACATCACTGCAAACATTAGCTGAACAGATTCAGCCAAACTCACGCACACCATGAAGTGTTTATGACAGCTGTCTAGCTGCAGAAACCTTGTTACCTGAAAAAGATCCAGGACAGTGATGGTCACTTGTACTCACTTTATTTCAATATTAAATTGCGTTTGTTGACCGTAATCAGTATTTCTGACTGAATCATAGGTCATTTTTCATTTGTCTATTCTCTAAAAACAACACCAACCTGACCTGCTATCCCTGCTGATCTCGAAGGTGATTATCTGTACAGATGGAAAGGCCAACACAGAGTTGGGGAATCTGGAGGTAGAGGATAATGATGCTCGCACTCTCCTCTCATCCACCATATTCTACCAGGACCTGGGGGATTATGCTGCCAATCAGGGGTTGGTAAACATCTCCTCATCGGTCTCAGAAATGGAACAAGTGTTATAATACATATTACAGTACATGTTATATTATCGTCAAGTGGATCACTCTCATGAGGTTCATCTTTCTTTCATTAGTGTCACAGTGTCTGTGCTGTCCATAGAGGGAACAGACTGCAGGCTGGATGAGCTGGGAAGACTCGCTGATCGCACTGGAGGGAAAGTAAGAAGTGTTGCGATGTGTGTCAACATTTGTCCGATTTTTATATAAATTACCAGTATTTTTATTCATGATGTATGTCATTCATTAGAGCTTGTCATCTGTGTGTTTGTCCCCTAGGTGGTGATAGCAAGTCCCAAGAGGTTGCACCAAGAGTTCGAACAGATGATTGAGAACAGGATGATAGCTACACATTGCACTGTCACGTTACTGCTGCCCCAATTACTGTAAGATCTGCTCTGTGTACACCTTAATACTAATGTGTATTAAATTGCATTATTAACAGGCATTGACTGATGTTCTCCTTTGGTCCAGGTGTACGAGAGGGGAGAAGGAGGCAGGACACAAAGGGACCAGAGAGGTGGGGAACGTGGGCCCAGATACAGAGATCACCTTCCAGTTTGGAGCCAATGAACAGGATGCAGACGGTGAGAAAACACTGTTACATTATGTCACCATGACAGACGGGTTACTTTGGTATGCATGACATTGTCTCACTGCAGACTAAATCTGTAGTAAAATGCTTGTTGAAATTCCCTTTGTCAAATTCCGTCAGTGAAAAGCAACATGTACTTTCTCAGAAATACTCTCAATTCTTATTTGTGGATTTCCTGTGCTTTCCTTCAGTGTCAGCGCCAGTCGCTGGTAGCCGTGTGGCCATCCAGCTGCAGATCAGGTACAGGCAGAGGAAGGGACAGACGATGCTCAGAGTGATCACCACAGGCCGAGATGTTACTAATGACAGGTGATAATGATGTTTCCATAATTACAGTGCTTCTCCCCCCACCTAACACACGCACACACCGCTGAGCTGTTGCATGCTTTTGGCCTATTTTTAAGCTTAAACAAGTCATTAAGTCATTATCGTCTGACATCTTTAATCAACGAGGCATTTTCTCCCTGAGGACAACAATTGATGAGATGTATTATTTTACACCAATCTCTGTGACGCTTCAAGTAAAGCATTTGAAAATCCAAGGAGACTGGCTGTTGCTGAGTAACAGGACCCTTCACATCATGCAGAAAGGATTGCACCATGTAAATCGCATTTCTCATTCATTCTAACAATTAGTCACACAGTAAATGACCCTCTTAACTCAGTCTATACTGAAAGAAGGTCGTGCAATTCATCGTCTAAACAGCTACAAAGTGGCCCCTGTGTGTGTTTGCACAGTAATAATAATTGCATGGCTGAAGCTGTAAATGTTAAGAAGCACTCTTGTGATAAAAGTGGGACCCTCCTGTTCAGCTCGACGGCCCTGTCCTCTCTCTCCCTGGCCATCATTCAGCTCAACTCGTCACAGGCCAGCGCCGCTCTGGCTGTCAGAGGTCGCTTCCTCGATGCCAGGAGGGAAGGGGAGCTGCAGAGGAAGCTGATCGAGAGAGCGATGTGAGTAACAGGAGGGATGGAGGAAGCTCTGACTGACAGTATTATGTGTGGGCAACATGTAGAATGAGAGCTACTTAATCCTTCAGTCTGACAAATTGATTTAATGAGGGCAGATTCTATATAATCAAGAAAAAACAGAGAAAATGACATGTCCAATTATTGTGCAGGTGACGTTACAAATGAAGAACAAAAAAAGGGATTTAGACGATTGACAATAATACTTTGAATTACAGAAACTGAGAGCAAAACTCAAGCTGATGCAAAAGTCAAAAGTGATGGGAAAATGAAAAAAACTGTTGAACTGCCTTGCTCTTTAGTTGACATTAAAATGTTTATTAAAGAGCAAACGTTAAATACGTCTGATTAATCTGATCAACTGTTAATGATTATTTACTTATTATTTATTACTCAAACTGGTGAATATTATTTTTTAATTCACGGGTTCATAAGCAATAACCCTCATTTTATTTGTTAAATCATTCAAATAGATCATTTTGAGTTTAAGCTTTTTTAGGCTTTCGTTTTCTTTTTTTCTCTTTTTGATCAACTTGATATTATTATTATTATAGTGTGTGTGTGTGTGTGTGTGTGTGTGTGTGTGTGTGTGTGTGTGTGTGTGTGTGTGTGTGTGTCTGAATGCATGCTGTTTTATTAGATGTATTTATTCGGCTAGATACTGTACTGTAAAGTGAGTCTGCCTCTGTTTGCAGAGAGAATTATCACAGTGCAGAGGACCATCAAACATACCAAGAATGGATTAAGACCATGGAGCCAATATACACCCACAAAGATAACATCACAAGGGTGAGTTTTTTAAGTTTTTTTTTTCAGCTTCAGTGTATTACATTGGTTGAAAAAAAAAAAAACACAAAACTCTTTTGGTTTGTTTTTTCATAGAGAAAATCTGTCGTTTCAGACTCGCAGGTAAATCATGTTCTGTCCCTATAAATTAAACTGTTTAGTAAGGAAACACTTAGCCTGTTTTTCTGAACTTTCTTCTTCCCACCAGTCTCTAACAGACGCTGGTGCAGTACTGTTCTACACTATGAAGCACAGCAACCGGAAGACCATCTCACTGAAGAATAAACACAAACTTTAACCAACTGTGAGCCTTCACCTTTCATCTCGTTGGAAGCAACTCAAGTCATGAATGACAAGGACAAACACTGTTGTTTGATTTTCATCATCTGGCTGAATAAATACCCCTCAGTTTACAATGTAAATATTGTATTGCAGTATATCAACAAAGAATCTGGTCATCTGTATCATGAAGAAGTAAGACTTCATGTGATCTCTTTCAGTGTTACATCCAATGAGTCTAGCGAACAGGGATGTGTATTTGACACTGTCACTGGCAAAGTCCACACTAACCAAAACAGACAACAAAAACCTGACTCAGAAACACCACCATGCAGCTAACACCTAGATCCTTTTGTGTCGGCAAAACACATCTCACAACATATGTGAACTTCCAAATAAAGAGTTAATATAGTTAAGAATACAATTATGTAATTGTGTTTTAATATAGGCATCTTATTTGCACAATGACAATGCAACAGAAAATACAACCATTCAATAGCAGCTAAGCAGTGTTGTTTACTTAAACAAAAAAACATAACATATATGCACTGCTGTTGTTCAGAAGATGCCTCAATACATTATTAAGCGTCGGCAGGTTCCGAGAGGAAAAATGCAAGATCTATCAATGCAGGCTGATGCAGAGCAGGTAGAAGCATAGTGGGTCTCTGTCTCTGTGGAGATCTGTGACCGTCTCACCGTCGGGTCTGTGGACAAAACCTGAGCCTCCAACTCCACATCGATCTTCCCCTGAGAGCTCCATGGGAGCGTGGAGAGGATAACCAGGATGGAGATGAGGTTCCATTCCGCCATCATTGTGGAAGTGTTTGCTGAAACAGACTCTTTAGCAGATGCTGTCCCTTTTTATGTCATTGAAGGCAAAGTCAGCCACTAGTTTGGTAAAGGCCATCTCAGCCAGGAAGAGGATCACCAGGCAGACGCACAGGAAGCCAAATCACAGGTAGCGACACTGGTAGATGGTGGTGGTGGCATCCGCTGCTGTCTGGAGAATAGGTAAAAGGTCTGTTATTATTGCTGCCATTGTCTCTCCTGGCTATTGTATGGAATTTTACCAGAGGGGTAGTTGGAAAAAGGAGCCCAAAACTGCTAATTACATATTGAGGGCAGATCATTTCCTATTCAATCTAGTTTATATATCATGAGTGTGTCAGGAATTCTTAATGTATAAAATGAAAATAATTTTCTCTTCCCTGAATGATTAACGTTGCACCCCTAGCTCACAGTGCAGACACACAAAAGAAAGCTTTAAGGAGAGACGAGTGCATTAAGTATAAAAGCTGTTCATTAAAACATAAAGAAATGTCCCGGCAAATATACATCATTTAAAAAATGTGTAACATATAAATGACGACTAAAACATTAAAACTATTTACACATTACATATATTTATTTTTATAAAATGTAACTTAACTGATTTGACATTTTGGAATGCAGCAGAGTTATTTTTTCTTTTTTTACCCAACAAAGCATATATTAAATAATGCTAATACTTACACAGTAAAACAGTAACATTTTGTTCCAATGAAATTTAAATTAAAAGCAATTATAAGACACATTTACCTGAAATCACAACATCTTAAGTGATCAGCATACATGTTTTTGCAACACCATATTTTTATGAAGAGATTACAGATAACAGAGTAGATTTCTTAGTAGGCTACTTATAGCATATATTTTAAAACATGAACATCATAGGTAATATCTTTGAAATATCATGGCACTGCAAAACATTGACAAAGTGCTGACAATTTACATAAATTAGATTTTTCTTTTGAGGTTTCTTGAAAAAAAAAATGTTTTGCTGAAAAACACAGCATAAGACCCATCATCAAGAAAAGATTTAAGGCCCGTGGCTTTGTGGAAAAAAAATTCCAAAACAGAAAAAAAAAAAAAAGGAGCTTAAAGTCCCTCTTCTTTGACCAAGTATTCTGGCAGAGTCTGAAAAGCAGTCACAGGTACAGTCACTGGAACTGTCAGGGATATAGTGCTAGGTTCAACAGTGGAGAGGGAGACCTCACTTGGGGGTGGAGGAGATGGAAGCGGATCAGTATGAATAATGTTTAAGTCACTGAGTTGGGTGGCCGGGACAGCGTCTGGATGAGTTCGCAAGTGCTTGCGAAGATAGGCAGCAAACAGGAAAGCTTTGCCACAGAGGGGGCAGCTGTGAGGTTTGCTGGTGGAGTGGATCTTCTGGTGTTTACGAAGTCCAGATTTGTTGAGGAAGCCTTTGCCGCAGCTGCTGCAGACGTGAGGCCTCGGCTTTGGATGCTGCTTCTCATGCTCTTGCAAGTCTGCCAGCTGTTCAAACTCTGCCTGGCAGGTATCACAGACATGTGAGCCCATGGGCACGATCTTGTTAACAGTCGGAGGAGTGGAGTCGATGGGGTGAAGATTCTCATGTGACTGAACTTCATCCCAGCTTCCAAATGTAGCATCACAGTGAGTACAGGAGAACTGAGGGAGAGTTGTGTGGGTAGTAAAGGAGGAGGCGGACCCGGCCTCTGTCTCCTGCTGTTGCTGCTGCTGTTGCTGCTGCTGCTGTTGCTGCTGCTGCTGCTCAGACTGCTCAGCTAGGTGAGTTCTCTCATGTTTTCGCAGGCTTGAGGATACCACGAATGACTTCAAACACTCCTCACATTTGAAAGGCCTTTCTCCAGAGTGCACACGCCGGTGCTTGTTGAGGCTGGAGCGCTCAGCAAATGACTTGTCGCACTCAGTGCAAGAGAAGGGCCTAAGACCTGTGTGGACCAGCATGTGGCGGCGCAGGTCCCAGGATGCTACAAATGCTTTGTCACAGCTCTGGCATTTGTAAGGCCGCTCTCCAGAGTGAACACGCTCATGCACGGCCAGATCGGCTGGCTGCCGGAACCGCTTGGAACACTTGTCACAGGGATATGGCTTGAAACCTAAGTGGGCTCGCTGGTGGCGACGGAAACTGGAGGGGTCAGAAAACATCTTGCCACACTGTGGGCAGAGGAACGGCTTCTCACCAGAGTGAGTGCGGAGATGAGACTGGTAGGAGGAGAGCTGGGTGAAGCCTTTACCACACTGCTCACACTGATAGGGTTTGTTCTGGGAGTGAATACGCTGATGGCAGGCAAGGGAGGAGGAGCGGGAGAAGGCTTTGCCACAGTCTGAGCACAGGTATGGTTTTTCTCCAGTGTGGGAGCGCTCATGGTTTTTCAGGTCCTTCAGCTCTGTGTACGTTTTCCCGCACTCGTCACAAGCGTACGGCCGGTGGCCTTGGTGGTTCCTTCTGTGTTTTCGAAACACAGAAGGATCTGCAAAACTCTTACCGCACTCAGCACAGAAGTATGGCTTTTCTCCTGTGTGAGAACGCATGTGCACCTTCAGTTTAGACAGGGTGGGGTAGCTCTTAGAGCACTGACGGCAAGAGAAAGGACGCTCTCCACTGTGTTGTGTCATATGGATCCTCAGGCATATAGCTTGCATAAAGGCCTTACCACACTCTGTGCATACGAATGGTTTCTCCCCAGTGTGAGAGCGGCTATGGTTGCGGAGCTCTGTGGGTGTCTTGTAAGCCTTGTGACAGTCGGGACACTGAAAGGGGCGCTGAGCTGAGTGAGTGCGCTCGTGCTTTGAGAGTTGAGACTTGCTTGAGAATGTTTTAGTACACTGAGAGCATGAGTGCTGTTGCAGACGGTCCTTTACGTGTGCAGAAAGCTTGTGGCTCCGTAGAGCTGACGGACTCCTGAAAGCCTCTGTGCATGCAGAGCATTTGAAGGATGGTTTGGCTTTTGGAGGTCTGCCTCTGCCACGTTTTTTTGCAGGTTGATCCCTCCCCACCTCTTCCTCTTGTTTGCTCTCTTTGTCCTGTGCTTGAGGGGTGCACTGCTCTACAAGAGAGGGATTGACAAGCTGAGGAGAGGCCATCTTTATACCTGCAAAGAAATTGTTTTAAAAAACTTTTGCAATAAGTATGTAAATAAACAGATGATCAGCAGCATAAGGCTATGAGACTACAAGATTGTTCCACAGACATCAGGCTTAAGTCATTGGCTATGATAGATCAGAATGAGGAGAGCAGATCGAAAGTGAAAATGGCTGATGAGGACAGACTTGAACAAAAATTTGTATAATAATCATAATAGAAATATATTGGTGTGCATTAAGTCACAAAATGGCTGGCATTAGGACCTCAGGGACAATAAGCTAACCGCTTTGATGCCAAAGGAAGTTGGCAACGCAGTCACAGGTCTCATTGGTCACGATTGACTGACATGTCCCCGAGGATGAACGATCACGAGTCCGTGCGGTGGTGTTACCAACAGCAGACGATATGTACGTATTATTTGTTTTTGCTAGCTCTCCTGCTAAACACTTTAACTTCCTCAAAATGGCTGGCTTTAGGACCGGCTGCACCAATTCACTCGACAGTGTCGTCATCACAATGACCGCGATTATGCGGGATGGATTCGGTTAAGATTAGCTGCCTCGCGTGCGTTAATGAAACAAAGATACGTCTTACCCGAATCAGGACATTAATAGTTGATCGATAATGGCTGGAAAAGCGTCTCGGTACACGCCTGCATTTACAGTGAGACAAGGTGATTGCTGTTGACTGGCTACAGGGTGTGGGACGGCTCTAGGACCATGATGACGAAAGCTCTCGGCAAGCCAAGTGTGCTACATTGTAATGCGTGTAATGTTAAAACATAGTCCGAGATAAGACAAATACTGCCTGCGTTAAAAAAAAACCTAACGCTAGTAAAACACGGTAGTTATTGAGAAGCTAGCAGGTTATCTTCCAAAATGGAAACGCTTGTGCCGAGCTGAAGATAATTTACAACGCTCAGAAGTCAAAGGCAGAGCTAACGCTACGTAAGCTAACGTAGCGTTGGATGAAGCCGATAGGTAATGTGCTTTGGGTGTTTTGCGATAACCAGCAGCAGAATAGTTAAATTATCTTTAAGTGATTGGGTTGTATTTGAGTTTAATGTTTGCTTCGTGATTCATTTAATGCCGCAGTTTTATGAACTCAACTTTTAGTCGAGATAACGGTAGGGAAGCATTTCACTGCTGCACATTTCCTGTTTCCTAGCAACAAGAGCAATGTGGAAATGGAGATGGAAGGAAAAAAGACAATTGAAAAAAAGGGGGTTGCCCTTTACACAAAAATAGCGTTTTTAAAATAATGAATGAAATGATACCTTCGGAGGCTGGTATTGAATCTGTACGGCTGCAGGTATTTAATGTTATCTGTTTGCTGACGTTGTGACTGCATTTAAAACGGCTTTTTGGTGCAATGTTTGTTTAGCTAGCCATGATGGTGCTAAGCTAGCTGGTAGCGCGCTAACGTGTGCCACCTATTATACAAATGTAGCTGTTGTTAACCTTTCCGCTCTTCCTTATACGGTGACGATAAGAGTATGTTCGTTCGGATTTTGTTTACAATGTCGGATACATTTGTTTTTTGGAGTAGTAATAGATCGACAGAGAAAGAGGCGTTTCCCGGTTTATTGACATAGATAGCTAGTTCAGTTAGCCTGCTGGTGCAGAGGTGGAGAAAAACATGGCAGGCTACTTACCGTTTATAGCGAACTGCATTCAACCTCAGCTTCTGTGTATTACACTGGTTACATGCCGCAGTTGACGCATGTACACTTAAATGTATTGGCTGGTATTTACAAATATTTGTATAGATGGAGCCGGGATCTGCCCCTGTGAGGGATAGACATTATGAGATTTCCCCTGATGCTACAGAAATAGCACGGTGTGATGTACAGGTTAAATTGTCGATTTGTATTGTAGTATGATTGATGAAGAAACCATTGTCTCGTTTGGATTAAATTGCGAAAAGCTTACCCTCTTTAATGTATACATTCTGGCATAAACCTGAATACTGTTAAATATATTGTTAATGTGTTCACCACAACTAACTGTAACTGCCATCTCTTCTGTCTTCAACAGCTCAATTTGCCTGCTTCTCCTAAATTTAAGTCACTCTCCTAATTGTGTGGAACTGGTTCTCAACATCTTCTGCCGTGTTACGTCACTGGGCACTGCTTGGCCATTCTTATAAATCCTCTTTGTCTACGGACAATAAATGCATCTAATGCATTTCCCCTCTGCATTTGCATACACTCTGTGTCTGGTGCTATCTTGTAATGGCAGTGCAAGATCCTGGCAGGACAACAGGTTTTCCTTGCAAACAATGTGGCATGGTATTTCCCAATATGCCCATTCTGCTCGAGCACATGGATGCTCACCTTCAAGAAGAAGAAGAACGCAAATTTAAATGTGATGAATGTGGACGTGGTTATAGGCATGCTGGTAGCCTAGCTAACCACAAAAAGACTCACGAAGTGGGTTCTTTTCAATGTAACATCTGCGGTAAAGAAAACTCTAATGCCTTGGCCCTGAAGAGTCATATCCGGAGCCACACTTCACAGAAAAAGTACTCTTGTGCCGAATGTGGGAAATCTTTTCGTCTGGCAACACAGCTGTCCACACATGAGAGGGTTCATCTTGCCAGGCGAGTAAAGGAGAAGTCATATAGGAAGGTAGACATGGAATATCCCACACATGAAGAGGAAGAGGAAGATGAAATTGAAAATGATCTCAGTGAGCAGTCAGCCAGTGTTCAGATTTCAACAGGAAATAGCCCAGCTGATGACAAGATGGAGGTTGTTTATAATGCGCAATCCGAGACCTCTGATGATGCAGCAAATCGACCTTTCAGATGTGATTTGTGTGACAAGTCATACATACATTATCGAAGCCTGACCAATCATAAAAAGACTCACCAGGTGGGAATGTTTGAGTGCACAGTGTGTTTCAAGCTGTTCAATAACATGGCTGCTCTTTACAGCCACCAGAGAACTCACAAGACAAGAAGCGGGACAGACCCTGATTCAATGGGTGGGTCATACACCGGCACACCACTGGGCCAGTTTTCACCTCAGAGCCAGGATGCTCCACTACATTTTTGCCATTTGTGTCAGGTACTATTCCCCAATGATGAAGAGTTCCAGGAACACATCCAAATGCATAACTCTTCATCTGTGTCATTTGGACTTCATGATACCTTGTCAGAGAACCCCAATATATCATATGACAACAGTATTGCTTCGCCCGAGTCAAATCTGTATGCATCTCCTATAAATAATGTCCCCTCAATATCATCAGTAGATAATCTTGGAGGCTTTGATCACCCACAGGAGCGGATTAGAAGTAACGGCCGCATGTACTCTGACTGCCCCAATAATCAAACACCCCCTTTCAATAGCACTCAGGGAGAACCCCCAATCATAAATACAAGTGTTCTCAATTCTGCCCTGATGCACACAGAAAACGATGACAATGCAAGTGAAGCGGAAGAGACTTCAGCTGTAGATTCTGGTGAGCGTCGTTTCAGGTGTCGAATCTGCAGTAAAAGTTACCGGCACTCTGGGAGCCTCATCAACCACAAAAGGTCACATCAGGTCGGGATTTACCAATGTTCCATCTGCAGAAAGAGCTATCCTCATCTAGCTGCCCTAAAAAGTCATCTTCGTCTCCACAAAGCTCAGTCAGCATCTTTTGGTCTCAACGGTGAGGGTGACTGGCTCTCTTCAGAGCCTCTGACTCTCGATAACCAACAGGGCTGCTTCTCCTCTCAAGACGAGGAGGAAGATGGCACTCCTCCTGTGCTTGGTGTGACTCAGGAGAATGCAGTTGACCACAGCAATAGTGCTTTATACCATGAGCAGTTTAAACAGAACTTTCCTCAGAATATCATGCATCTACCTCACAATGAACACCTGATGCAGAGGCACATGTGTGCAGATTGTGGTGAGACATTTGCAGATATTGCAGGGATTAAGTCTCACAGTTGCCCACTGCTACAGCAGCAACACAACACTACTAGCAGGGACTATGACAGTAATATACCTTTCCCAGACAGTAATGGTCAGTGTGCCATTGAAAATCCAGGGAATAATGTTGATTTCCACGGTCTGAATAGTAGCCACGATCAAAGGTACTTTGATCAGAACTTCCATGACCATTTGAGCATTGATCAGCTAAATGGTGACAGAGAAGGTGGTAATCCTGACGAGGATGACGACGAGGAGGAGGAGGAGGAAGAGGAGGAGGATGATGATGATGATGATGGAGATCTTTATCAATGCTCCATTTGTGGAAACAGCTACACCAGCATGAGGGCTCTCAGGAGCCATCTCCGAGGGCACACACAGTCCAATGTTACTCCTGCAAGCTCAGGGCCTTCTTCCATGTCCTCCCACGAAGAAATGAAAGAAGATGAGCCCGGAGAGATGATGATCTGTAGCACGTGTGGTGAAAGTTTTGCCAATAGCCAGGACTTGATCCTTCATCAGTTTCTACACAAAAAGGACCAGGTAGATAATGTAAATATGAACAGCAGTGGTGTATCTGTAGGAAAAGAGGAAGCACAGAGTATCATCTGTGGCAGCTGTGGCACCTTCTGCACCAGCTTCCATCATCTTGAAAACCACGGTTGCACAGATAGGATGGATGAGTTGACACATGGTAAGGAGGAAATGAAATTAAATGATGTTGCCCAGCATGAAGACATGGGTAACCACAAAGAAACTTTGGATTCCGAAGATCGTCAGTACAAGTGTGATCAGTGTGGGCGTTCATACAGACACGCCGGCTCCCTCCTTAACCACAAAAAGTCCCACAAAACGGGTGTATTCAGATGCCTCATCTGCCAGAAGCGCTTCTACAACCTGTTGGCCCTTAAAAACCACCAGAGGTCCCACTTTGATATTAAGAGGTTAGTTCCAGTAAGCATACACATCATCCATATATGTAAAAATGTTGCCAACTGTTAATGTTTTTTTGAAATTATGAGTGTTGAACCAAAAACCTTAGTTTCTTGTAGAGTCTTACATGTTTTGTGTTGCAGATGTGTTTTGTCATCATGGCTGCCTATTTGGCAAACACAAAACTAAACATACGCCTTGTCTCCTCCCCCAGGCATACTTGCAATGAGTGTGGGAAAGCCTTCAAAATTCAGAAGCAGCTCTTGAATCACCTGAGAAGGCACAAAGAGAACCAAGCCAAAATCCAGGATCTCAACAACCAGATCCAGGCTCTCATGCAGATGAATGGGACCAAGTCAGATGGAGGAGTGCAATCCATAACTTCAAATGCCGGTCAGGCTTTATCCTCCTCTCGACGCTGCAAGCAACTGCGGGGAGCTAAGAGAGGCCCAATAAAGTGTAAGACCGCAATCAAAACAGAGGACACAGGTGACCAACGGCCTTTCGCCTGCGACCAGTGTGGACGTACATATCGCCACGCAGGAAGCCTGGTCAACCACAGAAACTCTCATAAAACAGGTGAATACTACTGTTCTGTTTGTAACAACACTTACTCAAATCAACTAGCAATGAAGAACCACTTGCGTACCCACTTTGCATTAAAAAAGCACTCTTGCCAAAACTGTGGAAAAGGCTTTAGGGGAAAGAAGCAGCTATTGGGCCACATTTGTGCTGAGCTCAGAAAGGATGAGACAAGAGGCAAGAGGGTCCTAAAATCTAGAGCTGTTAAATGTAAGGAATGTAAGCAGGCCTTTATCTCTGTTGAGCAACTGACAGCCCACACTTGTGATGGACATTCCGGCAGCAGTGATGCACAAACAAATGTGTCTTCAAATAAAGAGGAGCGACCTTTCACGTGCAACATATGTAATCGCAGCTACCGTCACGCAGGCTCACTTCTGAACCACAAAAACACCCACAAGACGGGAACATTCAGTTGCACCTTCTGCTCTAAGCCTTTCACTAACCCCATGGCTTTACGCAATCACACACGCATCCATACGCAGAAGAAAAAGTATGTGTGTCTCACCTGCGGAAAGGCCTTCCGCCTTGCCAGTATCCTGCACAACCACCAGAGGATCCACAATCGGGTTGCCAGTCAATTCAACTGTCGTGCATGTGGAAAGAGCTTCCAAGGCAGGTCTGGCCTGAAGAGGCACCGCTGCCGCAGAGGCCAGGAGAACTCCCCAAGAGCTGGAGTCCAGCAGTCGGAGAGAGGAGACAAGTGCTTCATGTGAGTTACTGGCTTAATGTCAACTATGTACATCTTGTTTTGTCTATTAGTCATCATCAGGGTCGTTTTTTATATATTTTATTTTTTGTTTAACAAAGTTGTCCATACATATCCATACATATCGGCTAATATATAAGCTTACGGCTGATATGTTACCAGAAATTGCAGCAAACATACGTGAAAGATAAGTTCACTGTCAAGTTTGTTTTTCAACTGTAAATTGTTCCGCTGATTACATTTCTTTGTTGTAATACTTGTGTCTCCGGAGCGGCTGTCTGCTCTCCTCCCGACTGTAGTCTCCTTGTGGCGGGGTGCTGGGACCCAGCGTTTCAGCTGGACACCAGCCCGCTGTTCTTCTTATTTTCTGTTAACAGTGTAACATTAGCATGTTGTAATTAGCAAGCTAGCCAACTAGCCAGCCAATAAATGTAAAAAGAAAAGAACTTAATGCTTCTACACACCCTTGTTACAGCATAGGAAATCACATTTCTATCGCCAAAAGGTTGACTATCTCAGAATTGCTCTCTAAAAACTACAGCTGATTTTAAACAGCAGATGCCATTTTGAGCCCTTCTCAACCATGAATTGTAGATTTATTTTTTATTTATTGTAATTTATATAATAATTTGATAATGAATGTCAATATTAACACCAGCATTGATGTACAGTTTTACCATTTAGTTTATCACTTCAAAAATCATGTTCAATTCTGCAGTTTTGCTTTAAAGAATCCTTATCAACAATGTTTGTTTGTGTTCATGTTAAAAAACTAATATCAGCTGTTATTGGACTTTCAAACTATAGATGTCAACCTTAAAGATCCAGTATTGACCAGGCTGTTATTTTGAAAGTAAAATAATGTTTAATAGTAAAAGTTAGGTAATATAAAGTAATTTGCAGGTTGACTAAAAAGTACATTTTGAGTTGAAGTGTAATATTAGGCAATTAAATATGAACATGTCCCTGCTGCAGGTGTGACCTGTGTGGGCGCTCCTACCGCCATGCTGGCTCTCTCCTCAACCATAAAAAGACACACTCCGAAAGCCTCCACCACTGTACCTTGTGTCTCCAGACATTTCCTGATCCTCTCACTCTACAGATACACTCCATGATGAGGCGTCACTGCTGCCCCGAGTGCGGCAAGACCTTCTGTCTGGTCGCACACCTGCAGAGCCACATGGAGGTGCACTCAAAGGACCAGTCTGTGGTCTGCAGCCCTTGCCAGCAGAGCTTTCCCAACACGGCGAGCTACCAGCAACACCAGGACATACACCACAGGGCTCCGGACCCCTATCAACAAAGCGTGGATGAACCTGTAGATAACAGCATTTGCTGGGACTCAGGAATAAATCAGACCATGGGGATCGACGGGATGCACAAGCAGGTTCCGCCGCCTTTGTCCCACATTCCAGGAAGCATCGCAAATTCACAGAAGAGTAATGAGTCTGCTGACGCGGAGGAGAAGAGCCACGTCTGCGAGCATTGCGGCCGCACTTACCGCCACGCCGGCTCCCTCCTGAATCACAAGAACAGCCACAAGACGGGCTCCTTCTCCTGCTCCGTCTGCCAGAAAGAGTTCACCAACCTGATGGCTCTCAAGAACCACCGGCGCATTCATACAGAGCCCAAGCGTTACCAGTGTCTGGAGTGCGGGAAGGCGTTCCGCGTGTCCACACAGCTCATATGTCACCGACGCATCCACACCAAAGAGAAGCCCTTCGCCTGCCTGCTGTGTGACAAGAGCTTTTCCAGCAAGTCCAACCTGCGGCACCATCAGAAGATGCACCAGAACGCCCAGACCTACGACTCCTCTTTTAGCATGGATGCAAACGCTTTTATGGACTTGGACATGGGGTCTTTTCTCTAAAGTCGGATTCCAGAGCGTACAAAAGAAGAAGACAAGTGGCTCTTTTATTGATCTGTTATTCATCCCTCTATCAATAATTGTAAAACAGTATTTTTTTTTTCTTCAAAAAAGGACGTACACTTTTCATTACTGACTTCCAGTCTTACCCCCACAACAAATGGTGACATCATTCAAGAGTCTCCAGAGGGTTTATCAGTCAGCTTTTAATAAGGACTGAATGTTTCCCATGAATACACAGGATCCCACAATACAGGGCGGCTGATGGAAATATTACTCAGCGCTCATTCTTCAATGACGAACTACCCAACCAAAGTGAACAGAAGTGCAGCCCATGTCCATGTAAGAACATTAACACTGATAACATGTTTTTGTAAGACAGTACTGTTCTAACAGTGATCTCTCCTCTCTTACGATGTATACTTGTGTTCAGTGCCTCTGTAAGTTCCTTAGGAAACGAAATATACAAACTATATTTATCTCTGAATCCTTTTGTTAGCTTTGCCGTCAGTGTCAAAGGAAGGCTCACTTTTCTTTTGAATTGCACATCGGGCAAACCTGTTAAGTCAAATACCTCTGGGTGTGTCAAAAGGTCAGTGGCAAAGTTATTTTCTGAACTCATATTATCAAGTAAATAGTTGTACTGTTAATAATATTAAAATAAATAGGTTTTTAATAATTTATTCCTGTTATTTTATGTGCATATTTTACTAGAAAAGCTTTTTATGAATGTTGTAAAAAATCTGTCTTCTAAAACTCATGTAGCCTTTAAGGAACATCATCTGTCAATTTGTATTTGTTTATTAGTTGTTAGTTACAACAGGCAGGAATGAATGAGCCAAACATGACTGGCAGCGCTCAGGGTAAACCTTCAAAAGGAGCATACCTGATGTGTAAACATTGTAGATAATCCGTTTCTGAACTGAGCATTCTATTTTCACTCGTGCCATTTCAACACTTATAATTTAGCTCATGTAACATTTGTCAGTGGACAGTTAGCTGCAGCTCCACATGCAGTGCATGTTGTTGAAATAAGATTAATCTTGAACCTTTGAGAAGCCTCAGTTATGTTGAAGTGCCAGTGCCTAAAATGTAAGTCAATTGTAGCAGTTAAATGTGAACAAACCTCCTCTCACTGTATTTGTTGTAAACTGCAAACCACAATGTTGATTTTAATATTTCCGTGACATAATTTGATTTATTTTTATCTACTGATTTGTGAATCTCCTCAGCCACAGACGGTTGAAACATCTTAAAGCAGTCAATAACAGAAGTATTTCAACAGTGATGTGAAAATGGTTCCTTTTTGTCTCATGAAGTTTCTTCCCCTATAAATGCTTCATGTGAATCAAATAGTGACACATAAACAAATATGTTGGCCAAATGCCTATTTTCTGCCAAGCACAAGTATTGCCACAAACAGCCCAGGCTTTATGGATGTGCAAGGACGAACCAGTTTCATCTTCACTGTCAAGTCCATGAACCACTTTATGTTCTGTAAAAATGTGCAATTATTGATTCTATGGGTAATTGTTTTGCCATGTTGTCCAGCATGCCTGTTGTTCCTTAAGTGGTTTCTTTTCAGAAATCTAGAAAAAAGGAGCGCATGGCCCTATTCATAATAATCTGAAATTAGATTTTCTTCATGCCTTATACATTACATTTCATGTATGAGTATGTTTGGCACTGGTCAGAAGTATGAAATACCTCACGGGAAGTCCTGCCTACCTAGCAACTGCTTAATGCCTCATGCAGCTTAATTGTAGAGAATACACTGTAACTATAGAGATAGTTATCAATTGTAAGACAGAATGGATGAAGCGTCATTTTTAAGGTTTTACATTGTAGTTCCCAGACTCTGTTTTCTCCATAAAATGGTCGTTTCGCTGCGGTTTGTTGTTTTCAGAGTTATATTTGCACATTTCTAGATGAGACACTTGTAGCCGAAGAAGGACTGGACGACTATAATAAATCAGCCAACCTGCTGTCGTCTGTCGGGGTATCGACGGGCAACAAGTCGGCTGTTCCATAGTTCACCTCACCTTAGTTTGCGGGTAGTAATTTGTAAGCAATATGCTGAAAGTATTGTTTCAGTGCATGAACCAAGTACATCTCATTTGTCTTGTCTTAGCATTGTATCTAGTACATCAGACTCAGTATACCTACACTAGCCTTGGAAAACCTTGACAACTTGCCATCTGCCGGTTTCTTACATTATTTCATCAATTGTAATGATTTAGATGATCTTACTGCAATGTATTTCTTTAAGCCAGGGTAGCCTACATATAAAAAAGACATGCACATTTGAGTTAAAACTGTAAACTTTATTTTTTTACAACGTTCTCCCTGTGGCACTAAACACATTCACTCCTCTGTCCTTGATCACAATCACAGCCTGGTGTTTGTGGCAGGTGTAAATCTCAGAGTTCTCTCTGTAAATATTTTAACTATCGGTAACTATCGGTTGGCTCTATGTACATTCAGATTTTCTTCAGCAGGAGAAAACTGCTATTGTGTATTAAAAAAGCATATACCACATGTTCTGATTTATTTGATTTCAATGTTAAAAAATATCTGCTCACTATTTAATTCACATTTATATAACTATTTTGTCACTCTGAAATGTAGATTTTTACTTCTTTGTTAGAACGTAGTTTAGAAAGTAAGCCAATTATAGAACATATAACTAGTTCAAATTATTAAAAGACTTGAAGAAATACAATGTGTTTGTTTATTGTCAAAAGCCTTCCAAAGGATAGTTAATACAAGCATATTATGCTATGATCGTTATTCATGACAAAATAAACAGACTGTGGCATGATTATGACAAACTTAACTTTTAATTATATAATATACTATGACATTGTTTTTTGTATTTTGTTGGTAAGTATTAGACATTTTTTATGACTTTCTAAGGTCATATTAAGTATTTATACCATGACTTTCGTATGCCATACTAATACATTTAAAGACATATTCTGACTTTAAATTCAATTCTATACAAAGAATTACCTTTTTCAACAAACTAAACATTGACTGTTATTGACTTACTATTATATGATTACTTTAACATACTATACTATGCTTTTCTAATATAGTATGATATACCATTACTTCTCTTCAACATAATGACTTTTGTAGTGACATGCTACTCTTTGACTTTTTGGCATTTTTTTATGATATACTATGGTGTTTTCATTCAATTTGACTTTTAAAACAAACTTTAGCCCATACTTTACTTTTTCATACATTTCATGACTTTTCATTACTATAACTTTTTTCACAACATTTGCATACGTTACATAATACATTTGTACCATATTATGCCTTTATATATAAAAAAAAATAATTGACAGTGCTATGACTATTTCACGATATCTTTCTGACATATTATATAGTATCACTTTTTTATGGCCTTTTTTTCTGACAGACTGTACTTTGACCTTTTGGCATATTTTTCTGACTTTTTAACTATATGTTCTGCTGTTTTTAATGGCATTCAATACTATAATTCATGATTTGTGTCATGACTTACATATTAAGATAAATGTTACAGAGCAGAAAATGGAGCAGTTTTTGCAGTTTGCACATAAACAAGACTTGCATTAATTGGAAGTTGTCAGTTTTATTGTGAAAATACATTTGGTACACAAAGCAGTTTATAAGATTGCATTACGTACAAGAAGCCAGTGCATGTACAGTATATACAATTATAAAAAGAATGCAAGAGAAATATGCAGAAAATGTTAGTTATTGCTCAGTATCATCGTTAGCTGGCCTGGAGGAAATTTTACAAAAATCTTCACTGGAGTCCCTTTAAAAATGTGCTTGTCACTTGCAATTAATGCAAAACATTACCACAAGATACTTAAAAATAAATAATATTAAAAATGAAAAAAGAAAGGAGGAAGTGTCTGTGTTTTAAGTAATTCCCTAATTTTGCGGTAAGCAGTTTACCCACAAGCAGACAGATCCAAAATATGACCTGAAACATTGTCAGCCACATCGAATACATCAGTAACTGCTGATCAAGATAGAACAAAGGAAAAGGAAAACAACAACCCTGGCCACCATAGTTCTCGTTGATTTCAATGGCCATAAAATTATAAACAGACATCTCCACATATTTCTTGAGATCTGAGACGATTCCACAGATCAAAGTTAGTAAGCATAGTGATTGTGTAGCTCTGCCAAACCACCGTAGGTGTCAATTCTTTCACGACAGTACATTCCTCGTAACATTCCCACACGTTAGCTGTTTGGGATTGTGTTCTAGTGTTCTGTCCCACCCTACAACACCGGGACATTAACAAGTAACTTCTGGGGTTGTGGTAAGAAAATTCCAGCTAAACTCTCCTAAAATCTTGTAACATTACAACAGACAAGACAATATTGTAATAACCTGTAATACAGGGTATTTGTTTTGTTGTCATAAGTAACTGGGAATGAGTACAGTTGATCCAAAGCTTTTTCATTTTTATAGGAGCAGGTACACAGAGGTACTGGCAGGGAACAAGGCTGGAAAACATTTCACCTACTGTAAAAATAGCTACATTCAAATGGCCTTAATGTGCCCAACTACATCTTACTCACATGGAATTTATCTTTAAGAGGCTGTTGTGGTAAAGGATAACCCCGCTGAAGAGCAGGAGATCACGCTGCAGCCCGGCAGGCAGCAGTAGCCGTGTTACATTCATCGGAGACCTGCTAGAAAATACACAGGATTTGGGAAGCATCCATCTCTCTGAAGAAGGAACTGCAGTTTATTTTTTTCTGAACCAAGGTCTCCCAGACGAAGGTATTATTGAAGTGGAATATGAAGGCACACAATATCTGAGAATGATACCACTAATATAATGTTGTTACTATTCCTACAGAGGTTTGAGAGTTGCTCCTGTGGTCACTGAGTGAGAGAACTGAGCACATCTCTTCACTCAACAGTCACAATAAATTAAAATCGTCCCATTCTGGTGAAGATACCCTGATCTGCAGTCAGAGTACACAGCTCTGCATAGAGGTTGCTCCGTCCAGGTCTGAACCAGTCGCTTCTTGGTTCTGTCACATCTGTTTCCAGATTAAGATGAGGCTGTGAAGGCCATGACAAAAATTACAGTCAGTCAAAGTATAGGTAATTAAAGGTAGATAGACATTTCCAACCAATTTGATTATGCTCGGACCAATATGTACTTTTCAAGGCTTAACATGATATTGATATTTCTGGAGCTGCAAATATCTGGTTAGGATATTTAGTGGCTTACATTAAAATTGAATTTCATGCAAATGAAATGTGAAGAACAAAAAGTCATACATATCAATCACATTTTTAAGGATTTACATTTTTAAGGAAGAAGGGACATTTTAGTCCTTGTATAAGTCTATTTTAATTGTTTTAAAATTCATTTGTGTTGGCTCTTTCACATCGGTCTAAAATACTTTCTGTAGTAAATATTAAATGCCAAATCAAATACATTTGAAAATGTGTGTTTTGGGACATCGAACATTTCTTTAATTTAGTTTACATTACAATTGCTGCAATTCTTACATACTAGAGGTTTGCAGGTTCCATTGCTGGATTTACAGACTTCAAAGTTAAACCTCCTCTCTTCCATTAGAAGTATCATTAGAAGTAAATAGTTGGGTCCAACCCTTGTGGTGACATAGAGAAAGTTGTACCTACTGAAAGGTTTAAGCATGGTAAAGTGGCCCCGCCGTTTCTTCAATGGGTTCTGTAATAAACAAAAACAAAAATTAGAATTTTTTCCAAGCTTCCCAGTGAAATGATTACATATATATATCATCTGTAATAGGCCTTCAATAAACAGGACCCAGAAACTGAAGCTGTTAAATTAAATGAATTGAATTATTTGCACCTGTGTATTATAACTGTAACATGTTAAAATAGCTTATGTGAAAAATACCTATTGTCTCACACAACAACAATAATAATCTACAAAGCCTTCATACCAAACCGCCTCTGACCACCATGTCTGTCTAAAATATCATCACTTATCATTTTATCCCATTAGACCTTTGAGGGAAATCATCACGATTAGCAAATTAATTTTCAAGTTAAGGCCCAAAAAGTAGATGTTTGTGCCACATTTGAAATAAGTATCTTGAGGTATTCCTGAGATATCGGATTCACAAGAATGGCTCTGACATATGGATGTACGGACGGACAACTGTCACTGTCCCTGAGGCATAACACATCACAAAAACTGTATGGAATGTCAACATTAATTCATAGTGGGATATTTCATAAAATTGTCACAACAAATTTTCTAAAAAGTATAGTATACAATAAAAAAAGCAAGAAATGTAATGAAAAAAGGTCAGTAAAAAAATCTGTGTCATAAAAAGTCTTAGTAAAGCATGTCGTGAAAAAGAGGAACTGCACAGAGTACGCTAATGCCACCAAGAATCGCTTTGCACCCGGGACACAGCATGCTTTTTAAAGCATTGCTTTAACCCCAAAGTGATTTACCTATCTATGTGATCAATTCCAGGGTAAGGGAGATTTTTTTTGTTTTAAATGCCATTTCATGACTTTTTTTTTCTAATGTACATGTATATGTCATGAAAGCTTGATCTTTGATTTTAAGTGAAAATATCTCACCACGTAGAGGCCGTTTGTGGGACTTGCGTCGATGCACCATGACCCCGATAATCAGCGCAGCACCAACCAGCACGATGGCCAGCACTGAGAAGCTGGTGATGGCCGCCAGTTTCCACACGTCAGGTGTCTCATCCACAGATTTACCTATTGGTTGTACAGAAAGAGGTTAAACTGAAAACAGTGAAAGAAATGATTTCACTGTATGAATCCATTATGGCAAGAAGTTTACATAAACTAATGTCTTACATGTGTTGCATGACGGGGTCTTTGGGTACTGCTTGCACGATGCACACGGCACACAAACGTCTAAATCTGAGTTCAAAAACTCTAAACGGCCACACTGAGCTGCACAGAGAAAAACATCAGAGATCATTGGTTAGTTAGTATTCAGGTGGATTTTATTTTTTTCATAATTCATTAAATATTGAACCTTGCTAAATATTTGAAATATTAGAATGTGGGGATAATATTAAGAGACACCACTTGAGAGTAAAACAAAGTTTATTCTGGAATACAATAAAATAAAGTAATCACCGACAGGTTACATGCAGGACAGGTGGATTCAGCTCATACAGTAACAGGTTTGACTTGGACCAAACATGTGAGGAACTTTGTGGCTTTCTTCTTCTCATAAAATGTAAGTGGGAAATTCCTTTGGGTCAGAGTGCTGATGCAACCTAATTGCAGGAAATAGAATTACTCAGTAACTTTGGGTGCGTGAAGAGCAGGATGTGTTTTCAGAGTGCTTCCGTTGAATTGTTTTGCGTCTGTGTACGTGTGCGACTTCCATAGAATAAACGAAGACTTGTATGAGAAAGAAGTTGAAGGTGGGTTAGCCTCTACTTAGCGTCTACCTCTGTGAACACAATGGAAAGCTTCATCTCTTTTCGTGGCAGCCAGATAGCTGAACAATTAAAGCTTTGCACTTCCCAGATGATAAGGAAGGAATCAGCCTGAAGATGTGAAAGTTAACACCAATAGCAGGCGGAGTGTAAAAACTGTTTTAGTGTTTTCATAGTGTGTGTTTTGTTTCCTGCAGGTTCCTGGCTTTGGTTGAGCACTTGTGTATTAACACCCCAAGGGTCATCACACTGAAAAACAACCTCTAATAAAACAATATTACAACACAAATCCGCCTATAGGACGAATGATACATTAACACACACAACAAAGTTACAGATTGAGAAACAAGGAAATAGGCTACAGATATGTGATAGATCAAATTAGATCAATCTTTCTTCCTTCTTAGGGTCACACATGTATTTGCATGGACACATTTTTTTGTGTCCAACATTATGAACCACCGGCAGCCTAAAATGACTCATCATTTGTGGTATTTGTCGTGTTCAAACCGGCTCTTTTCTCACCACTGAAAGCAATACCAAAACTAACAGAGAAGCGAGTCTGACGCAAACCAAAAGTAGTACAAATAATGTGTAGGAAACTGTGGCAGCTTCAATGACAACAATGAGTATTGTGACATCAAGCAAGGAGCTGAGAACCCCACTTTTCACTTGGCTTGAGCGTAGTGTTGCACATCATAAATCACAGAAACGACAAGTTCCACTGATTTTGTAAGTGCAATAACAACTACATAGTAATGGTGACCACTGGCATCCAGGTGAGGTGTAAAATACATGTTCTACTTTTAAAGAAACCTGATGTGCAGAAAGCCTCTCTGGACTTCCATGTTTTATATCTCATTGTGTGCAGCAGTAACATTCAGTGGTAGATTAAGTCTTCAAATCGTTATATCAGAGTACTAGTAGACTATCATCCAAAATATGGAATAACCATGTATAGTTAAAGTTAGTACCCCCAAATTGTACTTAAGCAGTACTTGAGTACATTCATGTAGTTTTTTTTTCTGATACTGGTGGATTTACAATTAAGTCTAAAACTAATGATCATTTTCTTTATCTATTAATCTTGCTTTCTTTTTTCTCAAATAATAATTTGACCTATCAAATATCAGAAAATAGTGAAAATGTCCTACGGCTTAAGGCAGGATTAAAGAGCATTAGAGTAGTCTAAGGGGGAGGACACAGAAGATAACCATTTCCAACTGCTGGAAAGATGGGAGTATTTTTGCAATATTGCACAGAAACTGTCTTGATGTGTTTATCAAATTTCACCTGGTATTCAAAAGTGCCGCCCAGAGCAAAACATTTTGTAAAAGTTGCCAATGATCCACGATGTTTGAGGATGTTTATAGCGACCTGGTCTGGGGCGAAAACCAGTTCTTTAATTTTACCGACGGATGAGAAGAAAACCAGTTTAGTGCAACACCGTATATCCCAACCTTTCCAGCCGATCCATTAAAATAGAGTGATTGACTGTATCAAAGGCCGCAGACGAAGGTAGAAGAACTAAAAAGGCAACTCCACCCTGGTAACATAATGCAAAAATACTAAATACCTGTCGCCAGTCAGTACAGGTCATTAATCAACCAGCTGCAGCCAAACGACTGTTGCTGAGAGAAAAAAAAAGTCATGTTTGAGGCATTTTGACCTCTAACTCTCTGGTTATGTTACAGCCACATGCTCAGGCCCCAAGAGACGCTACATCCTCCACAGCCTGCACAGCTTGACTGACTGATTTTATAGCTGCGGTTACAGCAAAAAAATGTGTCACAGTTCTTGTAAGGATTTATCCAGATGACTTCAGGCCTACATCATCGAGCAGGTCCAGCTGGACTCCGCACACAAGGGTTCAAAAGGCCACCAAGAGGAACTGAGCCGTGACTGTTGTTTGACCTCCATTCAGAGAATTCCCTAACCACACCTGAGGAGTTTTTGTGTTTAAGTCAGACAACAACCTGAAACGGTTGATTACATTTTAACCATGTTTGAGATCGATCTTAATCTTCATTTTGAGATTATTACTTTGATTTCTTAATGGCAATACTTCCAACACACGTACTTATATTTTAGAATCAGAAATTGTTTTCTGACTATCACAGACGTTTCTTATGATTCAGCACATACGATCTGGCAAACAAGAACAAGTTTGGAGTCATTTTGTGTTTCCTCAGCAGAAGACCTTGGCAAATCTCCGCACCTATTAGCTCCTTGACAACGGGTGTTTTTGGGTGTGGGGGTGCTGTGTTTCGTCATGAATCGGAAGGGGGTGGGTGGACCAACAGCTGATGTCCAGATGTAGAGATGGCTTCACATAGATAGATGCAGGCATGTTTTGATTTAGTGAGTTAAAATGCATTTGGTAGCTAGTGTTTGAGGAAATGGTCCTAACCCAGAGTATTAGTCAAGATTTTAGGCTTTCAGTGCAAAGTCAAAACTTTCTTCTTCTTTTTTACAGTTTCTGGAAGACTATAAAACGTGTCTTTAAGCGACATGGACACAGGCAGTGCACCCTGTCCATGTGGCCTGTCCTCTCACAAGAGACACGGATGGATGAGGTGAAATAAGGCGATCGGAATGCGGAACCGGTGAGAAATGCAGCTGGTAAAGGAAGCGGCTTTGTAATCAGACCCACTATCTGACTCCATTATAGGGAGACCAGACCAGCAGACTAGTCCATGTGAACAGAAACAACAAGAACCAGCTCAGAAGTCAAATGTACAAACGAAGAGGGAACATTGTGTCGTGACTTAAGTAAAAAAGAAAAAAAAGAATAGTTGTTAGAAATGAAACGTTATTTCACTTACTTTTCTGTGCGCCAACGCCATATAAATTGGTCACCGCCGCTATAATAAGTCCGCACAGCGCGCACAGAGCGCTTGAAGCCATGGTGTCTGCGGGAGAAAAGCTGCTCGCTGTCGGCTACACAATTCCCGAAAGTTCATCTGATTAACAATCCGTGCTGGTTTTCAGCATGGAAAAGCGAGCATCAGAGTGAGTCACCCGGAGGAGTCTGAGCCTTGTTTTAATAGCGCACACACCCACGCTAACAGTTCAACTCCTATGAGTCATTTCCTATGTACTGTACTGCTCGGATTCTCTGTGCGCACTCCCCGACTCACAGGAAACTCCTCTATCATAGTATGTGGTCTCATTTGCTTCGCTTCAAGCACACACGTTGCAAAGAAACCACCTCAGGTATGAAAGTTTAAATACATACATTTCATATTTTATGGCCACACCCTGCAGGGTTTTCTCCTCGCTTCTTTTCTTTTCTTTGAGTGTGTCGTCTGGATTTAATAGTGTTCTCATTGTTATTACCACGCCTGTCGACGTCATTCCCTCCTCTCTGCCAACAAACACAACTCTCTGGCACGAGTCTGGGTCCCATGCACAGAAAGAGAGGAACAGCAAGTGAGGCAAAAGCAGATGACATTCTCGAGAGAAACATCAGCTTTTAAAGCCTTTTGGGATATTCTGCTCAAAGTTAACGCAAGATACGCGTTATATTTGGCCACTCGAGTGCCCGGTGTGCATACAAAACAACTGCATTGGTTTTGTTTTCGGAAACTGACATTTGAATCGTGTGTCCCTGACGCAGGATGATGTTATTAATGTCTGGGGCTGGGTGTAGCCTGATGCTGCAGCACAAATATGCAATAACAAAAGCCAGTGGCGCTTGGAGTGCTATCAGGTTGGCCTCCGTCACAGCATTGTATCACCATGAAGACCATTCGTTACTACAACCACATCTGTGCTGTGTGACATACAAATGATCACTTAGCACAAAGTCAAAACTACTTATTTATTTATGACAGGTTATGCATATTCATATGAGTAAACAACCACTGCTAATGTATAAACTACCTATCAAGTTATTATTTTTGCCAACATTAAAGCCAATTCTTTAAGGAATCTTACTTGACTGTTCCCAAATGACTGATAAACTTTTCTCACATATGTACTCTTTGTGCCTGGAATTTGTGTGTGTGTGTGTGTGTGTGTGTGTGTGTGTGTGTGTGTGTGTGTGTGTGTGTGTGCGCGCGCATTACATGGTGCAATCTGCCTTTCCCACAAGCGCTAACGCCAAACAGACGTGAAGCAACCTCGAAGTAAATAGTTCACATCATCCGAACAGAGGAAAAGGGGTTTCATTGGATCAATTAGGTAAGAAGCATGTTGTTAAACAGATGGTTTTGTACTCGACTGTCACGGCTAACCTTTAGGAAAGCGGTCTGAGAGGACCTGGAGCAGTACAGCCCACTAAGGACACCCATATGAGCTGACTTTCCACTGCAGTGATTTCATCCGTAATGAGGCACTATAAGCTGCAGATGTTGTGTCAAACTCTCCAATAGGAACCATGGCAACAGGATGAACACACTCACACAGGACCTTGCCCAAGGTGATCCAAACACTGCTGTATGTGCTGACTGGGTGCCAAACTAGCTGACGTCTCTCAGGGATTGTTAATACTATAGCTTCACCGAGGAAGTTATACATCTCTGGCTGTTCCTTATATATTAGAAGCCTATTTAGTTTCACACACGGAGTCTTTAAAGCACGGCTTCTTTTCATTTTGAAATTAAAATGTCAGCTTTGCTGCTTTTACGGGATTCTAGAAAACCAGCATGACAAAAGAGTTCAAAGAAACACTTCATTAAGATCAACCATGTACCACTGCAGTTCCAAGTTTTTCCATACATTATAAAAAAACAAATATTTTAAAAATGGGCTTGTTTAAAGAGAGGATGTATCAAATGGCCTGAGCGGTGAGGACCAAAAAAAATAAAAATAAAACAGTGCAGAGCAGCTCAACATGTAAGACTATCACTGTGTGCACAAACAATTGTGTTTATTAACTACAGCACAACACTCAGACAGATGTGTCTCTATCTGTTTGGTCACCAAATGGCAATAATGCGGTAAAACAAGTCTTTCCAAAGAGAGATTAAAACGGGGAACCACATCTCATCGGCTTTCCCCAAAATGTCTGCCTCTTTGAATAAATCTTCAGTTCCTTTGTCTCTTCTTTATTAGTTTCTCTCCTTTGGTTCGGTCTACGGTTTTCTTTTTTCACTCTTCCGCCTCTGTGTGAATTAGGTGATGTAGATGCGGTGAAAGTCGTTGGCTCCAAAAGCACAATTGCACTTGGGGCACTTCCTCTGTCTGGTGTCGTAACGCATCTTCAGACATTCGTAGCAGAATACGTGGAAACACTTGGTGAGCACCGTCTCCTTGTCCCGCGTGTTGCAGCATGGGCAGCGCAGCTTGGCCTGGAGACAGATAAACACATTGCACATGGGCCAAATTCTGACTTCCCAACACTTTTATGACATGTATCCATGTATTGTTTGGTAAAACAAGTTAACACTTGAGGGTGTAACGAGTAAGCTTCTTAATATCCGCAGAGCGTAATATTTCTATGGAGGTTTGAGCTCACTTTCTGGACCGTACCCACGAATGAACAGGGGGAAAAAAAGGTGTAGTAATTTGCATTACAGCACATTACTTTCACTAGACTTAGTTCTGTGGATAACAGTCCATTACAGTTTGTGCCAAAAAGCTGTTGCCGTTTTTAAAACCTCCTTGCCACTAGCGGATTAATTGAAGCCATACATTTCATCTGCATTAAAACAAAACACTCTTTTCCTGACCTTGTACTGGTTGATCTCCTCCTGCAGGATCTCGTCAGCATCAGAGTACACCTCCACTTTCTTCTGTTTCTCCAGCTTCCGTCTCAGCCTGGACAGATCTTCCTAAAAGGCGGGAGAGGGGTTGTTTAACACAGATTCCTGATGTGATCTCCCAATCAGAACTTCAGGAGTAATTTGTGAGAGTTCTTAAAAGAGTAAAGAGCGAAAGCCCCAGTGCTGAAAATACCACATACCTGTGCTCGTTTCAGGTTGCTGCTCTCCCTCTCCCGGGCGGTACGGTTCTCAGCCACAGAGACCTGGATCTCCTTAAGCTTGGCCTGCGTGTGCTCCAGCTGCACCTTCAGGTCCTCTGCCAGCTGGGCAGCCTCCACCGCCTGCAGGAGGAAAGGAACCGGACACGCTCAATAAAAAAAATGGAAAAAAGACCTAATGAAATTCCTGAGCTGTAATTCGGTGGTAGTATAATACGCTTGTGCCAACATTAAAGATTCAGTCATGTATCAACTTAAACAACAGCATATTTGGTTTTGCATATGTTATCCTATTTACACACACACACACACACACACACAGTTGTTATCTTGAAAGGTACTTGCGCAATGTTAGGAATTACTAGACAGGTGGGTTTAGTTGGCTAACAATGTAGCTCGTTATTACGATGTTTTGTCGAAGGAGCCCAACAAATGTTGGATGTCAGAACTTTTTACGAGAACCTAAACACACCAGATTGATGATGTGTACAATTTTGTCACATGCTATTATCCAGACCCGTGAAATGTAGTGTTTGTATTTTAGGACATCTGGCAGCAATCAAATCATCCGTTGATTAGCAAACCTTAAATGCAAAGCTGACAAAATGATTGATGGCATTTTTCTTCACACCTTCCTCTTGTTGAGTTCCAGTGCTTGTGACCGAACAGACAGCTCTTTTTCCAGAGCTGCAAGTGTGCACTGGAGGATGCCCTCTTTTTCCTCTAGCCTCTGCACAACCAACAGCTGGGCGTCCACCTGCAGAATGACGGCAACCGCAACAGTTAATACACTCAAGTGCCCTGGCACAATGAAAACCATCAATGCTGCACTTCCAGGTTAAGAGGTTGCACGTCACCTGGGTTTTGAATGTGTGAACTTGGTCAGCCAACTCCTCCTTCTCCTCTTTCAGCAGCTTGTAGATCTGGTTCGATTTGATTCGCTCACTCATGAGCTTGAAGTTGGCGTCATCCTTCTCCCGTAGCTGCTGCAACAAGCGGCTGTTCTGCTCCTGCATGTCCTCGAAGGCTTGGCCTGTTACATCCATCTCACTAAGCAGGGCTTCCTCCTCCTCAAAAGACAGAGTTGTCGGGGATCAAAAACAATGACAAGACAGTGACAGAAAGTGATATTGCCTTTGGACTCTTAAAAAAAAAAAAAAAAAAGAGATATTTTTTAAACAAATCAAAGATTGAACAATTAATCAACAGCATCTTGTCTTACCTACTCCTTTATGAATTCTACATAAACATGTATATTTTTTTAAAAATCAAGTCAACACCATAGAAAAAAATCAGAACTTTTGGCTCACCAATTTATTTATTGTACGATTGGAGTACTATTTCACTATGTACCATTTTGTTTTTAAATAAATACAGTGTATATAACACTATAATAAGTGTCTAATCAGCATTGATTCATAATACAGTTCACAGTTGCTAAATTATGTATGTGATATCATTCAATTACTTCTTTTGGTCAAACTTACGATTTATAACATACAATATTATATACCATACTATGACACATTAAGACATTTTTGATGGCATATTATAATATGATTTTTATGACATGCTATACTATATTTTTTAGTACAGTACTACGACTTTTATAGCCTTTCCATGGCACTATACTGTGACATACTATGCAGTATTATGAATGATATTTTCATGGAATATTACATTATGATTTTTTTTAATGATAAACAACACTGACTTTTTATGACATACAGACTGACTTTGACTTTCATGGCATTTTTAATTACCGGTATATTTTTATGACACTATACTATGACCTACTCTGCCTTTTTATGACACTATATGATATGACATACTATAACTTTTTTAAGACATTCTTTATGACTTTAAGGCACTTTTTTATGACATATTATACAACTTTATGATATTTCTATGGCATAATTACATGATTTAATTAATTACATCTGTATTAGCCTATTTTGACTATGCATCTGGAGGTGCAATCCCACTGGTTTGTTTTCTGTGCTGCAAAATGTTACTTTTCTGCATTTTGTCACGCTGCAAGCTAACTGGGCCCATAAATAAAAGTCAAATTATCTCACAAGTTGCTTGTTTATTGGATAGCTTTGTCAATCTGTCACCCTACAAAGTTAATTGCTGGCAGCCAGAAACTGAAGCGAGCAAATCAAACGCATACAAAACTATTCAAAAATAGTTTAGTTACTGTACTTTATACCAGATAAGGCAAAAGTAAAGAATGTATCAGTATTAGTCCAGATTGTCTTTTGCCTTCTGTTAATTATGTTCTGCCAGACCTTCCAAGACTGAGAAGCAGATCTCAACATCTGTCTCCTTTGTGCTCATAAAATGTGACGAAACAGTTAAATAGCTTTATACACAGACAGAACTCTTTTACACGTTTCCTGCATTTAATTTAATTAAAGTCTCAGAGCTAACTGCATTTATTTCAGATGGTCTTAGTAGTTGTTTGCACCGCACCAAAGTTCAGAGGCACAATGGAGCCCGAACTGAAAGAGAGGATGTCCTTGAGTGACAATAATAGGAATTATATTATCTGATAAGCATTTACAAGTTCACTAAGGTGAACAGTGAAATGAATATTATTGTGACAGTATAAGATTATCTAATATGGGTGTGTCCCACATCTAAACAACTATGGTTTTAGATTTACGATGACATAACTGAAACAACGTTGGACCCCAGTCAGTTATCGGGGTCATTATGCTTAGTTTTAGTTTTCTGACACACTAATGAAATTCCATTAAAGCATCGCAACATTTACAAGACAGCAGAACAGAGTAAGTGTGCTCAGATCCGACGGTGTTTAACATACTTCGAATTCATCAGGGTGCCTCGTCCAAAGATATTTGCCGCTCCCAAAATTATTGCATTTATACATTTATTTTCTTAAAATGTCAACATGACCATTTCACAGTATCCCCCTCCTCCTGTCTCCTAGCAGGGTCAGATTACAAAAAGTGATAAATGGAGATCGCACTAAGAAAGAATAAAAAAGAATAATAATTCTGGGGTGTGTTGTGAATAATATTGAATAAATAAAAAGCTTTAAAAAAAAAAAGAAAGAAAGAAAATGTATATAATCAAAACATAAACATGGACATTGTCTAAACTACAATGCGATTATAGCTGATTCTTGTATTAATAATGGTATTAGAATTAGTCTGGCACATGAAGAACAAACCAAAGTGGCTTATTTTTCACTGTTGTCATGCTTACGGATTGAGTGCCAAGAGATTTGTACATATTTCTAACTGATAGTTCAGACAGAAACTGCAGACAAAAACCAACAGATGAAAAAAAAAAAAGGTTTTTAAGTTATTTGGAAAAAAAAAAAAAAAAAAGTCAACCAGCTGATTAGATTTAAATTCAAGGCCAGAGCGTCAGCTTTCAATTCCTCTTTTCTTAGATTAGAAGAATTTGTGTCTTAGGCAAATGTAATACTCAATGCACTACTTTCATTCTGAACACAGCTGGCTCGTTTATATTTCATATCTGGTGCTGCCTCGAATGTTTGAATAAATGTTCCATACGGACGGTTCATGTTGTTTCATGCTGGACTGCAATTCTTAATGTTTAAAAGGTGGAAGAGGTTTTACATTTATCAAGCTTTTGTTTCTGCTATGAATAAATGTAAAAAGTGCTGCATATGTGTATAGACTGCATTTAAAACCTTTGGGTGAAAGCTGTTGCAACATGGTGTTTAATGGATGTACGCTGCTGAAAATAGAATTCCCCCATACCTGCTTTGTGGCAGCGAGTTTCTTTTGCAGATGCTCAATGGTCTCTTCTGCCACTCGAATCTTCCTGAGGGCATCTTCATCAGCCAGCTTCTTGCTTTCTTTCCTCTCCCTCTCCTCCAGCTCACGCACTCGCATCCTCAACTCATCCACCTGGGCAGTTTGAGATAAAGGTGATGAGGCAAAAAAAATAATGTGCAAAAGTATGACGAAAAGACAAAGACCAAAGAACAAACCTCCGCTTTAGATTTACGTTCAGCTGCCATGAGCTGCACTTTGTCCCTCTGCTCCTTCGGAGCTGACTTATACATGTCTAGCAAGAGCTTCATCTCTTTCTGGGACTCTTGGGCTTTCCTGATAGGTTAAAGGAGACAAAGAGATCACATACAACAATTGCAATCCATTAGTGCAGTTAATTGAGCACTTCTAATGCTGTGTTCACGCGAAACCAATTTGTCACGCAACCAGATTACATGCAAAGTCAATGCACAGACGCGACAGGTTCCGAATGCGCGACATTTCCGCCGGGCGACGCGACTAACGCGTTTGAGGCGGGGCGAACAGCGCGAAGGACGCGGGGCAAAGTTGCGCGAGTTGAAATTTCCCAACTCTGGCGACAAAAACGCACGAGTCATAGTTGCGTCAGCCAATCAGCGTTGAGAAGCTCCGCCCGTCACTACCGTCGTCTTACCGTTGCTGAATCAAACTATTCCTGCTCCGCCTGTCGCGCTGGTAGCGGCCGTCATTCAGACGCTGTTGTGGGACTATGGATAATATTATGAACCCAGACACGATGGAGTTTGATGTTCCGACGTATGTGAAATTTACACAACGAGTATAAAGTGTCGGTGAAATTCACCGAGCTGTGTGCGGCTACGGATGGTGTTATGAACCCAAACACGAGGGTGTTTTATGTTCCAACATGTTTGGGACATCCACAACAAGTATAACACAGAAATAATGGTTATTTATTCCATGGTCGATAGCGGAAATGAAAGAGAGAGGGAGAGACACAGCGGCAATAAGCCACGCCCCCTTTGTCGCGTTTGGTGTGAACGCAGCATAAGTGTGCATACATTTGCTTAAGTTATTGCTGGTAAAAAAGAGGAAACAATACAACATTATATATATATATATCTATATATATATATATATAGATATATATATATATATATAGAGCAGAAAGGGATGTACTTGAGTTCTACTCTGAGCATCTTCAGAGTGTCTGAGTCCTTCCTCTTCAGCTCGTCGCTGCGCTGCCTCTCTCTCTCGCGCTCCCTTTCTCGATCTCGCTCGGTCTCTCTCTCTCTCTCTCGCTCCCGAGCCCGCTGTCTCTCCAGTTCCTTCCTCCTCTCCTCTTCCTCCTCGTGGTCCTCATCCTCCTCTTTCTTCACGTCGATGCTCTCACTCGTCGTTTCCTCTAGAATCGGAACCCCTGTGTCGCCACTTTGACAACGCAACTGTCGACAAAGCAAAAACAATTTTTAGGAATTCCTATATTTTATTGATAAATAAAGTGACATTTGTTAGCCATAAGGTATCACTACTAATGTTTGTGTTTTTGTTTCACTAAATGAACACAGTAAACTCTTCTCCGTGAGTAACAACATCTACCTTATTGATCTCCATCTGTGTTTCCCGCAACTTCCTTTTGTAGCGCTGTACGTCACCTTTCAACTGCAAGTTGTGGTTCTGAAGGCTGCTGATTAAGTGACGCATCTCTCTGTTGATTGGTCCTGAGAGAGCGGAGACAAAGGATGGAGCACAGTCAGCGCAGGCTTTATAAGTCATTCAACATTATCTGGAGCTGTAAATGATAAGCTCAACTATAATGGTGCACGGGAGTGACATTATGATCCAAATGCATTGCTTCACATATAATCCTCATATTACCGTGCAGTACATAAAACATAATGCATTCTAAATACAGATATAGATTAACAAATACAGTATATGCTATTGGACCATACTATGGCTTGATTCCCCTTTCCTCTTCAAAGACTTGCTGATAGATGTGAGTGCACGTTTCAAAAGGTACCTGCTTGCTCGTTGGCTGCCAGGTTCTGCTCAAACTCGATGCGCAGCATCTCATACTCTTTGCGGACCTGGGCCAAGGTATCCTCCAGCTGGATTACCTCAGTCCGCAGCTTCTTCTGAAGGGACAGCTCGTCACTCTAAACAGATAAAAACAGTAAGACATGTTGACATTGTTGCGGTGAGGACTTTTTTTCCCCTTCATTTTCTCTGATGAACAACGGAATGTTGTTCTGAAGAGATCAACTTTGACATCCGATATGTACCTCCATGTGCTCAATCTGTCGGAGGTGGGCGTTCTTGGCAGTGAGCAGGAGGGCCCGTGCCTCATCCAGCTGGGTTTTCACTCCAAGGGACTCATTGTACAGCAGCGAGAATTGGGACTGTAGACATTTATACTCTAGAGTCTCCTTCACAACATCTTCTGGAATATTCCGCAAGTCCATCTGAAAAACCAGGAGATGGTAGTGAAAGGTGAGCAATTGGTGTGGCCCAAAACTATTAACTATGTTTTACCAGTTCTACTCTAACAACCAGAGATTATAGCTTTACCTTGAGCTTCTCGCTCTCCCTCACAGCCTCCTGGAGCTCCACCTGCAGTTTCTCCAACTCTGCCATTCGGCTGTTAGCCAACTCCTGGTTGTGCTCCAGCTCTGCATTGAGACTCTCAAACTAAAAAACAAACAAATACATTTTATAGTTCGGAGAAATGTGCATGGTATTAAACACTGTTTGCCAGCACAAACTGGCATCTGAGATATGAAGTAAGTTATGTGCTAAGATATGGATATTACTAGGGATGGGTATCGTTGTTTCTTTACTGGACTACACGTCATCATTAATATCAACTGGGAGAGATTTGTTCCAGAAAATCGAGGACGGACGTTCAAAAGCTCGTGCCTCCAGTGTGATCTCTGTGTGCGCGCGCGCTGTGTGTGGTGTGCGAGCGCTGGAAGCCCCGCCCCCTTGAGCCCCGCTCTGCATGCAGGCGGACAACAGAGAGCGGAGCAGCGAGTGCTCTGATCCGCGCTATTTTAATAGAGTATTGATAAATCAAAATCTTATCGCTTTTAACGTACATTTTTATTATCTATATACCGTGCAACTTTACAGAGTAGTGTGAAAAAAAAAGTATTTAAATCGGCTCAGGCACCGGAAGGAAGCACTGAAATCTGCGTTGCTTTTCGGTCCGGTAGGTACCAGAAGTGTTGGAGAACCGATACCATATTGGCACCGGTTCTCGGTACCCAACCATAGATATTACACACAACCATAATTGCAAAGGGGCACTTTCTATGAATCATCACCTTCTGAATGTTCAGGGTAATCTGGCCTCCAGGAAGTCCACCTGAGCTGCCGCTGCTGCTGTATCCAGACTTGAGCTGCAGACAGCAAACATGGATCAGATGTAAACAAATGAAATAATAAAGAAGACAGTGAAACACAATACATATTCTATTACATGACTCAGGCAAAGTTTATCTTTTTAAAGAGTAACTAAACCCCCAAACCACTTTTGTTTTGCTGAAAACCAATTTATTTGGGTTTTAGTAGTGTCGTTGGCAGATTCCGGTCCTAATCGTAACATTCAAATGCAAAGTATTTGAATTCTAGAAACTTTTATAAATATGCATAGATACTGTCCTATACTGGTTGAATCCCTGCTTTTGTAATATAACTTAGCTATTGGTTTATCTGGAGGCAGATGACGACTATAATGGCAACTTCCATCACTAACCAAACTCGTACCACTGATACACATGACCGAAGCACAATGCTTAACCATAAATCACTAGCTCGAAATCCACAAAACCAGCCTGCATATGTAGAAAAGCTGAAACGGTTGCATAAGAGGCGCTGAAACAGTCGTATAGTTATAGCTCTGGTCGGAGCTGGCCAATGCCATTTATTCAAGTTTGCATTTGAGGAAAGGGTCAATCTATTTAGACAAGCAAGTACATAAATGAGGAAATGGGAAGATAAAGGGCAGGGTCAATGTGTATCTAACATCAAAGCAGGTAACACCAATGCAGCATATCAGTCTTTATTTAACTCCTATTTATTATTATTTTAGTATATACAATCTTCTTGACACTAATGGAGATGTGAAACACCATTACAAGATCTTTAGATGTATGAGAGTCTATGGACCACAGCCGTATGGTTGGACCCGAGTCAGAGCTAGCCGATACTAAGCTATGATTGGCCAGTCAAAGTTTAAATGGCAGGACTTAGCGAAAGCTCAATTAGAACTGTGAATTGCATATACTTATTGTTAGCAGAAACAAATCCCAGCCTCGCATGTCAACTAAACTAAACTGTATGTTGTCACCATAACAGATCCTTTACAGCACTCTGAACTAACTATAAACATAACAACATAAAACACCTAATTGAAAGTAATGACTATCATACATGGTAATTCACAGTTAAATCTGGCTATATGTTTAAAAGTAATGTAGACCAAGCACCAATACACTTGGTACTCATTACCACTTGGTACTTATTATGTTTTGGACTGCGGCATGAAAGTATGTTGGATTTAGCTAGCCAGACGCTAAATAAGTAAAATGTCGAAAAACACATTTCTATTGTCAGATAATCAGTCATCAGCACTTAGATTGTGTAATGTGCTGGATTTTAAGTCCATAGGAAAAAAGAGAAAAATACTTGTGCTGTGATGTAATTGTAATGCTACACTGGTGAGGAAAATGAGCCCCGATAGACGCAACATTGTTGTGCCCTCAAATCCATTGTTGTCAACGTGGAAAACACACATAAAAAGGAGAGAGCGACAACATCGCAGTGCCCAAGCATCTATTTTTCAGGGCTGCGCCCAGAGATCAAAGTAATTCAACTTTTGGAATGCTGAAGCGCACACCGCATGTCATGTGATGAGAAACAACCATTTACACCCGGCAGATAACTTTTCTTTGTTCCATAAAGATCAGTTTGTGATAAATACATGGAGGAGAACTTAATTATTTCAGTACAGGGCTACCCAGAGCTATATAATCTGTCCCACATACTTTTTTTTTTACTTGCTTGGACCTTTGTCAAGGGACGTCACAACATCCAGTTGAAAAGTCGGCCAAACTGACAAACAATAAAGCTACCACGAATGATTTAGGGTGCTGAAAACCATTGAGCTCTGTTTTGACTTTGTTTAGTTTAGTCAGTGAGGCTTACTGCTGCTAAATCAACGCAACTTTATCATCATCGCAGCGTGCAGGTTTTCTAACAGCAGAAGCCACAGGAGTGCACCCCTCCCTCTAAGCACCTTGGATAAAAGGATGACAGTGGCATGGCTTGTGTTATCCACGTGCCTCTAGACAAAACATGTGAACGGCCCCATAGCCCCTTCCAAGCCCTGTACATGTTTATACTTTTTCACGTTTTCAGAGGCATTATTCGAATTTCCAGGATAGAGGCACTACATCTGAAACTCTGGAGTTTTGTTATTCTTAACCGTTAAGACAGATGATGCATGCCTCGACAGCAGGATGTGACTCAATAAGAGCAGCTGGCTTGACATGCATTTATGTTTAGAGCCTTATCATCAAAAGAAATGGTGAGTGGACAGATAAAAAGCACCCACCCGCACCTAAGAAAGAGGCATGTTGCACACAGACAATTTCATACAAACGCACCTGCTCCATGGCTTCTGCCAGATGTTTGTTGAGCTTTTGTTCTCTGTTGCGGAGTTTCTCAATGTCCCACTGCAAGTCCTCCACCGTTGTTTCCATCTCGGACACTTTGGTCTCGGAGCTGGTCACTTTGTCCACCAACTCATTATACTGCAATAGAGGCAAGAATGGGACAACAGCTACGTCATCAGTAAAGAGTATACTCTATAAGCAATGGTTACACATTTTTTTAATCAAGATTTTTATTCACATACTCCAACTATTTCGGACACACGCCTCTCATAAACGCAAAGATGTACCACACACATGCTGAAACCCACTAGCAGGGCTAAGGACATCTTACCTCCATGGACATCTTGTGGTGTCGGCCCTGCAGCAGAGTGGCCAGGTCTCGCAGTCGAGTGTTCTCGTCCAGCAGAGCGTTGTTCGCATTGATGATGTCAGACTGGCCATCGTCTTCACATGCTGCCAATGAGGATCAAGATTGTTTGCTAAATTAGAGTGGAGCTAACAATGGGCAAAAAACACCAACAACTTGAAACTGACATATGAAAACAAAAGTCAATTAGCTTTAACGTATGATATAAAATGTGCTTCAGATAATCATCTTTCTTAATTGTATGTTTGTATCAATGGCTTATCATATATGATTGTGTCAGTAAAAAGCATATTTCCAGTTACCTGCAGCCTGGACTTGCTTGCACATGTTGTCAATGCGGTTGTGCAGCCGGTCAAAGACACACACCAGGCAGGCAATGGCTTCCTTGCTGAATTGCATGCGGTCTTGTAAGTGCAAGGTGAGCTCCTCCTCGCTGCTGTGCTCTAATGTAGCCAGGAAGCCCTTGGCATTGTCACTCAGGGGAGCAGGTGGTAGTGATGCATCTGAACAAAGTAAGAAGTGATTATGTACAAGGCTGGTTAAAATCAGCAGATGATCAAATGATCCAAGTATTAAACTTCAACCGTCAGGTAGAAAATTGGAGACTGTGTGGGACTCATTAAAATGTAAAATATGTTTGAGTTGGCACAGTTTAAGATTTGAAAGTCGAAAATGAGCATTTAGCAAATTCTCAAATAATGTAAAGCATGCAGCAACTGACAAGATCAATACATATAGAGAGGTTAGAAGTGCTCTACAATAGCCTGAAATTCCCCAAGCTTTTTGGAAGAAGAGTCTACCAAAAATAAAAGTGAAGCCACAAAAGTGAACAGTTGGTCTCTTTATACCTCCCTCCAACGTTTTAAAGATACTTTCACAAGATATTGTTCCTGCCCTCTGTCATTTTCACAAAAACTGTTGTCACTTTGAGTAAATACCCATCTAGTCATCTTTCATTTATATCTGTTTATGCACTCCACCTGTGTAATACAAATATTGATTTTATGCAGGTTTACAAAAGCCTCACAAAGTTGCCTACGAGTGTCAACAACAGTAGCAACATAACAGAAAGATGGGTTAAGTTCAATACCAAAGGGTAAACGATATTGAAATCAAATGAGAAGACATACTCATGTAAACACTTTCATCTATTGACTTAAAATATGGTCAGAGAACACATTATATGGACAGATTATAGCAGTACATAAATGCAGTCAATGATGGAGACTTTACAGAGATCACCATGGTCAGGCAAAACCCTGCTTACCTGTTGTTGACTCCTGTGGCGGCTCTGTGGGTATCAACAACTCTTCTGACCCAGTAGGAGGAGGGGGTTGCTTCTGCTGTACCAGGCGCTCTTCTTGATTCTCCTCTGCCTGCTCCCCCTCATTCTGGCCCTCTGGGAGTGGAGGTGGAGGCACAGCAGAAGTTGGTGAGGCCAGATTGACACAATCTTCCTCCAGTGTTGTGAGTTCAGGGCGAGGGGGCGCGGGTGCGGCAGACGCAGATGTCACAGGAGCGTCTGGCTCAATGCGTTTCCGTAGAACGTGTACATTCTCGTCCAACTGCAAATGAGAAACACAAGGATTGGAAAAGCATTGCTTTGAGTATACTTTATACATATACTGAGAGTCCTGCAATTTATAAGATCTTTTGATTACTATTAACGTGGCGTTTCCACAGACTGAGCAGTGCAAAAATCTGCGAATTGGCTACATTTATTTGCACGCAAACAAAAAACATGTTACACATAGTCAGGTTAATTCAAACCATTTGATAAATGTTTATATTTGTGGTTGTTGAAAACCTTGTGGCTTTGAAAGAATGAGGCCCCGACCAATCTTTGAATTCAAGTTTAGGCTTAAAAAAAAACACATACAGACAGACAGACAGACACACATTAAAAGCTTAAGATTAAAAGCTTTTACAAAACATCCAACCATAGATATATAGAAAGATAGAGAGAGATTAAAACAATGTAATCATGACAGGAGGTACCTGCGACCAGTAGCGGTTGACAATCAGCAGGGTGGTGTCATCAGTGGCCTGTCTCTTCTCCAGCTTCTCAATTTTCTCTCGTAACTCATCCTCCATCGTCTGCCTCTGCTCCAACCGCTCACACAGCTTTTTATTCTTGAACTGGAGGACCTTCATGTCCATTTCCTCCTGCACAGAACAAATACACACACACCAAAGTGAGGAACGCCCGAGGTCCTGAATGACGTTGGGCAAAACATACTCGAGATGTCATCCCGGTGGTAGTAAATGGATTATAAAAAGTGACCTGTGAGAGTAAACACCAAAAACTGACCGTAGACGAGACTCCAGCTATGCGTATGGGCTCGATGAGTGTGGTGGTGGTTTTCTCCTCTTTTTTGCTTTTCTTCTCAGGTGGGCCAGGGGGGCTGTCCCCTCCTGAGGGACGTTTTCCTCCCCCAGCACCTGACATCTTTCCTTCCCCTGTAAGAAACAAAACATGGCATATTTACACTGTGCAGCTTTAAGAAACGTTCTTAGTTAATTCTTTTTGATTGAATTCGTCGGAAAATGGAAAACTCATTCATTTGATGACAGTTAGCAACGGCATTAGCCTTGCATTGCAATCACAGGGCCACTGATATTTAACCGTCTCCGAATCATGATCTCCCAGTGCCCATGAGCGTCCCTGTCCGCTTATATTGACTGTTAATGTACAAGCCACGGCATGAAAAGCCACCGACTTATTTTCATTTGACATTTCTGAAAAGATCAACGTTAGCATTAGCGAGCTGCTGACGACAGCTATGCTAATGCTAACGTTAACTCTTCGAGACCTAGCGTCAGTTGGCTAAACGGCGCTCTTTGTCCATCGTTTTTAATGAATGGTGGTCGCCTTTTTTATTCCCGGAGAGCCACTGCGAGGGATAAGTTTTCTGTGAAAAATTAAAAATGCAAAGAAATGTTTAGATCGTTTTCTGACAAATATTTCGGCTACAAACCTTCACAAGGAGCGGTTGGAAATATAACTGTGCATCCAGAGAACCCGCAGGAAGTGACAACAATTTACTTCCGCCGAGTGTTTAGCTAATCAAGAACGGATACGCAATGAATATCAGGTTAACTGCATTTGTCGGATAATTTAGCTTATTCAACACATTTGTAATGCTCCTACAATTACATAAAAACATTAGTACATATTTTAAAGAAATTAAACATACTTCAACCTATGACTGCAACTCCCTCTCTGGCCTCATGGGGGCAATGTTGTTGCATTGTGTATTAAGAGGCTACAAACTGTTTCGAGGAATGTGACGAGAATGTAAACAGTGCTCAATTGCTAAGCTAGCTCACGGTTGTTAATATTATCGGGAGCTAAAGTTTAACACTGTCGCCCGCTGAATTGCACACAGCCATGGCTTCTCGATAGATCCCTCGAGCTGTGATGGCACTTCAATGCTGAGTCCATATTCGCCGTCTCCCGCTCCCTCTTCTCGTTTGATTGCATACATGGTGAGTAGCTTCCTGGACGGTCAGTGAACCCGCTGCTGCAGCAAGGCCACATCAGAATCCGCTAAAGTTAGCCAGCTGCCGTGATATCACACATATTTGAAGTAGGTTACCAGTAGAGAGGAGAGAGATGTGTGTGTGGCAAGTTAATCCTTTGAATAACTATAATTAATCTAAAGCGAAACCAAACACTTCCTTCTCAGGAGTTAGCTCTGCAGTTCCTCTTATTAGACGGACCATGCAGCACTGTCAGAAAGTGACAAACATTTTGTTGTGATTATAGGTTCGTATTCTGTCATCATGACCAAAGACATCGTTGTTGGAGATGAATTACCAGACTGGGTGGGGGCCAAGGAGTTTTACCAGAAATATGACCCGAAAGAGGTGATTGGCAGGTGAGTCCAGCAAAATAACATGGACCGTGATCTCAGTTGTCTGTTGGGATGATCAAAAACCCACACTGTGCTCTGTATCAATGGCGTCTCAGGGGTGTGAGCAGTGTGGTGCGCAGGTGTGTGCACAGACACACTGGTCAAGAGTTGGCAGTGAAGATTATTGAGATCACAGCAGAGAAGATGACAGTTCTGCAGCTGGAGGAGGTGAAAACCTCCACGCTGAAGGAGATCCAAGTCCTCAACATGGTGAAGGGACACTCCTCAATCAGTATGTTATTCTGCTCTTTTGACATTTTAGGTTTGTGTTCTTGGAGGTAAAAAAGTGTTACAACATTTTTTTTTGTTCTTTTAATTCCCTTCAGTCACTCTTATTGATTCCTATGAGTCCACAACCTTCATATTTTTGGTGTTTGACCTGTGAGTATTACAACAAATAGCTTGAATGCACGTGTCTTTAGAATTCCTCCCCTACTATGTGAATGAACAATCATGAAAGGATGGGATCAATCTCATGTTTTCATTGACAGCATGAGGCGAGGAGAGCTGTTTGACTACCTCACAGAAAAAGTTACTTTGAATGAGAAGGAAACCAGGTGAGCTCCAGCATCAACACTCGGCATCAGCTAATTTAATCTGGCATCATTTTGAGTCTCTGTAACAGAACACAACTTAAGTTGGGCCTTAGTAAAGGTTTATAACTGTGTTTCTGCATGTTTTAGTCTTGCATATGCCAAATCAAGTATGATTGATTGATTTATTTATATATAGATATATCTCAGCTGAACTCATGGCACTATGATGTTTACTGTGAAGGATTCCTGATTGGCATTCACGCATCACATCCCACATCTCTCAAAATCGATCTGTTCAAGGCGTTAGAAATATATGCTATTGTCTGGAAAGGAGACCAAAACTATTTAAATAAGTAAAATGTAAAAGTGGTAATGTAAACATGAATGCATTTTATAAAACCCGTTGCTCTACAGGTGTATGATGCGAGCTTTGCTGGAGGCCGTGCAGTACCTCCACTCCTTCAACATCGTCCACCGGGACTTAAAGCCTGAGAACGTTCTCCTTGATGATCAAGGACACATCAAACTGTCAGACTTTGGTTTCTCTGTTCAGCTACAACCTGGAGAAAAGCTTCGAGGTACTGTACTATAAAATTAAACAGATGCCTGAAAATCAATATTTATAATTGGTTTGAATACGTAAATAATTTGTACAGTCAGAGGTTAACTATTGTGCCTTTTTTTTTATTTATTATTCTATTTTTATCAGAGCTCTGTGGGACGCCTGGTTACTTGGCCCCTGAAATACTGAAATGTTCCATGGATGAAATGCACACGGGTTATGGCCAAGAGGTCGATCTGTAAGTCTTTGTTTTTGTCAATAACATTTATTTGAGGAAACATTAAAGTTTACAAAGCAGGATACTGGTTGATGTCCTGAATTTGATTTCTAATTCTTGCATACCCTTTTATAAATGTGTTGGACAGCTGGGCGTGTGGCGTGATCCTTTTTACCTTACTGGCCGGCTCACCACCGTTCTGGCATCGCAAGCAGATGCTGATGCTGAGGATGATCATGGAGGGTCGCTATCAGTTCAGCTCACCAGAGTGGGATGACAGGTCTGACACTGTGAAAGATCTGGTAAGCTGGTATTCTGTTGACTGAGGTAGAATTTAAATAATGAAGGTAATATTTTTCATAATAGTCTCCTTTTAATTTTTCCTAGTTTAGGTTGAACCATAAAGCTATTGTTTTTGCTGTTTTGTTTGTTAGTCAGCAGCATCTACATTGTCACAAAAGTCCTGATTTTCAATAATTTTGCTTGTGTTGCTCAGATATCCAGGCTACTGGTGGTGGAACCAGCTGTCCGTCTCACCGCTGAGCAAGCGCTAGCACATCCTTTCTTCAGACAGTACCAGAAAGAGGACGTGCGACTCTTCAGTCCCAGAAAGACATTTAGGGTGAGTCACAGTGTTGACTTGGCTTTCTATTTTTTATGGCTGCTGATTTTAAGTTGCAAGCCTCAGAGAAAATGTCCTCTCCATTTTCACCTGCTTTCTTTTCTTGCCCCCCCCCTCAGGTGTTGATAGTGAGCGTGCTGGCCTGTATCAGGATGTACAGCCGTTACCGCAGGGCTCGGCCGCTGACTCGGGAAGTGCTGGCCAGAGATCCTTACTCCCTACGCGGTGTCCGCAAACTCATCGATGGCTGCGCCTTCCGAATCTACGGGCACTGGGTGAAGAAAGGGGAGCAGCAGAACCGAGCCGCCCTCTTTCAGAACACGGCTAAAATCATGCTGCTGGGCCTGGAGGACTTTGAAACATAAAAAGGTCAACCTCATTCCTCACCACAATGTTTTTTATTTAAACATTTGCATGTGCTGTCATGTCGGTGTTTGTGATGTGGAATTACTGTGTTTAGTTTTAAGATGAGGATTTCAACGACCGTGATGTTTGGGTGCCTTATTAATGCACAGCGTGGTTCTTCAAATTAAGCATGCACATCTTATCTTATCTGCCCTTTGATCTAAGTTTGTGGCTGTTGGAAACTCTTCTTGTCAGGTCATCATGTTTGCAGTAAAGGACACATTGCACAATCATTTGAAATAACACATCACATATAAGTACATTATTTGTATTTATGATATTACATGTTGATCGTCAGTTATAACTGAGGAGAGGATGTGTTTCTATGCACTGCGTGGCTGAAGTGGACATTAAAGCACTGTGAATAATTATTTAATAGATGATTCTATACACATAATGTTCCAATTTACATATATTCCAGTGTTACAAATCAGTACTGGAAGACATGTGAAACATTTAAGTACAGTATTTTGAGTGTTTTTGGGAGCGTAACCTGCAGCTATCATGCATGCAGACATTCCTCAATAGGAAACCCGCTTAAACTAACTGTGAAAACTAGTGACTGTGTTTAAGCAACACCATTCCATACTCGGTTCATTCTTCAGCTTAATAATTAGCACTTTTTTGGAAAGTACCTCTCTAAGAAATAGTAATTGTACAAATGCAGATATGAAGTACTCTATATGAAAAAACAATGTTTTGTTGATAATAAAACTAATGTTTGAGCTTGGTTTGTCAAATTTTGTGTGAGCGATTATTTAAAATCAATGTATCTTAGCCATTATTTTTTGGCCTTGTGTTTGGGCAGTGGTGAATCTAGTGCATTGTTGTGCTGCTCTGCAATGTCTTTCATTCGCTGATCTAGTTGTCCAGTCACGAGCACCATCTGCTGTCTGACCTCTTTCTCAATCAGTGCCTTCAGTTCTGAATTTAAACCTTAAAGTAAGAAAATTAAGCAGTTAGTTGGGGTGCATTTGACTTAAAAAAAATATTTTTGCACACTCCTTCTATGATTTGTGATCCTACCAAGTGTGGCTCCCTCTGGGTCTTCGGTGGATGTTTCTTGTGTTTGAGGAGAGCTGTCTGTCTTCGGTGCTGCTTCTGTTTCTTTTTCCAACACATTTTCAACGTCTGGTCCACGGTGCTCTAAAATATCAAGAATATTCTGTTCTCAATGTACCACAGCATAAAACGTAACTTTTGTTCTACTAAAAGTGCTGTTGCCCTGTAATTATTACCTGGAGCAGATGACTCTTCCATGGTGGGTTCATACTGGTCTGGGGTCCCAGAGTAAGTCAGAGATAAATCAAGTTTCACCTGTGGAAAAACAATATGTAGAGCTCATTATTCCATCTAGATCTATTTTCACAGAAGTCAAGTAGAACACAAATGAATGTTAGCAGAGGTTGCTTAAAACAATTTGTGCATAATAACTGAATTCCAATTCTTACCTGTGGGGTGAAAATATATTTGTAGAGTTTGTAGTGTCTCAGATAGCTGTTATTGATGTACTTTAATATACATCCCACCTCCTCAGTGCTGAAAAGGTTGATACTAAAGGGGGGGTGCTGTGGTGGGGAACACAGAAGCATAGAATGAAACATTGCTTTCATGAGAATTGATGGGTTTTAAATAATATTTTCAGTTAAAAGACTTTTTTACAGACCCTGACTGAGTGACAGAGGAGTAGATCTTTGCAATATTTGAAACACTGTTCTATGTTATTAAGTGGAGTTTCTGTAAAACAAGAGTTTCAAACACATATAAAGTCAAGGAACATTAAAATTAATGTCATCATCCAAATTCACTGCAGTGATATTAATATGACTTTTCTTACCTACGTTGACCTCGTGGATGGATTTGAGGATGGACAAGAGAGCCGAGGTTTGTTCCTTTTTAAAGTTGCACTCCCTGCAAAAAAGCACAGTCTGGACATGCATCTCCAGCAGAACTCCTCTTTTTGGTTCAGGGAGGTGGACTTCAAGCACGCTGCATAAAGCACTGCCACAGAAAAGAAAAAGTGTGACAGAAAAATACATCATTGCTGTGTGTTTGTGTTCAAAGAGATACGTGTTCCTGATCATAAAAGGACAGAAACCTCTCCAGATCAGGAATGGACTGCATTTTGCCGATCTCCTCCATGTCATGGTAGCTTACATCTGTCCTGACAACATCCAGGGAATAGATTCTGGGTTAGACATGATATCTACTCATGCAAGGCATAAATAAATAAAAAACTTGCTTAATCCGGATTATAGGCCCAGTTCTCACCATAGCATCACTTTAGCTTTCAGGGCCTGTGTTACCTACATAATAAAATAGACTGTATTATAAGGCAATACTTAACAAAATAGCTGTATCCAGTGTAAACTATATATGAGTCTTTTACATTGTAATCATATGATTAAAAAGGCATGCTCACACTGCCGGCAGTAAAGTGAGCCCAACATGTAACTACATTTTGTGGATCAAACTAAACTTGTAGCCTACCTTAGTTTTCGGATCCATCTTTTTTTTCTTTTGCCGAATTACAAATTTAGCAAACTGCAGAAGCTGACGGCTGAAAAACCGAAGCGATTGATTTGATTGTTAAATAACAGACTGCACAACACGTTTGTCAAAAATATATTTTGTAGTTAAAAATGATCAAAGCTATCAAGTAATTGTTTGTTTTGTTTGTTTTGTCTCTTTTACCATGGACAAGTATTGAACGAAAACGTACTTCAATGAAGCTGGATCATTTTCTGTTTGGCTCCCTCTTGTATCCCAGCAACATGAAACCCTTTTGTCTCTTTCCGGTTTAGCGCGTCGGACAGAATAACGGAAACCAGATATTAATAATATATTATAAACACGTACTATACCCACAATATATCAATCATATATTATAAATACGTACTACTATAACAACAAGCAATTCATAATATATTATAAATATGTACTATAGCCTACCGACAATATATTAATAATATATTATAAACACGTACTATACCAACAATATATTCATATTATATTATAAATTCGTACTATAGCAACAATATATTAATATTTTTATTATAAACACGTACTACTACAACAACAAGCTATTCATAATATATTATAAATACGTACTATACCAACACGATGTTAATAATATATTATAAACACGTACTATACCAACAAGATGTTTGTATTATATAATAAATACGTACTATACCAACAACATATTAATAATATATTGTAAACGCGTACCAACACGATTTGTATAATATATTTAAAACACGTACTACGATAACAACAAGCTATTCATAATATATTATAAATACGTACTATACCAACAAGATATTAATAATATATTATAAACACGTACTATACCAACAATATATTAGTATTATAATATTATACCACTACTATTACAACCTTACTTTACTTTATTTACTTTTGGCGTTCGGCCAAGCCTCGATCACAGCTGAGTAAATTATTGCGTCAGACAAGTTTCAATACACCTATGCTAAACACATAAAATACATATGCAAATACTAATTATACCAATATGACGACCACTAATATTACGTATGAGACACTATGCAACGACACAAATGTTTAGGAACTAATTGAGTTGTGGGAAAACGAGTGTGTCAGTGTGAACAGTGTGCAATCTGTCTGCCACAGATGAACTCATAATAAAGACATGAAGATGTGTATCTTCTTATTAAAGACACTGAGTTTAATTATTTTTTATTTTATTTAAAATCAAGGCTCTTCATCGCTGCTGCATGGCAACCGTATCCATGGCAACGAGATAACCTGTCGCTAATAGCCACCGTGTGATCTAGTTGAGTAGTTTGTGTTTTCCGGGACGTCTGAGATGTGTGGTGTGCCGGCACAGGAGCACGTTCAGGTGAGAAGGGCAGTCTGTGTTGCTGCTGCGGCTTCCGCGTTTAGCAGTAGGTCAGCTTCCTGTTTCTCTTGTCTCACGTCTAAACTGTACACAGGCCTGAGCATCTCCACACAGCAGGCATGGACAGCCTGCTTCGCCCCCGAGACTGCTCGTCCACACTGCCCGAGCGGCGCAGTGCAGTTTAAGAACATTATCCCCCTTTAATCCACTTTGCCTTCTGCTACTTGCAGGTGGACAGACTGTCAGATGGAGCAGGGAGACACAATCAAACGCGCGCGTCCATATTTAATTGCTCTTTTATTTTTGGAAACTGAACTATTTCTCGCATTGAACATTGATTGAAAATCGTTTTTAATCCTTAATTATCTACTGATTATACTTAGCAGGGAGTCTTTCACACAGACATGGAGGACCCCGATATACGACAACAGAAGCTTGACAACCAGGTAACTAAACAAGGATTATTTAAGTTGTTGATGTCAAACTGGTACAAAACAACAATGGATCAGGAACTGACAAAGAGATAAGCCCACAAACCGTTAAACTGACAGAGTAGAGTTGTATCTGTGTTCTTTTATTAAAAATATATAGGATACATATATTTATCAGTGATATACACACAAAGACTGGAACGTATTCATTGTTAAGGCTAATTAGCTGACCGATGGTTAAAGCTGAGATAGAGCTTTGCAAATAAATAAAGCGTTCTTGAGTCTTAAGGTCATACATGTGTCAGAACCACCTGCTGTGTGCTACTACTCAACTTTAAGTCACAGTCTGTTTGAATAACTGTACAGTATGTGAGCTACTGGCTTATATCCAATAGGGTAATACCAGAAAGACCAGCAGACTGAACCAGTGATAGACGTACTAATAATAGCAAATCAACCAAAAGTAAGCAACTAAAATAGTAGTAAACAGTAACAATGATGCATGGGCACCTGTATTTAAACAGATCCAGAATCAGTAGTATTGTCTTCAGCTGTATAATTGTTACAGCGACAACTCACTATCTAGAATTAAAAAGAATGCTCCAACATTATATTAGGATGTAATGTTATAATTCTGACCAAAGAACATGGCTCAAGGATGCCATTGTACAACACATGGTTGCACAACAAAAAACTGTTGTCCTTTTATGCGACACAAGAAAAACAAGACAGTAGGCCGCTCCTGTTGTGCTGTGCCTTTTTTTTTTTATTTGCAGGAATGTAAACAGCAGCAACAAAAAAACTGGAGAATTGTCTTGGCAGATAATATGGCAAGCATATTAACATTAAAAATAAGACATCGGTGAAACATAAACCTTATAACATACCCATGGTGTTATTATTGTCTGTTGACTTTAGTTGTCATCACATGCGTTAAGAAAAACATGGTCGCCATCAAATGTAAATGTAATGAAATGCCCTACCTATATTCTTGTACAGCTAAACATCCAACAAAGTATCACCATATATACAGAGATACAAGTCACTATTATCTCTGTAGTTGTATCCACACATATGAACATTGAGTTGACAGTTTGCATTCTAAACCTAATACTAAATTCTCCCACAGCGAACCCTTTTGATGAAAAAGCAGCAAAAGAAGAGGGCTGATTCCCAAATGGTAGTAGCCAATCGGGATGCTCGCCAGAAGAGTCGAAAGCACAAAGCCATCCGCTCTGATGAAACTCCTCTGTTGATCAACCAATCCCTCAGCAGCACTTCCCTGAGTGGTTGGTATTAGAATAATGTATTATTCTATGTAGCACTGTTTTTTAAAATCAGAAATATAATTCCAATGTACAGTTCAATTAACTTCAGTCTCTTAAATTGTATTAAAAATATATTTGTCTTTTTCTGAAGATCAAGTTGAACATGCCCATGATAACCCAATGGATGAGATCACATTGGGTGAATGTGACATGACAGACAGCATGACATTTGATGAGATGCCTTCTGAGAATCATACTCTCAAGAAAATGAACTTGGAGATTGACAAAGAGCCTGAGGGAGAGGTGGAGAATGATGCTCAGGCGGAGGGGAAAAGGACAAAGAAAAAAGAAGTGAAAAAAGAAAATGTCAAACGTAAGAATAGAGAAAGCAGAATATTGTATTCTTGTGTGTGTGTGTGTGTGTGCGTGTGTGTGTGTGTGTGTGTGTGTGTGTGTGTGTGTGTGTGTGTGTGTGTGTGTGTGTACAAATTACTTACTCAATTTCAAGGATTCAAATGGTGTAGTTAGTGTGTATCAGAGAGCAAAGTTAGAGTATATACGTTGGGCCCAGAGTGGTCGCATGGGTTTGTGCAGACTCTGTGCATTCATGCATGCACATGTAAAGCTAAGGAATACTTTGCTGCAATGATAAATTAATATATGATTCATGAGCAACGTGCTGCTGTGCTTTCCATCAGAGATGGAACAGAACGATGAAAAGGACGAGGACAAAAAGGAGAAAAAAACAAAGAAGATCGACAAAGTGAAAGAATCGGCAGACCCACAGAAGCCAAACAAGACAACCAAACAAGAGCGGAAAAGTGAGATAAATGTTGAATGTATTATTAACGTATCTAACTATGTACCTTATTTACAGGTTTAAATATAGTCTTTATTTATTATCATAAATACATAATACTAAATGTAATAGCTTTTATAGCAGCTGTCTCCTCTTTTGCAGAGAATCACTTGCAGGAGGTTTCATCCCAGGAGCTTCAACTCCCTACAACCCAGGGGACAGAGTCAGTGGTGGAGATGATAAGTCCAGAGAAGAATACACAGGATGAAAGCGACAATGACGAGGGGGCCGAGAGGCCTGTCCTTCAATCGCCTAAGAAGAAAAAACAACTCAACACAAGTGAGTCATAATCTGGTCATGTGCATTTTATGATCAACAACACTGTCAAGCTGTTGTCAGGAATGCATTTGTGTGTGTTATCATACAGGCAGGTGCCAAATAAGTGAAGAGAGCAAAGACGATGAACCCAAAGAAAAGGTGAAGGTGAAAAGGGAAAAGAAGACAAAGAAAGCAGAGAAAACTACGCAGAGTCTCGCTTCCCTCAACTCCAACTACAGGGAGAGCTCATCTTCAGGCAGTGAATCTAATGAAAGAGTGAGACATTTACAAGTAAAAAAATGTTTTGTGCAAGTATGCACCTTATATAGATTAGTCCCACAGCGTATATAAAAACCACCAATGAAATCATTCCCTCTCTCTTTCCAGTCGACGTCTCCAATGTCAGTGGAGGATCTTGAGAAGTTTGCTTTGCGTCCAGCCCCCAGAGATGTGACGATCCAGTGTCGGGTCACCAGGGACAGAAGAGGCATGGAGAAGGGCATTTACCCGACTTACTACCTCCACATGGAGAAGGAGGATGGCAAGAGGGTTTGACAATTTTAACCCAATCATTGTGCACATTGATTTAAGCTTGAATTTAGCTTGAATGGCTTGATCCTGTTTTCTTGATTTGTCATATTTCTATCAAGTTCTTTTCATTGTCTGTTCTAAAAAAAAAAATTTTCATTGTGCCATCACCAAGGTGTTCCTAATGGCAGGCAGAAAAAGGAAGAAGTGCAAAACATCCAACTATCTCATCTCCACTGATCCGACAAATCTGTCCAGAGAAACAAACTGCTACATAGGAAAACTAAGGTTAAATTCTTTTATGTCTACCTTGAGAAAGAACTTAATACCAAATTTAAAAAAATCGGATTTACTTACTGGTGAATTCTCTGATTTTGGGATCATGAAACCCTTTCAAAACCCTTCAGAAAACATTGAAGAATCCACTGTCATCAAAACTGGACCTGAAGTACTTATGTATGCCACACAACCTGACTTGATGTAGCAGGAACATCGCTGGTGTAACTAATAACACCAACGATGTGTCTATTCCATCTCAGTTTGTCAGTGAGCCTGTCAGTTTGTCAGCGTGCATAGTGCCCCTGCACTAAAACACCTGAAATGGAATGGAGCCAGCATTGATAATATTATACACCTGGGGGTTTCCTGCTATGTTGTGTCATAATGTCTGCCACGAAAAAGGTCTCTGAAAGATTATCTAAATTGCACCCCAAGGGTAAATTCCTCCATGATTTGTGGAGGCAGTCATTTTACATGGAATTGAACACACCCCATGGTTGTCATTCTTAATTCAGACAAGGTTGACATTTTGACATCTCTAACCTTATAAATGATTACAGATCATGTATCTGATCAGGCTAATTTGTTTCAGGTCCAATGTTCTGGGAACAAAGTTCACAGTCTATGACGGAGGTGAAAACCCTGAGAAAAAACCCTTCGTCAAAGAGTGTGAATCAGTGCGGCAAGAGCTGGCAGCAATTTGTTACGTGAGTTCAAACTTAACTCTGTTCCCTATTACATCCCACTTAACAAAGCATATGAAGAGATACTTCCTGTAATACAATTGTCTATCATGTTCCAGGAGACAAACGTGCTGGGATTTAGGGGTCCTCGTAAAATGACAGTGATCATCCCTGGCATGATGGAGAGCGATGAAAGAGTGTGCATTCGTCCTCAAAATGTACATTTAGAAAGAAAAATAATTATCCTTTTGACGATGTTGATTAAGTTTGAAATGTGTCGGAGGAACTGAAATGTTATCTTGATACAGGAACCTGAGACTCTACTGGTCCGCCATGCGAACAGCAACACAGACAAACTGGTCACGCTGATGAACAAATCCCCGAGCTGGAACGAACAAACTCAGTCATACGTGCTTAACTTCCACGGTCGTGTCACCCAGGCCTCCGTCAAGAACTTCCAGATCATCCACCCTGACAACGGTAAGATGTGACTCTCTTCCTCTGTCATCAACCATAAGGAAAATGGCTGCCTTGTCTTTATTCCCAACTCCTGTCTCCTCTCGTTCTGTCTTTTTCAGAGGATTACATAGTGATGCAGTTTGGACGTGTCGCGGAGGATGTCTTCTCCATGGATTACAGTTTCCCCATGTGTGCCCTGCAAGCTTTTGCCATCACCCTGTCCTCATTTGATGGTAAACTGGCTTGTGAGTGAGCAATACTGATGTGCTTATTAACCCTGATCTAAAGACCTGCAGATTAAGTCAAAACTATACCCATTATTTTGCACAGGGTCATTTTTCATATTTTGTATCCTGGTGCATTGGAAGACTTTGTATACACGACATATGGAAAATACATGCCATAGACTGATTGACTTCAGAGGGGACTTGTTTTATAGGTCCAGTATTATTTTACAGCAAATTTCATATTGAAGTGGGAAAAGTAAGTTTAGTTTCTTGATATTGATATATTGATATTTTCCAGGCATGTAAAAGGAATTACAATATTGAGGACAACTGTGTAAATACTACCAGGGAAATTGTTATAGTACAAGATTCACAAGTCTGTTTTTTTAATTATCATCATTTTAAATAGAAAATGTCTAATAGGTTGAATTTTAATATTATGATTTTGAAGTTGTTGTTTTTCCAGAGCCTTAACAACTTTGTGCTGCCGTAATCATCCACTCAGATCTTCATTGCGATTACGTGTTATTTCAAGCCAAAGTCACATCTATAACTTTTTGCTGTAATCTTCCGAGTCTTTATCACAAAGAAGGAAGCATTCTTATCAAAATACTAAAAACCTGAAAAAAAAACACTTATATCAGATTCTGCAGACCTGCAACTAGTTACAGATAGATCCAACCATATCAGGGTTTCTGCTCTTGCATAATATACAGACTTGAAAATATTCCCACCTCACAAGATTTCTTCACTGCTGAACTCAAGCACATTTTCAACACAAGTTCACACTGTTTCACATGAGGAGGACAGAAAGTAATTTAGGTTTCAACAAATAAAAATAGGTCACCTCTATGCTCTGTGGTAAAGAGAAGTGATCAGTTATTTTGAATAGCAAAACCCCAAACTAAACTGAAACCTCTGTTATTACATTGACATGACCTTCTGTGAGGTAACATGTGCTTTTTTGTTTCTTGTTCAGATGGTCTCTGAAACAAGGGTTCATAGCTATTTGCATAGCTATATACATAGCTTGTATTTTGTACTACAATACGCTTGTTTCAGAGAGCATGAATATTGTGTGTATGAGTATTGCCCTCTTTTAATGTTTACCTTTTGCTAAGTGATGAAGTTGACACCTTGCCCCCCTGAGTCACAAATTATTAGGTTTGCATTTAATTAAATAATGTTGTGTCCTGAAGGTTTGCAGACGCCGTCTTGATCAACTGCAAAGCTATTTCATAAACTGTGTTCGACCTACCACCGAGAGACATTCTACTGGTCTACTCGTGTAAGTTATAAACTCTAAATCGACAAAACTGTGAACGTCAGAGGAAAGACACTGTCGGCTCGTATCTTTTATAGAATCACCACAACACAACCAACATTCAACTGCTCTCCTGTCGCTGCTCTACATATTGCAAAACACTCTTGTAAGTGGCACAATAATTCATCTTCCAATTTCAGGTGGCTCCACTTGAAAAAGAGAATCATCAATATGATCACCCAATGTTTTGTCATAACGTTTTTGACAAATCAGGTTGAATCAAATCATTAAAGTCATCCATAGAGTACACCAGCATGAAGTGAAACTCGGCATGGAGGCATTTAAATGCTTACTAACTAAAAGTAACCAAAACGATCCACAAACATAAATGTATCTGTCTAGCTCAGTGGAACGACTTCATTCACGAAAGTAACTGTTGTTTAATATCTAGACTAGAGCCTTAAAGAGGTCAGATTTGTCAGTTCAGTGCCACATGGACCTTATTAGATGTACATCCCTGTACTGTGCTAAAAACTAATTATAATTTATTTTCAAAAAGCTTGTATTGGAAAACGACAGTCAAATATCACTGTTGATGTATGATATGAACCAAATAAAAAATAAAATGAATGAAAAATAAATAGTTTTAAGATTAACTTCTGTGTAGAATATGATTTCTATGCACAAATCACACAGGTACACAAACAATGCCCATATAAATGGGTATATTTCATGGTTCTTCATTTCATGTGAATTAGGTCCATATTAAATATGTGTGAATTAAGGAATTTTAGCATATATATTTCCTACTCTGCAGATTTCTTACAGCACAGTCGCATTTGTTTTACTATTTTTTGTTTGCAGAGCTTGAGAGGAGTTCATGCAGTTATTTTGTTATGTAACAAGAGTTTCACCATTGCATGTGTTTGTGTTTTTGGTTCTTGGCTCATAGATCGAGATTAATCTCCCCACATTGCTACGGTCACATGAATATCTTCCAGCTCTGTGCTTTTTCAATCGGCTACCATCAGTGAAGAGATCTAAAGGTCACTGAAAAAATAAACGTAGAACCTTTAGAGATTCAAAGCATTTTGGATTAAAAATTCACATTTGACTTTTTTTAAAGCAATGGTCTGATAATGGGAAAAAAAATACTATTGTTAAACTATAGTTCATGTTAAGAAATGCAGTGCGCAGTGTGATAAATTATAGGGCTGTGGTGTGAGAATAAACATGTTTGGTTAGACTGAAGCCTTGCCCCTTTCACAGACTTTCCTTTTACAACTGCTCTCTTAAAAAAGCACATCCTCTCCCCGCAGAGACATATGAGTGAGTGATAGCCATCAGTGTGCACCAACTCACTGACATTTCCCTCTCTCAGTCTTAATTAGTAAACGTTCTTTACGAGAGCTTCAGAGCAGAATGACTAAATCAAGACCTCTCAGGGCTGAAGTGATGTCTGGATCATCTGGTGGGACAAGGCTGAAGCTGCTGCTCGTGTTTCTGCTCGTATCGACCAACATCATCTGTCTGCATGGAAATCTTATCACAGGTTATGTTTCAGTCGGTTTTCTTTCATTTTACGTGATAAGAGAATCATCCAGCTTGCTTGGATTGTACGTTTATTTGCACGTTGCTTGGGAAAAAAGCCAAACAAATAACAATAATAAGAATATGTAAATAATAATATGTGAATAGATGCTTTAAAAACTATAAAACAACATGCACACTAAAAGTTAGAATAAATGCCTCAGAGGCTTTGTTATACTTTGTATAACAAAGCCTCTGTATTGTGTCGATTTTTCAATTTTACAATAAGCCAGTATACATGTACTTTTAGCTGCTAGTGGGTCAATAATAAATGTTGACGTTCGGTTCATTTTACAGTAACTATTTAAAGGATTTAAGTTATTACTTTTTTAAAGTATATTCTAAAACAATACTAACATTTCCAGATGGACATTGAAAGCGTTATTGGTCTCAGTAATTATTTTTCTTGTCCATACTGGCCACAAAGAGCTTTCCTCCCAAAGCTACTTTCATGGAAGAGATTGAGGGACTATCCTTTAAGACTGCAGTTTTAAATATTGTGTGTAAAAAAAAGTAGTTTGTTTTTTCAACAAAACAATGCGTGCAGTTTAAAATGGCCTTGAGTTATCAGTAATGGTTCTTCAACTGGATGGTATGCAAAAAAAACTACATAATTAAAAGAAAAGCCTACAACTAGAAAGAGGATTATTCACCAACTAAAGGGATGCTTAACTTAAATGAGCTGACAGTGAAATCTCTGCTTTGATTCCTGAAACTCCTAATAAAACATTGCCTGTAAATTTTTTCAGGTGTGGACCATCTTCACTGTGTGAATGATTACCTGTTTACCATCAACTGCTCCCTAAACATCACAACTTCGGAAAACTACTCAGGCAGCAACAGCTCCTACTGGCTCACTTTCAAACAGAAAAAGTGAGGCTTTTGTTTCCTGGCATTTATAAATGATGGATTACCTCAAATGTGATGCTGATATTGTGTTTCATTACCATTTTGTGCAGAGACGAGTTTGTGTGTATGCTGACAAACACTAATGAGGATTACTTCTGCTCCGTAAAAATATCTGATGACAACTATTATTTGGAAACTTTTGTGGAAACGGATGTTTTCGAAATCTGGCTTTGTCACAACCAAAATGATGGGTCTAAAATCGGCAAGCAGCAGCTGGATAAGAAATATGCACCTGTTAATAACAGTAAGGAACACATTGGTTTTGCTCGTTTTCAAAACCAGACACACAGTACACATTCATATCTAAAAAATACAGATGTCTGCCTATTTAAAACCTGCCTTTTGTGTGTTTGTCTTTAATGTGTCCTTTAGTTAAACCAAATGCACCGCGCTTCCTCACAGTCAGCCACAACTCAAGTCAACGCCACTTCACCTGGATAAGTACCTATGAGAAATATCGTTATAGCAACAGTCTTGTCGACGACCTCCAGTTTCAGCTCAATTACTACAAAAGAGGAGGCAAACTTAATGTGAGATTCAATGACAAACAAACAAGAATGGGGTGCTCTTTGTTGGTGGGAATAAGAAAATAACTTGCTTATTGGGAAACAGTTCTGGTCTGTTTGTGGCAGTTAAAATGTATTTGCAAATGATCCAAACTGCTGTCAATAAATTCACACAATTCAGAGATCTTACTACATTTCCCCTCCTCACTGGGTTTCTTCTTGTGATATCAGCTCTGAGCAGCTAAAATCACTTTTTGAAATGATGAACTACCACAGCAGTTGTATTAGTGGTCACTGTGGCTGTCAGCTCAGTGGTTCATGAGAAAATGTGACTTTATTTGACACAGCTATTTTACAGTGTAAATATAAGTACCTTTTCACATTTTGATGTGTTTAACTATGAACATAATGACGGCTCTGTTCCACTCAAGTGTCCCAGTAAGCAGGACTGAATTAACTTTAGGGGTGATAATTTCCCTACTGAATATGCCACTAGTTTATCACAATATTAAAGCTCTTAAAACTAGATTTTTACACGGGACCCCACCACAAAAAGGGGCTCAAGATTAGGTTTTAGTAATATATTAAATAATACAATACAAATACAACTTTAATCAAATGACCAAAAATCCCCTGACACCCAATAAATTAGGGGCTTTTGGGGCTATGTTATTGAGTCAATTTGTTCCTATGAATTATATCAACCATTGCTGCCTAAGCACAAATAACTGAATAACCTGATCACCAATAACATAATTTTGCCTAATGACAAAATAAGATTGAACTTTACAGACCAAAATATACAATTCAGAGTTTGCTAGCATTATTAACCGTTACTGGCTCTTATCCGTTTATGACACTCGCCACATTACTAGTAATATTACGTGCCGTTTTTGAAAAGTGCTCATGAGCTCCAACTACAAACATTAAACATCCTGTGAATCTGGTACAGCTAAATAAAATTAAACTATTAGCGGTATACCATTTTGTCCCATGATTCAAATGACTAATATCTCCTAAGACAGGCAACATTAATCATGGTCTAACAAAAAGCAACTGATAAATTGTAGATTGTAACTATAAACATCTGTCTGATTAATAAATAATGTATCTACCCCCTTTCTGTGAACTAATGGAGCTATTTGATGATTGAGTGCAAATGGTGCGTTTCTCTCCTTCAGATTCATAACATGCTACCATATTTATTTCAGGTGGCATCGCAAGAAATCAACACAGACAGGTTGAATTATTCTGTGGATGATGAGAATTTTTTGCCAGACGCCAAGTACGCTGCAAGAGTACGGTCCATTCCTAATATGGCATTTTCCAACAGACAGTGGAGTGACTGGTCTCCTGAGGTTTACTGGGAGACAGAGTCAGCTGTGAATAGTGAGTCTCCTCCATTAGTCAGCTGATCGAAGCTTAATGAAGAGGATCTTCATCTTACAGCAACTTGTTGAGAATGCAGCAACTTTAAAATCATTACTTTAAAAAAAATTGCATCCGGGCTTACTTTGTTGTCCTACTTTTTTTCCTCCATATTCCATACAGAAGTTCCATCAAACATATTGGTTTCTGGACTGGGCAAGGTGCTCATCCCCCTATGCGTGTTGGTGCCATTCGTCTTACTTTTCTACTACGCTCCAGTAAATAAGTAAGGTCTCCTTACAGCTTTTGACTCATTAAATGCCAATTCCCACAACCAATGCACACAAAATATTGTCTTTTGTTTCCAACACACACACACACACACACACGCACAGGTGGAGGAAGAGTGCCTTCATCCCAACTCCAGAACCCTATTTCCACACCCTGTACAGTGACTGCCAGGGTGATTTCAAGGCAAGTCTAGCTTAAAATAAATATACTTACAATTATCTTACAACGATGGCCCTAAACATGACTGTGATTTTAGAGCTGGGTGGTTACACAAGAAAACACGGCAGTCATGCTGAAGGCAGAGGAAACGCTCCAAATTGACACCCTTACCAAGTGTGAGGTCATCGAGGAGGAAGAAGAGAGTCCGCTCCAGCTTCCCCACCAGTTCATGGAGGGCAGCGGATACAGCAACATATCCGACCCAGGCTGCGATACTTCCCTCCTGGGCATCCCGTACGCGGTGAGCACCATGGCTCCGCCATCGCCTCCAGGGAGCCCTCATCAGAGTCTGGCCTTCAGCTCACAGCAAGGGAGCCCTGCTGAAGGAGACTCAGGGTGCTGGCTGGAGAAGGACCCTCCCTGGTACTGCAATGCGTACTGCACCCTGAGCACCTTCCAGCAGAGCAGTTCAGTCAAAGCAGAGCACCATGGGAGCCCAGCAACAGAAGACTGCCCAATAGGCATCATCAGAACCGAGGCCATTACTGAAGCATAAGCTGATGGGTTTGTGTAGTAAACGGACAGTAAAATAGTCTGAAGTTGAACTTCAAAGAATGTTGGGCCTAAAGTTCAACAACGCACATTTTACATTTTACTCCTGAATGAATTTATTAAAAGACACCAGCACACCCCGACAGTTGACACACAAGCCTCAGTGAACGGAACTGCCGGGTTGCAATGCGCAGAACCTCATTTGGTCAGTCAGCCTTTTCTGTTGGAGCAGAGCAATGGAACCGTCTCCCAACAGAACTGAAAGTGCAACTACATTTTTTTTTTAATAAAGGTCTTAAATCATGGTTAAAAGAAAAACAACATTGTTCACGTTTAACACCCTCTTACTTTTACTTTGTGTATGCATCTGTGGATGTATTATTTTGTATTCTATTTAAAAAAAAGAAAAGGCCTCCTGTGGACAGGTGTTGGATATTAGCATTCGCTTAACAGTGCAACTGGTTTTTGCCTTTGTGCTAGAAATTCTAATGCCATTGTGATGTCCACATCAAATAAATAAAGTCAAGTCAAATGTAATGTTAAGCTAAAAACTAGCAAATACATTTCTGATTTAGCTACTTTGCTCTTATAAGTGTTTGTAAAATGTTTCCACACCCTGCTGCATAATGTAGATTGTATTAATGGCATAACCTTTGCTTGTGTCAAATGACTAAATTAACTGTAAACAAAATAGTTGTCAAGACTTAATATAAATACATGTTTGCTTTGTCTCTGAAACCTTCGTGGTCAAGTTGAACTTCCTGTATATTTTACTCATTTAATAAATAAAATGCTAAAGTTTTGTAGAAAGTTTTATTTACGCCAACACATACATGAACAAAGCACCATATAACCTTAAAGTCTGATACAGAAGTAAGCCTACCTGCCTCAGTCATCATGGCCATTTTTATTTATTTCATAGCAAACACTCTGAATAACAAAAGACAGCCAAGGCAGCAGATTCTATCATATATTACAGCATGCTGAATAGAAAACCTGGGAAAGAGAATTAGACAGAGCCATCTATAGACACTAGTGAGATACAACAGTATAAAAGTGCCATTCATTATACAGCAGTTGAAATACTGACAATGAAAAAAGCTAATTTTACATTAAATTTATGGAAAATAAAGGGGAGTGGGAGGGGGAAAGAAATACAAAGGAATAGACCCTGTGAAAGAGCAATATAAAACAAAAAAAAACTTTTCTTCCTTGAACAATGATGACAGCCAGCTTGCATGGAGTTGATGAAACTGGTACCGAGCTGTGTCCCTTGCACCACATAAGACAATTAATGTTTAAAAAGAAATGACCAGGGTGCTGAAGCACCCATTCCCTTCCAGCATTATGCGCCAACTGGCAATTAAGAACAAAAAAAAATGATAGGTCGGATGGCACAGAATGTGTGGAGTTTAAATAGAAGTCTTTAAGCAAGTCCTGATGTGAGAGGAGCACATTCATTGAGAGACTGAGCGGGGAGGTGATTCTTGTTAACCCATTCCTTCTGCCACAGCGGAGCAAGTCTTCGCCCTTACGAGGGGGAGAATTTTTTGGCTTGTGCTCGAACTCTTTTTTCATATTCTACTCTGTTTTGGCTGGAAAGGGGTTAAAAAAAAAATAGCAGTTATCATGGTGCTCAGAAACAAGAGGCATTTCCAAAACATAAAAAAATGCAATCATATTTTGAGTAATAATACAAAAAGTAGAAAATGGAGGAATCATCTTTTCTTCCATCAGATCCATTTGTCAGGTTGTAAAGCTGAACACATGTCAGAAACGTTTTTAACAGAGCCCCCTGAAAGACCCCCATTTTAAATCTGGTATTAAAGAGTTAAAAACAATATAATCTTCCAGATTCAGCAGTTCCATAGGTTTTTTTTTTAATGTGAAGCTAACTAAGCTGTGAGCGATGCAGTATAAAACATGACGGACTCCGTTGAAGAGGACTTGCTTGCTATGTAGCAATGACAGGTTCACTCCAAGTGAATGAAAACACACACCCATTCTTAGTTTCATTATACACTAATGAAAACATACTTGTGAATATTATTTAATTTCAATAAACTAGATCTTCCTCAATCCTACAAACTGGACCTTTAAGTCCAAGGCCTCTAGGGCACTCTATACTGTATAGCTCCCTGTCTGAACCGTGAGCCACAGGGGAGGCTCCTCCCATAACGAGCACCCGTCTCTGACCCGCCAAATTGAATCGCCTGGACAGACTATCAACTTTAACAGATGTTGTGGCTTTTCACGTTACATCAGCCAAGATGCTTTTTGGCATCAGCCGAGAGTGCATTTATGAGTGCTGAGTGTTGGGGTGTGAACTTAGAGGCTGCGGGAGAGTGCCCCCCTCCTTCCCATCTGACTCGCACGAATAACAACCACATTATTTGTCATGAGCTCAATATATATAGGAGGCACAGAGTTAACAATACTGATATACAAGTTATGAGAATAAAGAATTCCTCCATTCGGATTGCACACACACACACACACACACACACACACACACACACACACACACACACACACACACACACACACACACACACACACAACTACTACTACTACTATGTACAGATAGTGTATGTGTATCTTTGTTGTGCCTGTTTTTAGCCATATGTCTATTTCAGTGAATGTAATTTGAAAGCAACACAATACCAGAGGCAAATTCCTTATGTGTTCACACTTAGTGCGAGTCAAATTCGTCAGGGTCAACTTAGAAACAGATTCTGGCACTGCAATATAGAAGATCGATACTTTACTTTCCATTTCCTGAGCCTTTTTCCAGACACGCAGGCTACATTATAAATCATCTAGAAAAAAAAAAAACCTAAATCCAATGTCACTCACCAGTAGATTGTGTAAGCCTCTGCTTGGGCTGGATCCTGGATATTTGGTTCATTTAGGAGTTCCTGGATACCTAATAAGATCTGAAGGAGAAATTAATAAATAAAACAAAAGTATATAATAAAAAATTCATCAGTTTTGCATTGTTTTTGAGGTTGCTTATAATATTTGTTCGTCACTAAAGTTGTAGACCAGTTGCATGAAGTCTCTGAATGACTTATCTTTCAGCACGGTCGATAAAAATAGACTTATTGGCTGTCCAAATTAAAAAAGTTGTACTTGATAGAATTGAGTTGAATAATTTAAAACACCCACATAATTATATAAAAATAAAATGTTTTATGCCGATTGATTTTTAGATTCTTGAAATGTATAGGTACAGTATAAAACCAAAGAAAAAGATAGATAGCTATTTTAATGACTTTTTGGAAAACCCTATAATGATGTTAATGGGGAATGCCAACCTGCTTTATTGTGATGGCTGGTCTCCAGTCCTTGTCCTCCTCTAGAATAGATAGGCATACTGTGCCTGATGGATACACATTTGGGTGAAAGAGTGGAGGCTCAAATTTACCTGAAACACAAGAAAATGTTAGATGCACTTATGTTTCAGATCCATTACAAATGTCAGACAAAATGAACAAGCTCCACAAATGTCACTGGGCTTTGTCAGTATACACTGACTGAAGTGGCAGCAACTTCTGTTACTCACACAAGCAATGGCCTCATGTTGCTGCCCCTGTTGCTGGACATTAGAAACATGGTACATTACAGTGCCACGTTGTGCACAACCAATAGGGGCGATGTACCGATTTTGTTTCACACAGTAAGCCAGTATTGTAGTCTAGGCAAAGTGAGCAGTCGAACGTCGAACCCATTTAGCATGACTTTATCAACACGCATGTCCTTACAAGCAAATTCTGGGCAATTCTATTAAAGAAACAGTAAAGGTATGTAAATTATGAAACCACCAACTGGTTGGCGCATACATTATAAACGGCAATGAATGGAAACAATTAGCATGGCGACACTTTTAGATCCGCTTCAACAGCCTTAAAAGTCAATAACAAGCCTTCAAACACAAATGACGGTGCAGGAAAAACCTGTTAGCTACTGCTGCTTTGAACCAAGATGTCAAGCGGATGCTCCGCTTCAAAAAAATAATAACATGGGTTACTATCTTAAATACAGAGTAACCCTTTCACAGACTCTAGTAAAGTATGCCCTTAGCTATAAATTACCTTCTTCCTCATTACAAGGACATGTCGACATGTTGGAAGGGATACATAACTCAGTTGGGCCAAGTGTCAACGGCTCTTATTCGGCCATTCGACCCCCAACCCACTCGTCAAACACAAACACACCTTAATTAACTCATTGCTTTTTGACAGGTTTCTCTCAAACAAGCCTGACTCCGGCCAGAATCAGGATAGAAATTATGCCTCGTCGGTTAAATACCCGTGAAGGAAGGCATTTCCTTTACACACTTTACATTCTAGACGAAGAATGTTTCTGCGCAGTATTGGCAGTACTTTGATGTACTGACTCCATAACGCAGGTTTCTACAAGGATCTGCTCCAACACAATAACAAAGTGTATAGATATCACATCAACAGTTGAGTTCACACAGAGCACAGATTACACACAATAACTCACATTTTGGAGGTGAAGAAGGATAGTCATCCTTGAACAACATGCGCAGTTTGAACAAGCCTCCTTCCCACGGAGTCTGAGGAGACACACAGACACAACCATTAGATTCATATTAACACAAGTTTCAACAGAAATGACTCCTAACCCTTGTTATTATTTCCAGAATATAATTAAAAGCACTTTTTAGGAATATCACTGTTCAAAATTGTTAAAACTAGTTGTCACTACAAAATGTCATCACCAAACGCTAATCCGTTTTTATCTTTGTAGTGGACATAAAATAATATAAACTTTATTGTCCCGCATGGAAATTTGTCTTGGGCTCCAATTAAATCATTTGATTGTGGTGTAGCTTGTTTATAGCCTTACATTAGCCTTCTACTTATGGCAATTGTAGTCACGCTTCAAAATTCATAAAAGTAGTGATCATTTGTGTAGATCATCTTGCTGAACAAAACGTGGTAAAACCATAAACTTTTGTTTGACACAGGATTTATTTTCTCCAATAATCCAACAGAAAAATCCCATTGGCCTTTTTGTCGAGGGAACCAGTGCAACGTCAACTTCCAGATTGGCTTACAAAAATATGTCGTACCTGTAGCACTCTATAAAAAATGCAAGGCATGCCTTTATAGTTGCATTATGTAGTATTACTTGTAGGTGTAATTGAGTGTGTTTAGCCGTATTCTGATTTTGATCATATTCAGGATATGGTGTTTACATGAGCGCTGAGAAATTGGGTTATTTATATTCCTGCAAACATGATAAATACTAGAATCCCAGTTAATGCAGTCTATTTGCGAATGGGTATGCAATGCTAACATTTTATTTCGGGAAACTCTGCGGCTGCCCACTACATACTTGATTAGGTCAGCATTTCGATGTATTTTCCCTCTAAAGAGAAAGACAATCCTCAGTTTCTGCTTTGCTTCAGAAGTGAGATGTTTTCACTGCCGAGTGTGCTTGTTTCTGTTCGTAAGTCTGAAGCCGCGCACAGAAACAGGGATGCGGTGTTTGTGTGTGTGTTGCTTTGGGATGACACCAGCTACCATATTTAGGAAAATCGAGAAATTACATTTACGATACTCCAAAAACCGGATTATAACCTGGATACTCATGTAAACAACCTCATTGTCCTACAAAGCTTCCTCCGTTTTCTCATTCAGCTGTGGTTGCTGTGTAAAGCAAATATGTTATGAATGCAAACAGACTATAAAACACATTACCCCTTTCTTGCCAGGAATAGCACATTCCCAATTCATGAGATTCATGGTTCCATCTGGATTTTTTGTTGGTACAGCAACAAATCCCTGAAAATAGAACAGGACAGTACAAACAGTTAGGATATCAGTGTTTACCAGAGGACCTAACTTAATCAAATAACAACTCAGATAGACCCCCACAGTGAAGCCAGAACAGGTGCGTCTCATAAGGCACTAGTGAAGCCAGAACAGGTGAGTCTCATAAGGCACTAACAATTACTTACAAAAGGATGGTCCTTCCGCCATGCCTTGCGCTCTTGTGCAAGCCGGCTCAATGCAATGCCTGACATGATTCGTGGACTCCTGTAATGAAAGAGAATGTCAAGTCAATTGTATGAAACCATTCCTAATCAGGTCCGACTCGACACTGGGGCTTTACAAATCCTAAACGTTGTGGCGGTCATTGCCTTGAACATTTATTGTAGATAGTATTTAATAAACGTCATTTTTTGAATTAAGTCTAGTCATGTATAAAGCATAAAAACAAAGGATGATTTCGGGATTTGGTGCTTATTTCCACTTTACATCAGTGTATATTAAACATCTTTTGAACCAAAAAAAACACAAACAAAAAGCAGAAAACATTTGAGTTGAGGAAACCTTTTCTAACATAAGGGTTTGGCGCTTTCTACAGTGACTTTGGTAACGTTAGAGTACAATTGCCAACAGTGCAATGCAAGTTCCCCACTTTGTGAAGTGATCAATAGTTCAAGAAACATTGCATTGTTATAAATTGAAAACCTGTTATTAGCCATGTATTGAGCTCCAACGATCATGTAGTTACCAGGACTTTCTATCTACACACATCATCGTTCGTCTAATTGATTAACTGGCTCCTCCAAACGAAATGAGGTAGTGTTAATCAGTTAAATCACCTACATTAAAGGATGACACTCAACCTAAACATCGGTCAGTTTGAAAGATCGTTTAAGTGAGGACAGTCACACAAACGTAACTTTATAGTTTCCCAAAAGGTTGTATACACCACGATTGTTGCCAGTCCGCTCCAAAGCTAATTAGGACCTTCGACCTTCGAAAATCGAGACGTAACGTTGAACCGTTTTCATCTTCAGACTTGAAGTAATGCGTTTTAAAACCGACATGTCTGCTACACGCTAAGGCTAGCCAGGTTAGCCATTGGTGATAACGTTGCATGTCTACAACAAACGGTCCTCCTCCTCTTTCGGTTCAGTCCGGTGGTAAACTTCAGGGCTCCGGGGAACTAAACCACGGGCGGCACCTTTCCTAAATGTCCACTGAGCTTTACCGTAAACTTGCTTTTAACACAAGTGTCAACAACCATACACGCTATTTGATTAGCAAGCTAGCCGGTTAGCTTGACACGCTAACTCATGTGCGCCAGATTCACGTTACATCCCAACAGGCGCTGGCGCTGTTAGCGTCTTGACGCGGCCTGATGCAGCACACTAAATGCGCAATAGCACTTGATTTGAACACAATTTTGGATGACAGAAAAGTGATAACAGCCTTTCGTTTACCGCTTAAAAATATATAATCGGCATTAGCAATAAGTAATGTGAAATATTTTCCCGGGATAGACCAGATCACAGTCCATTAAAAAATAGGGACAAAGAACGCCAGAGCGAAAAAAGGCGCACATTTGTGCATTACAAAACTAGCGAAAATGGCGCAAACTGAAGCGGGTAAAATATCATAATACACGACTAAATTAACATGTTGCGTACTTAAGATGTGCTCTTACCTTTCAATATGGCTACACTGGCTCTGGTAAATAGGCGAAATGAATTAATCGTGCTCAAATCCCGTTAAACCTTGTAAAGTTTCCCTCCTGAAAAACCAACCGCTCCGACTCAAGAGAGACAAGAAACAGCGAAACGAAACAGTCATCCGACGTTTACTTCCGTCTTTGCTTAAATACCCCAAGGTAGATATTCTTCATTGCTCATAGCTGCGCGTTTAACAAGTTATGAGTTAGCTGTAAGATTGTATGCATTTTTGTTTATTAGTTTACATTCCATTCAAACAACATAACGTCTGCTGAAAATTAAACATGCAGTATTATGAACCGGGTGTCTGTGGCGACATTTCCGGAAGAAATCGGTGTGAGTTTGTATCCATTGTATACACAAAAAGGTAACTATTCACACAATTCTAAAACATAGCATGCTAGTATGGACTTTCAGAATACTGCTAAATTGTAGGGGAAATCCCACTGCGTGTAATACAGTATAATTTCTAAATTAACAAGGACTAAAATCTTAAGAATTGCCACTTCGAGTTGTAAGTGAAGATCATCTTTGCCTTGCGGCTGTTGCTCATCGCTCATGCGCAGTGCCGCTGTCTAACGTCTAACTGTACTCTATTCCGAAAATAAAGCTGGCTAAAGGTTTAACTGTGAAAATACGCAAGAGACGTACTATGTTTATTATTAGGAATACTTGCTGGCTGCCATCTGTGCATAGTTAAATGAAATAAAACGCATTATTTATTTTTCATACATTATGAATGTCAGGCAAGAGATGGCCCATTTTAACAAACACGGCGGGTTTCTATCTTCTCCTGTGCAACATCTTTGCCGAGACTATGAGCCGTTGGAGGCACATAGGTTCCGTTAACCCAAACGACTGCGTTTAACAAATCACAAGGCATAATGTACACCGTTACTAAAGAGTTTAGATTAAACAGAGATATTTTTCAGAAACATACTTTTGAACAGTTTCCTACTCCCTTGTAAAAAGCAAATAGGTCTACAAAATAAACAGGCATGTTTCTAGCCAACTAATTCCATTGAAAGGTGTTTTGAGCTACTTACACAAGAGGTCGCTATTCATCAAAAAACAGGACTTGTTGTCCATTTATTGCTATAGCATCTACATGGGAAAAGACAATTATCTCATGCAAATCTGGTATGATTACTAATAAACACAGATCACATCTGGGGGAAAAACGACACATTTATGAATGACAACATTTTTATTGGGTTTACCCTTTGCAAGACCATATAGATATATCCCCTTAACCTTACACTCAGTTTACACATGTTTAACATTGCATAAGATCAGATAGAATAGTGATCTATGTGGTGATATGAGAAACTTATTCATTGATGTAATTGCTAGATTGAGGACAAATTTCCTCTGATTACAAGAGTGAGCATCTTCAATCATGCACTACTGTGTCTGTGGCTTATGACTCAAATGCAAAACAAACTGGGCACTTATAAGTATTAGGCTACAGATTTGATAAGTTTGTCCATGACATGAAATGATCATTGATGCCAAATGCTCAACCAGGCGACCTGTTTGTGAAGCTTATTAAAAAAGGTAGCTGCTAAAGGAGAGGGGATACACACACCTCAGACCAGAGTATATCAAATCAAGTTATAACTGAACCAAGCAAACCAAATGCAAAACATTTTAAATCTCATTGCAGAAAAAAAAGACCCAAATAAACCTTTGCTTGGACCCAACGCAGGTGGACTCAGCCTATTAAAAGTGAGCATCTCTGCCATCAGAGGGCGGAAAGCACGATTGTCTGCAACGCTCAATAGGCTGAGAGAAGTGGCTAGAGTAACTCATCAGTCAGCACGTCTGTGTGAATATCAGTTCATGTGGAGTGGGAGTGCTAGTTGCCATTGGTGCAGTCACACAAATCGGACGAACCTTAACGTATGTGAGGAAGTGCAAGACAGGTACATAATTGGAAGGCTTTAGAATACTAGAGCAAATGTAAACAAAGCTTAGGTCTGGCAGGAAATCCAGTCTACTTTGATTGAACCTCTTTGCAGATGTCAAATGTTGCACTTTAAAAGCCCTTGTGTGTGTTTGTGTGTATAGCTATATCAAAAACATGCATTCATACTTGTATTTTTCGCGACAATATATAAAATGTTTTAATCAAGGGTATACGTGTACATGTGGATAAATGGAGGTTTGTGTGTCGTTAAGAAGTCTATATGTACAAAGTGTGCCAGCATTAAGAAATGTTTACTCTTCCCTGACACTAAGATCAACATGTACAATACATATAAGACATTGGATTTTGGTCATTGGGGGAAAAGGCAATACTAAATGATTATTTGTGAATGAAATATCCAACCTATCAAAACCACACATCAAACCTGAAAACAACTTTCTATAAAAAAAAAAAAAAAAAGTGTTCTAAAATGCAGTATTTACATTATCAACATTACAGGCTTGTAAGCAATGTGCACAGTGCTGTAATGCTGCGTACGAAATCTACTCAAGTCAAAATGCTTAGAAGAATCTATCACAATGCAGGAAAAATACATTTGTTTTTAAATGTAACAGTCAACTTCATAGACAGCCAAGTATAGCTTTGTTATTGGTTATCAAAACATGTTCCAGGCATGTTCTCAGTGAAAGACACCATGTTCAGCATCAGCTGTTTCAATCCTAACTCAGAAATATCTAGTTCTGTACAAACAATGCAAAACAGAAGTTAACATTGTTAAAATCATCTTGTTTTTTAAAGATCCAGTACAAACAACTTCTGTTTCAAGTTGTGTTTTCTCTAGTGTACAAAACGTGCAGTTTTTTTAAAGAGTTAAATATTAATATTGAATTTGGATTATTTACATCAAAACAAAATCCTCTGAATATTAAAAGAAAGTCCTTCACCACTGCCTTCAAGCAGTTCCAGCCCCCAAAATACTTCCCATCAAAAAAGATCTTAATCAAACAAGATGTTCCCTCAAACATACACAATAAACGAGTCAACAAAACTCAGAGGAAATCTTTTTTTTTGTCTCAAGGAGGTTTGTCCCAACGAAAAACAGGACACTAATGTTAAAAAATAAAATGTCACTGTAAAACATAATTCACATTTTAAAACACCTTTGACTATTTTGGCAGTTTACTTTAGACTTATGAACACAAGGAGTTCAGAAAAAAAAGTGTCTGGCAGATTAAAAAGGGCTATAAATTTGTACTTTACAACATTTAGAGAGCGAATTTACTTCTTTACACCAAACAATTCACGTTTTCAGGAGCAGCAGAACTCTTACTTTGAAACGACATTTTGAACAAATAATGGGTTAAATGTGTATCCAATACATAACTGTATAATAAGAAGAAGACTTTTAGGTGGACTTCCTGAAAACAATTATTTAATCCCACAGCACACACTGGCCGTCTGTGGGTAATTGTATTACTACGGTTGCAAGATTACATGGTGCCATAAGCAACGACACAAGCAACACATTTGACTTTTTATGCAATAAAGATATACTGATCTCTCAGTATATCTTTATTGCATAAAAAAAAATCATTTTATTTGGTGTATGTGAAAATGGGGCTTTTATAGTCCTGTTATTAATTGACCTAATGCCCCTTTACCTACAGTATCAAGTGATACTGTTGATAGTTTTCATCCTGGTCCTAGAAAATTGTTCCTTTTTTGACAGTGAATATACAAAAAAAAAGATTTTCGAATCAAAGTAAAATGTTTTGAAAGTGTGTGTTGTACAGTTGGGATCCTCATGATCACAAATCTCAGCATAACTGTTTGAAATCTTTGGGAAAACATTTTATCGATTTGTTTTTGGGGTGAATTTCACATTTAATAGCTTAATTCTTTACCATGTGCTAAATAAATACAAATCCCTTCTTAATATTTCTAAACCATGATTTTGAGTGATAAATATCATACGGATTGATTCCTTAGCAGAACCTTGACTTAGAGGATTCAAGCATGAACTCAATAGATGACCCTGAGTGAATCATTGGCCTTATATGATGATGGCCATATTCTATAGCGTAAAACATTTGTAGATTGCAATTCCTTACTCTCAATTTGAAAACAGAAAAAAAAATTAAAAAAATTGCCGCCAATTCAAAAAGAAGGTCCAGTTTAAATGTACAGGCACACATTGTCAGTAAACAGACTTATTTACATGAAGAAATAAAAACAAAAATGGAGCGAAAAACACAAAATAAATGTACACCCCTCCTATAAATCTCCATTGTGCCAAACGTTCTTCCACAAAGATGATATGCGAGCTTCAGAACACCTGGAGCTCATAATACTGAGTCCTCTTCACATCCGGGAACCCCTTTCCTGAAGGATCTGCAGAGACCAAAAAAAGTTTAGAATGAACAAAAACACATCGTACCACATGCCCTGAAAGTAGTTCCTGACTCTGTCCAGTCCACTGTATTCCTGCCACAGTGCATACTCTCCCAGCCAGGAGCACTCTCCAAAACTTACTGAATGGGGTGCGGAGAAAAGGGAAATGCTTGCACAAGTGACGAATATAAAGCATTTGCTGGAGACTATGCAGTACGTGGTTCTAAAGCCAATTGCGGGTGAGCCCATAAAGTTTCCTTGCTACAAGGAATTAATGCAGCTAAAACTAACCACAGCCCCCAAATGATTCTTAACTACAGAAGAGATGGAGAGCAATATGAAGGACACAGCAGTATAATTAAAATGTAACACACCTAGTACTAGTTCAGTATAGATTTAAGTTGTGTTTCAACCTTTTATTTTTAGCATAATCATTCATAATAGCAGCGTGTCAATTTAAAAGAGGATAATTGGGTTGTTTTTTTGTTTAATCACAGCGCTTCTTCATTACCATTCTGCTTCAGCCATTTTGTCTTTTGGGACTTTATTGCCATCAGACAAAGTTAGATAATCTCAGGAGTCTAAAACACAATCTCAGATATCTTCTTTGGGTAAATCAAGTGAGATTAGGATTGTGATATAAATACTGCAGTAAAACTATAACATTTTTTATAATAAAACACACCAGTGCTGTCAAAGCAACACTACAACTACTATTTTTGACAATGACATGGACAAAGTGTGTGTAGTAACCCTCCCTTCCCTTTAAATGTCATTGAATGAGGGGCAATGAGTCAAACTGCTGCAGCTGATGATTCAGAGTGTCCTCCATTAAACAAGGCTGTGAGCATGACAATAATTAAAAGGAGTCTTATTTACACTACTGAAACAAACAGAGCTCCAATCTGGTTCCAAAAGGAGTTTCAACAGCAAAGAAGTGTTCAACCGGTCTTAGCAGGAGCCATCTGGCTTTTGATTTAGACTGAATACCAAAGCTGGGTTTCAACCTGTATTCAGTCACTTTGCTTGTGGTTCTGTTAAGAAAGTTTTCAGTAGTGTAAACTGCATCAAGGAGGAACAGGGAAGAAAGCGCGGGGACCAACTAGAGAGTCTTGGTGGAGGGACTATGAGCAGTCTCACCAGTGAGTCATAAATGCTCAACCCTAATCAGAGTCATTCATTTCAAAATCCGTGTCTTCGTCCTCACTCTGAGCAACATGCAGCATGCAAACAGCACAGAAGACAAGAAAGACATGTTGTAAAATAATGGAGGTGTAAAAGGTTGAAAAGGAGAACGAGCTGAAAAATAAAACTAATGGATTAAAGTTCAGGGGGTATTGACATTAACAACTACATTTAGCACAAAAAAATAAACGATGATCGGACAATCATTTTTCTAAGGATCATAATGTGTTCAAATCCAATCTTGTAAAATGTAATTTTTGGCGAGAAACTAGAATAAATAAAGTTTTTTGGAGAGCATCAAAATGAAAGTTGTTCATGCCTGAATCTTAACAGGAGATCATTGTTCAGTTAATACAACGTAAAAATGAATGTCTGCTTTGCTTAAATTTAATTTCTCTCTCTCATCACTTGTGGTTTTTGCGGCAGGCTGTTTTTTAACTGAGGGACTGAATATTCACAATGTTCTCCTTCATAGAGCTTTCTCATCAATAAAGGAGAGGGGCTTTCAGTTCCCTGGTGGCATTTTCATAAATGCGCTGCATTTAAAACATTCAGCACAGGCCATCATTCACAGATGTTTGCTGTGGATGGATTTTCAACCGGCCTCCCCACAAACTCAGACACTTACCTTGGCCTTCTCACTGGGCTCACTGTTTGTCCCGTATGATTGATTGTGCAGCTCCTTGGAGACTACACACAGGAACTCGGCTTGGTCTTCGTTTCCATAGTTGTAAGAGGAGCCTATGCTGACCAGCTAGTGAGACACGAGAGCAGAGCACAGAGGAAGAATTAGCCTTAGACTGATGAAGTAGAGGCAAACACTGGGTTACTCATTGCGGGGAAACAGAGGCAGGGGGACATTAAATTCATGTAAAAGAGGTTGACAACCAATCAAGGAGCACAGAGGGTCGACAGGTTCATGCAACTCAAATTTAAGGCGTGACAATATATTATTGTGGAGTTTATATATTAGATTATATTTTATATTATATTAGACATCGCTCAATACAGTTTATACAGACCGATGTGCGGTCTGTGTAACCCTGACTCTAAAGTTGAATTATCTTGCCTTTATTAGATACACCATATAATATGAGATACAGTGGGGATGACACATACAGTTCCTCAGTGAGGTTTAAACCCAGAATGTCGTGGACACACAATTGTATTGGACACCACTTGGCAACCTACTCAAAACATATTAAACTAATACAGCAAGAACATATCGACATCAGAGGCTATTATACCTATTCCCAGTGTTAAAGGATACTTAGCAATGTGTGATTTAACTAATTGCACTTATAAAACGCAATACAAACTGTCTTTTCAGGAACTACAGAAATGCCAGCATAGAGAACCAAAACAAAACATCAATGAAGATCAAAAAACAAACAGAAATTGTAGTTACCAAAGTACTTAGACTGAAACAAAATAATGTGTGGTCCATAAAGATACGGTTATGATGATAAAAGAAATAGCACAAAGACCTCAGTCAGAAAAAAGATAGGTATTGAATACAAGTGCAAGGACTCTACGACAGGAAGCAAACAAGCTGGTTGAAAAACATTGGGGGGAACAGTGAATTGAACCCGATAGGACCATGCTGGTTTACAGTGAATAGTTGGAAACAAATCGATACGATCAGCTGTTGAAAACTACAGTACCTCCTACAAACCAAATAAAAAGAGCAAACTACAAATTCGGTCACACCCATCACTGATCAGTAACACCCGCTCCATGTTTTAGCTGGTGTTAGAATTTCGTTAGTGCTTCGACTGCCATATTAATTCAGATTAAGAATTTAAATACAAGATACAATGAGCTGTGTTCTAAAAACCTGCTTTCTTTGACTATTGGTTTACTCTACGTTGTATTTTGGGCAGCTGGGGCTCCGTAGGTGAAATTGGTTGTCCATTAAACGGAGGATCGATGATATTGACGGCTCCTCCAGTCCGCATGTCGAAGTGTCTTTGGGCAAGATACTGAACCTCAAATTGCTCCCAAAGGCTCTGAAGTATCGGTGTGTGATGAGCATTTAGACTAAATCATGATGGGCAGGTTGGCAGCTTGCATGGCAATGGTATGAATGTGCGTGTGAACGTTGTCATGTCGCGTAAAGCGCATAGAATAGTCAGAAGACTAGGAAGGTGCTATATACATGCCATAACAAAATCAATTTACCATTTAATTATGTCTGCCAAGTCTTTATTAGCATGGCTTACCAGTCTACCACAAGCATTGAGAGAGAACTGAGTGCACAACCCAAATTCAACCAATAGACAACAGTGAAGCCACTGCTTCCAACATCAAGTGGCTTTTTTCTTTGAGCACTGAATGCATCAGTCAGGAAAATAATTTGCATGAGAAAATCCCACATATGGTATCTGTAAATACGACACAGGCATTTTTCATGTCAGTTTGAATAAAAGACACAAACAGACACAAGAGGATATTTAAAAAAGAAACATCTATAAGATCTTTATAAACAAACCTTGTGCACACTGTTCCTGAATAACTGCTTTTACTGCTGAATGTTAAGTGTGTGTACACTGCAGGCTACATGTAAACCATCTGTACCCAGGTGTGCATGTTCAGACATGCATGGCCTCATTAGCCAATGCTGCCAGAGACTTGTTGTTGTTAAGAAATCTCTCACACATTAGCTCAATAGCCATCATGGATTCCACTTGTCATGCTGTTAAGAGTCTACGAGCACCAAAGACGAAGACTTTGAGTAAAATACAGTATTAACAAATTGTTTCTATTAATGGAATCTTGAACCAGCCGTAAGTCATTAAAGCTCATCTCCCCAATAGAGACTCTCTGGGCTGACGACCGAGCTTTCGGCTTTGCATAAGAAATGTTTCTAGGAGTTTCCCATCTGACCTGTGTAAGGAGATTAGAGAGAATTCAGCTCTAATGGGAAATCCAGAGATCACTTGTCTCAGAGAGATTCATTAAAATACAATACACAAAGTAGTTTCTCATTAGAAATATTAGCCTTTGGCAGCTTCAGCTGAACACAAACGCTCATGTAAACCTGGACTGTCCAACCTTAATGTTTGATCTATAAATTACCTGCTGGGAAGATAAAACAACATTTCACTACTAAACAACCAGCACTATATTACAGCACAGCCCCCAAAACAGCCAAGTGGCTACGTGAAAGCAGAACACAGAAAGCTGTTGACAAGCCTAAACACTGAATGCAGTACGAAAGGGAATTTTTTATTTTTTTTTCAAAAGCAAATAATAAAACAGAAATCACATGTAAGACGACGTGTCATGGTCTGTTAACCTCACTGGTGAGCAAGCAGTACAAATGAACATTGAAAAGAATCAGCAAAAAAAAAAAAAAGAAGACCAACAGCTACGTATCTACTTGGGACAAACGACGGCCAACGGGGTGTGTATGGACAACATGGGGACCATGCAGTGACCAGCCCGCGGACAGAAATTTGTTAGACACACCTCTCCGCTGTTGTTTGGCAAAGCAGACTCCTCTCCCTTCACCTCCCTTGACACAATCAGCAGAAACTCTGACTGGTGGGCCCGCCCGTAACCTATACTGACAAGCTGCAACGACCAATCAGAGCACAGAAGGGATGCCCGGATCATGTATGCGGACAGTGAGAAAGATGTGATTTGCTGTTTGGCTTTTTAGCCGTTTCCAATATTGAGGATTGGACTTTCTGGGTCAATGTGAGCATAGCGGGGTGGGTGAAGCACATGAAAGAAGGATTGATGCTGTAATCCTGCAGGAAGAGATTTACCTGTTCAAACTTCCAGCCGTCAGACATGGTAGACACCATCTGTGTCAGCTCCTCCTCCTGGCACTGCAGCACACGGTAAACATGCTTCACTGGAACCTGAGAGAGGGACAAACGCATGAGAGAAATGGAATCGAAAGGGAGAAATGACACAAAAGGAATGGAACACGACTGTCATATTCATATAAAAAAAAAAATTAAATCAAACTTCATGTACCTGTGATGTTTTACAGTCTCGATCCCTGATCTTGTCCTTGATGAGCTTTATTAATGATGTGATGTTGTAGAATTCGGCCTCTTCTAGCACACCTAAAACAGTAAAAAAGACACACACACTTAAGCTTATGACAGACATATCTCTTGACTACTAAAAGGGGAATCTTCTTTAATGTTATGCAGAGTTTCAACTGTAACGTGTGAGAATCTATACTTCTTTGACCAGTCAAATGATTTGTATTGCACTTGTCAAAACAGAGATGGGATGGAAAAATAGGGAGTTGCCTTCATTTATTTTTTTGCAACCACTGCCATGACATCAGTTTTTACAACAATCAATCAACAATAAAGAACTCAAATATTGACAACACATTCTGTTACCAATTTTTTTATCGTGCAACAGACAACTGTACTTTGATTTGGAATACAGTTCATCTTATATTCTACAGAGACATTACCTTCCTCTGCCAAGTCCCTGTTGAGCACCAGCTTGCCATGTCTCAAGTAGTTCAGCACTGGCCCAAAGTATGTGGGGTCTCTGTCTATGAGATAAGCACCAGTTTCATCCTGAAATGCAGAGAAGGAGGATGAGATTAATAGAATAACACTGTATTTACTGACACAGAGTGTTCGATTTTAAGAAACAAGTCGACATTTAGCCGCAATAGTAATTTTAATTCAAAGCATCCAGCACGAGGAACACAGTGTACACACAGAGATGAAAGTTATTTCAAATGCTTCAGTCTTTAAAAAGAGAGACATGAGAAGGCATATTTCTTAATCGAAACACAATCTACTGGGGGGGAAAAACATCCCTGTGCATCAGGGAATAAAACTCGAGGGATGAGAATTATGAGGTCAGCTCCCATGCTGATAATCTCTACAGGGGTTGAGAGCACACGCGCACACAGCTTTGGGATATCACTTCACTATTCCCAGAGGCCTTGGGTTTGATCCAGATTTCTCCACAACTACTGGGTATTCCCCTATTCCTATAAGTACTGTGATTAGACCGTCTTTGTCTCATGGGGGAAGAGACGGCTAAAACAATTAGAGCAGAACATAAAAAAGATTTGGAACAGCAAGCTGAATCCACCATGGGGACCAGGAGAACGCACCGTGGCTTCAAACCAATAATTAGCCTAGTCAACTCTAGTCTGCTACATAGTTGGCCCAACACATAATATGAGTCTGTTTGAACTGCTGATAACTACTGCAGCCAACACCATTTTCATATTATGAAAAGTTGTTATATACAATGTGACCTTAGTGAGTCAAACGTGCTTCAATAAAGCGCTCGGAGGAGGGAGGACAGGCCTTAAGCAAATGTTGTGCTAATCCTTAAATGCTACAGGATGTTTGACTATGCGTCAGTCAAGTAATATGGCCTCAGGAGCAATCCTGGAAAATTAGCCGCATTGATGGTCAGTGCAATATTGTCATACTCTGCAGGCCATGAACAAACTCAAATAGACATGACTACAATGAAGAACATATGATTAGTCATAGTTACTTCGTCTTCACAAGCTCAAAAATGATTCCAACTCAAAACCCATTAATCTTTTCAATAATGAGAAAAGGTCCCTGTGCATTTTATTTTGTAATGAATCTGAACCCTCCTGGCTGGTTGACCTCGTTTCCAATGCGAAAATATCCAACTGGAGCCTAATGGAGCTCTATTCTGGTCTTATTGCCTTGTGTCAGTTCCTTACACTTCCATAGTCACTGAAGTTTAAGCACAAGCACAGGTAGGCCAAGCGTGAAGGAAAAGGACCTGTGAATGTGGTGAGCTGCACAGCTCACCACATTCACACTGCACCTAAAGGTTGATTTTAATATAGGTTAGGTTTCTACTTTTGGCCTCTCTTTTAAAATCCTATCAAAAGTCAGTTGTGTACTTAACATAGGGTTTTGCTTTCAGAATATATATATATATATTAATCTACTAGCTTGTTATTATTCCCAAATGAATTAGATCCATCGACCTCGTTTGGACTGGTAATAGAAGGAAAAACAGAGGTGGAAGTTAAAACATTAACAATGGCTTCAGTCCCCCAATTACTGATATTACTGCGTATTCCTGCGTTTGACAAGTCAATTTGTCCATTTGACGAAAGGTCTATTCAACTTTAGATGCACTCCCCATTTCCCCTTCATCCTACTTCCACTGGAAAAGCTCTGTGAAGGGACAGTTTGGAAAGACACTCTGCTATAACAAGAACTTGCCGAGGCAGGACATACTACCATTTGCTTGAAAAAAGGAAGTGTGTCAAAATTATTTAGTTTCCAGATATGATATGCTTTTTGCATAACATTTGGTAATACAAATGGGTTAACATACATTTAGATTCCATTAGCCAAGTGGTAAAGGCTCTCCCATTAATACAGGGACATTTGAAAACAGAGCCGTCGTTAATGATATTAGCAACACCTGCACTCATCCTACTAAGATAAGTCAAAAGGGTCTGCTGTGAAAAAGGCCGATGGCATTATATAAATAAACTTCTGTAAACAGCCTCAAAACACTCCCACTGATCAAACACTCAAATATATCATGTGTACTCTACACTTTGGTAAAACGTCTGCTTCCTGGCCTGTTGTGCTGACGAGCCTGTCGCTGGTCCTCAGGGTGCACAGGCATCTATGGCGTACGGCGACAGTGACCCAGTTGAGAAAAAGATGATTAAGGGGGCTCTGATTGGGGTGCCGCATGGACACAAAGGGGACAGTGTCTTTAATGGAAAACAAAAGGCTGCGTCTCTGGGGGCACTGGGCAACAAGCAGAGGATGGGGGGCGGTGAGGGGAATTGGAGGACTGCTTGATGCTCAGTCTGAGAAAGTTCACCATCTCTGTGTTATAATATGATTGTGAAGATGATGAACAAAACTACCTTATCATTTATGAATATCAAGGTTAGGTGAAAAGCAACATTAAACACAATTTCGAGATTTATCAATTAAATAAAAAGAATGATAGACCTACATGGGACAAGGCCAACAACTTGAACCAAAAACACCAGATGATGTCAACAAATACACTGGCAAGTGCCAACGGCTACAACAACCGCCAGTAATAGGTCAGTTCCCTTTAGGTCAGGTATGCTAAATAGTGTTGTATAAATATTGAGCTTTCTGTACATACAGTGACAAGCGCCAAGTCAATGCAGGCCTAACCCTGAATGGATTCAAACTCAAGATAACATGAACTTAAGGTAAACAGAAGCAAATTAGAAGGGTGGGCTGTGATGATTAACCTTATCATTCTTCTCCTACACACAATACACATCCTCTCACAGGAAATACCATGGCGACCCACCCTTCAAGCATGTGATGTCCAATGAGGCTTTTTGCAGACACATTAACGACAAAATGAACAAGTCGCTGCTTGTTTGCTTGAGTGTACAATAAATGGGTGTACACCAAACCTTTGCATGGCACAATTCACCCAGTCAAGTCAGACAGGTGTGTGTATAGTCACTGCTAAATTTCATACAAGATAGGCTTTCAAATAATACATAAGATGGCGGTTAGCAGTAGTTATCAAAGAGCAATAGCAACAGCAGTGAAGTCATTCCAATTTGCTCAGACTAGTAATATGGAGAACTAAAGCATTATCAAACGCTGCTCAGCCTTCACTGCAGTCAAGCTGGAGTACAAGCCTACTGCAGAAACGCCACTTAAAGATGTTGCAGTAGATCGTCTGAGTCACATGACTGTAGCTACTTAGTCAAGTGGAAGCCTGATCCTTGTAGAGTAGGAGCCAGGAGTCCCTCTGGAGTACACGCAGTAATGGCATAGTCAAAGAGGCCTTCAACTTTTAAATAATACACACATCACATCAAGGCTATATTATGTGAAAGTATCTCATATTTCAAGATATTTAACACTGTGCATTTTAATGAGTTTAACCTTTCATGAAGGCTGGGAGGAACATCTCGCCTTTCTACCATTTTCAACTCTGCAAGGCAACACCATAAGAGCGTTTTGCAGAACAATGACTCAGCAGAGCTGAAGAAAGTAAATGAACAGCTTCTTTTAAAAGTCACCAGAAAGTATTGCCGTTATAATGAGAGGCAGTTAAGTAGCTCTACGACTAAGCTGGCAAACCAGGAAATCACTACAAACTGGAGCTTTTTCTTGGCAAAACGATAAATATGTATTGCAATAGAAAAAGAGGATGAAGTGAAACGATTGGTCTCGTTGACAACTGACTTTGGTGGGGAATGAAATTTCAAATGACAACATTTTAATTGATTGCAACACAAGGCTATGAACAATTGTAGGTGGCTGGCTTTTTTGAATAAAGTTGCTTTAGACCAATAAAGCCAATGGAACCATCTTTGAGTCGCACCTGATTTGCCAATCATAGTCTGCACTGCCCTGTCGAGCACTTACTGGAAGAAGACACAGAAGAAGGAGACGAAGATATCGCTGTTAAATATTTATATCGTCTCCCATGGTGTGCTCAGGCATGACATACAAGCTGAATACGGCATTTAATGTGACCATATTTTTCTTACACATGCCGCAGAGAGAACCTCTTTGGGCATCAAATAGATATAAATATGAAAAGAATAAGATATGGAAGGAACAAGAACCCCTTGTGATGGGGTGCTTGAAAGATTGATGCAGCTCTCAAAGCTTGAAAGCTGGGTCTCTACTTGAGTGGTCTTGAGCCGAGCAGTTTGAAAGCAGGCGTCTGCCAGAGGGATGGATGCCCATTTATGTGCAACGCTCAGCTTGGACAAATGATAACTTTGAAAGCAATACCTAGTCACACAGGTCTAACAAACCTAGTCATAACAATAAATCTCTAATGCGACAGCAATGAGTAGGATGTTAATTCTAGGGTTAATTATTTAAAAGAATATTTTATGTTGTTATGTCTATGCACATGACAGCACTTCCTCCACTTTCTCCCTGAACTACCCCAATGTGCAAAACAGGCTCCAGTCAACAACATGAATAATGCAGTTCTCCTTGAGAGTCCTGCTCAAGCACGTCAGCCTGCGTGACTGAGAACTGAACCACTCATTTCCTTGGCTGGGAAATACAATACTGCATTCGCACAAAAACAGAGCTCTTCCCTGATCCGATACTCTGCTGGATTTCCTATTCGCATGCAGTCGTGTGATGCACAAAAAAAGAAGATGGTCTTCTTGCCTCAGTCACTGATTAGATTAAATCATGCCAATGTTAATTGTTTTAGACACAGTGAAATAATATCCAATAACCTGTTCTTTACTAGAAGCTATCTATTATGAGACTGCCGGCAGGAGAGAGGTAAAGTAATGGCTTGAGAGTCTGATACACACTTAGGACAAAGGATTTAGATGGACTGATCCGTTGCTCATGGGAGGATAAACTGACAAAAAAGCAAGCTGATTATTTAGAGATTAAGATATTTGCATGAAAATACGAGATGAGCCACGGTCTCAGCTTAGTATAAAAAGAGGGCAAGGGTGCAAGTAGATGAAAACAATGAATAATGGGTCAGTAAAAAAAACAGAGCATATTATACTATGTATACAGACACTAATGCATTGTGTTTGACAGTGCCGGGGGGCCTTAAAGCGCGCGCACGCACACACACACACACACACACACACACACACACACACACACACACACACACACACACACACACACACAGCTGTTCAAACTGGCAGATGGACAAACAGAGAGAAGCCTGCTTCTGGAGCATTGAGGCCATTCAGGCAGATGAGTGACTTCATCCCCAGCTCTCAGTTGTCAGCAGCACCTCACTCCACTTGGCAATGACTTATGTGCTCATTAGGGAAGCCTCACCACCAGCACAGGGGCTGATTACTGCACAGAAACAGAGCCAAGTAACACACTTACCTCAAGAGAGGAGGGTGGAAAACACAAATTGATCAAGCAATAAAGTCCTTCTATGTGTAACGTTACATCATTTGGCAAGACAATTATAGCATGAACGCTTGGAGACATTACAGCCACTGGCTGGGCAAAAAAAGAGCTATTGATTGTTAAGCGTTTTTGTACCAATATGATATGAAGTAAAAATGTGTGCTACTGGAATATTATGCCATTTAACATTTTAATTAAATGATTCCATGTTATACATTCATTTTAAAAAGCTGATTCAGTCTACATTCAGCTAAATGTTATAGTAAGTCCACCTAGAGTCACAATCTGCCTACACCATCTACAGCTAGGTTCAAAGTATTTTATACATATAAATAAATGTAACAGTAGTTTTGTCAATAATGGAGAATAATTGGTTGCCGTCCCTGTTTGACACCTCGCTGAGAGCAATGGCCTCAGATCTCAGTGGGGAAAGTTTCCAACTAACGTCCTGGGCGACTTGATAATTGTGCCAAGAAAAGCTTTAAAACTATTTCAGCCATGCACTGTTGTTGAAGTCAACACTTTAAACAACACGTGTAGGGGACGATGACCGCAACACATAGTAACACATTTCGCCAGCGACACACGCAAAGATCGTGTGTCATGTGGTGACTGTCGGAATCTAGCTAGCGTCTCTGTGCTAATGCTAGTTAGCCACAGTAATGGGAGTTAGCACAAAGTGTGAATAAACCCAAGGCCTCTTGATTAAGCAAGCGGGTAGGAACAGCCATCAGCCCCCCAACTGCTCAACAATACAGTCAGCAAATATAAAGTAATTTAGAGCACATTAAAATGGAGTGTAACAGTAGCGCTAGCTAGCTTAGCATTTACCTTGTCAGAGTCGAGCTCGGGGTCAGCTTGGCTCAGTCTGTACAGAAATGATTTGGGATCTCGACACAGCGTCTGTCTCGTTGTTAAAAAATACGTCCCCCCGACATTTAGTCGGATCCACTTCGACGCCACGACACCGGCTGAGACGTGTCTCTCCGCCAGAGAATGGGCCACACACCTCCGGTGGACGGAGCCGCTGGTCTCGGAGCTGTTCTCTGCCATCCCTCTCTTCGTCTCCTCCGCTCTCGAGCTCGGCTGTGTGCGGCTGACAGGAAATATCTGAGCTGCAGCCACTAACTTGGGAGTCCACAACTCATGCAAAGCAGGCTGCCACAGCCACTCCTACCGACCCGCTCCGCCGGCACGGACACACACTTGTGTACAAGTCATCCCAGAGAAGAGAGGCGCTCTCTGGTTTGACCCAGCGACGTGGATGATCTCTTGATACCCAAAGCCTGGAGATGTCACCGCGGATAAAGATGTCACTTGGTGGCGTACAATAGTTATTGATTGTAACAATGTGGCTTGTACGTACGCAAGACCACCCAGCTTTACGTTTTCTCCCGTGTTGAAGTAATGTCCACGACACAAAAGCGCTGATAATGGGCCGGTACTTTATTTACATGTTGCAAAATGTGAGATGCCATTGCCACTGACTTCTGCTGCTTTTTCACGGTGTCATGACTGTGGTTGGTAACAGAAGACAGGACACACGGCTTTATTTGTATGCCTAAATCCCTACATGCTTTAATTACTGGACTACCAAGCATTAAGTGGAAAATTCATCATTCAACATCTACTGACCTAGCGCACAAATAATCAGAGAGAATGAACAGATTCATTAAATTATCAGAATATGATTAAATCACTGAGCAAATAGAAAATGTATGATATAGTAAGAAAAAAGCTGTAAAATATTATAGTTTACAATAATTATTCACATTCAAAGGCTTTACATCTCAATACATACACAACATGGCCCCTGAACATGACTTCAATCCAAATGATTCATATATTAGAATTTAAATAACACAGAATGAACTAGAGGCTAAACAATAGCCATCAAATAACCTTATACAAGAATAAAAATACAAAAACTGTATCCTAATATCATTGCATTACTTGCTTCAGATTTTAATAATACATCATCTGTACATCACAGTTCTAGTCAGTTACAAGCCAGGTAGAGTATTCCATACACAATGTAACCGACTGCCATCGACTTGATTCAAACAATTTTTCTAACTAGAAGAAAACACTACTCTAGTGCTTCCTCAACTTTATAGACAGATACAGCAATTTCATCGGTTATTTGGATCAGATAGATATCTTTTAACTGACATCCAACCACATTGAGCCCCGGGCCCCTGGGCCAGAGGGTCCTATTCACCTATACTCCAGTCACACACTGCACACACAGACTCAGCTGAAGGAAGGGGACCTTTGGAAAGGACCTTTAGGTAATGTCAAAAATTAAAAGCATTATGATAATACATATTGCTAAAACAAGAGCACAAGTTAAATCAGTCGCTTTAATTTCTATTGGGCCAAACGTCAGAATGAAAAAAAAAAAAAGGGGCAATGCGCCCGATGAGGCAGTTCTGCCATCTTGTCCAGGGACAACAGCTTTACTGCGATTGCGTCGGAGAATGATAGTATGTGTATGTATCACTGTTGATGAAGGTTTTCTGTTCAGCATGGGGTGGTCAGCACATACGATTTAGTTTTCAATAGGACATACTGAGGATGAGCCGACTATCCCACCGAAAAAAGAAGTTGCAGAATTCACATCACAAAGAAATAGCCAGTGAATGGTACAGAACAGCCAAATCATCCAATAAAATACACTATGGTTACCAATGCAGTCAAAAATACCCACCTTTAAACTTGAATAAACTATATCTCCAGTGCCCTGGGAGAGAGAAGCGGACAAGGCTGAGCTACAAAACTGGCCATGCAGGAAAGATAAGCAAGTTATGATTAGGAAGTACAAGCTAGTGGCATGTTTACCCGCCCCCTGTTAGCAATACATCCTAAGTAACGGCTACGGAAGGCTCACACTTGTATGGAGACTGATTCAGACCCATGTCTCATTGCAGACCAGCACTCTGTTTTGTTATATCGAGACCTTAATTTGACTGCAATAAGCAAGTTCCAAGAGACTAAAAAATAACTCAAATACCGTGGGAACACTTGGGCTCTGACAAAAATATATATAGGATTTGAGTTTGGTAAACATGTGAGACTGAGTCAGATTACAGTATCGGTTACAACCATGGAGTATTAAGCTCTAGAAGTGGGGCCTGACTACAGCTTGCACATACGATGTAGGAATAGGATGTGGTTTAATTAAGATATCAGGATAGGCTCTGGTTCACAAAAGCTAGATTTTGTGTTATGGTATCATTGGAGCAAGAAACCAGTCCTTGCATTTGAGATAGTCCTAGCGGTAGCTAAGCTTGTGTCCCTTTATAGGACAAGCTTGCCACTCTCTTCCCCCCTGCAGAATGTACAAAAAGCAGATGTGCATGGTGGCAGTCTTATCATCCATACATGGAAAAATGCAATAGAAGCCTCACAGAGAGCACAAAGAACAAGCAAAGCAACCCTGAATCCAAAGTTGTATTTTTCCCCATGGTTCTACTCAGGAAAACAAACAAGGTCTAGATGCCAGCGTCTCTAAGAGTTTGTTTACATTGCGGTGATGAAGGGCACTAAAGAGGGTGTTACTCTGCTCAGTGATTGGCCTCAGAGCTAAAGAGGAGTGGCCACAGGAGGAACTGTGCTCCTATAGGCCGGGGTTTTGGTGCTTTTGATAGATCTTTCTCCACACTTCATGGATCTTCTTGCACCATCTGTCAGCATTTCCGCTGGGGTCCATCAAATAGTATGTTCGGTTAGGCTGCAAAAATCCGAGATGAAAAGAAAAAAAAAGAAAAAAAGTAAATCACATAGGAGGAGAAATTCAATGGGCAATTTAATGGGCAAGTATCAACATACTGCTGGAGGAAAATATACTGGACGGACATCAAAAATAAATAGTCATTTACCGTATGAACAAAGAAGGTTTTGAAGTTCTTGGCCTCAGGGCGTAGCTCGAGGGACCAAGGAATCTCCCCTTTCAGGACCTTGTTTACAGGATCCACGTAGTACAGGTGTGGTCCTTCAGTGAGAAGCAGCTGTCTCCGTCGAGCAAACAGACCCTGAAATGCCAGACGTCTCGAGACATTAGTTCAACAACAGAATGGGCTATGATACACAGCATTTAATTCCCCTTCACTTTCTACATATCAGTCAGAGAAATACTATGGGTGGTTACATAATTTATGCTGAGACAAACTTAACTAGAAAACCTATTTACATTTTACAACAAACATCTAACACGCAGCACCTGAATAGTCTACCTGGCAGAAAAAATCTTCACCTATAAGAAAACTTCAAAAAAGGTCAAGTAAATTCAATCTGAATTAGATGGCCAAGAATTCACACACACCTTTCTTTTATCCACGGGGCCCATCTTCAGAATCAGGTTATTCTCCACAAACTGGTGCCTGTGTAAAAAAGCAACATGAGATGACTGACACCCACTCTGTTTCACTTAAAACAAGACTTGAATCGAGGAAAGATTCAGATTCACACACAGATGAACAGGTTGACATGTTGGCATGGGGTTTTACCAGGGGTTTCCAGTGGTCTGTTTGTCCAGCAATAGCTGCTTCTCTTCTTCAGTGAACTGTAGATCCAGTTCAAAAGAGTTATTGTCCAGGTCATGGATGTACTGCTCAATGTTGCTGCTGGACCTCTGCGGGGGGGCGGATTCATGTGGCGACAGGGAGTGTGATGAGCTGGACTGGGCCACTTGCATGTTGCTGAACTGGCTCAGGAGGTCATCATACTGAGTTTGGAAATGAGACGGTTGAGAAAAGGTAAAGTGATGTTTGGCATCACATATAAGTTTTCCCATTAACAATAAAAAAGAAATGGGGGGACCTGGACTGTAATAAAATATCTTACGTTTCCATAGCAGTCCTCATCATCCTCAGACATGGCTGGCAGGTAGGGGGTGAGCTTGGGGGGTGTCTGTAGGTGTAGATCACTCCAGGAGATAGTGTCGAAGAAGGGGTGCTGCCTCAAAGGGTCGTACCCTCCCATCTCTTCACACCCAATCCGCTTGGAAGGGTCCAGTGACTGAGAGAAAAAAACGAAACAGATGCGACATGCATTGTCCTTCTGTAAATAACCAACACCAGCTGACCTCAAAACATATAAAAGAGTCCCTTCGAATATCAGTAACATTTAATTGTATCTCACATATACTGTATGAATCATGGTTCTGGGTGACTTACCAAAAGCTGTTTGACAAGATCCTTGGCTTTGGGGAAGAATTTCTCGGGGAATTCATACTCCAGCTTTATTATCTTCTGGAATATTAGGTACTCATTTCTGCAACAAATAAAACACAAGAGGAAAAGAACAAAAAAAAGAGGGACTGTTAGGGAAATGTTGTTTGCTAGGGTAATATTACTGGGGCATGGTGGTTGTCACGTCTAGCATTAAAGTTCAATGATAAAATCAATCAATGGAAATAATGACAATTAACTTAGTACTCACCCAGCTCTGAAAGGGGGTAAACCAGCCACCAGCTGATAGGTTATACATCCCAAGGCCCAGAGGTCAGAACTAAAAAAGTAAAACAGATACATGAATAAAGTCAAAATGTGATGCCGTCATCATCTGACAAACATTAAAACAGAACAATGATTAGCACATCTACAGTTGCGTGATTCAAAACTTCATACCTCTTGCAGGCAGATTTCTCTGTTAGCAGCTCTGGAGACACATACTGTGCTGTTCCGACAAAGGAGTTTGCTCTCGCTGCCAAAGTGTGGAAATAAATGGTAAGAAGACATGAAGAACTTCACACTGCTCACAATGAATAAAATGATAAATTCATGGAACTAACACAATTGTTATACTTTATGTTTAAGTAAAATCAGGATTGTGGTTATACCTTGTTTACTGTCTGATGATAACTGTTTGGCCGTCCCAAAATCTGTTATCTGGATGTGCATGTCTTCACTCAGAAGAATATTCTCTGGTTTCAGATCTCTGAAATGAGACAAACCTGTTGTAACTTATGGGGAAACAAAAACTTAACAGGATTTGAAAATGATATGTAAAAAAAACTAGTAAAAAACAAACGGCAAGTCTTACCTGTGTATTATCCCCTTATTGTGTAAGTATTCTAGAGCACAAACTATTTCAGCTGAATAGAATCTAGTACAGGTCTCATCAAAAGAACCAATTTTGCGAATGTATTTCAGGAGCTCTCCATTCTTAGCGTAGCTGAGGCCAAAATCTAAGAAAAGCTAGTTAAGGAAGACTGATTATTACAATTGTAAAAAGATTTTTTTGGGATACATTAACAATAAAACAAGAGGTAAGCACATATACCACATGCCTTGACAAAAGTATTAGAAGGATACACAACTTCTCATCATCTTGAAATGTGAAGTAGAGCTTGACGAAGAATGGGTGTTCTAGATTCGACATCAAATCCCTTTCTCTTTTCACGTACTGGGCTTTGTTCGCCTTCACAATATGGCGCTTCTCTAAAATCTTAACTGGTGGAGAGAAAAGACAATTTCAGGATAAAGTAAAAAACACACCAAGCTACTTTTCCATCTTGATAAAAAAAAGTGTCATTGGTATTATTCACCAAAAGCTGATGCATTATTACTTACTTGCATATTCTTTGCCCGTTACCTGCTCTCTTGCCAGGACAACCTTAGGATCAAAGAATAGAAAACAAAACTTGTCAGATTTAGAAGAAACTCCTGCAACTTGTTTTGTCAATTCCCCTCAAATGAACTGAGGATATATCATTCAAGTACAGTAATCAAAAGAATGCTAGCATGTAGCAATATCTACCCACATATAATTCATAAACTAAGGGGAATGCAAGTTACATACCGTTGAGAAGGAGCCCTCTCCTAGTATCTTGCCAAATCTAAAGTCCTCTGGCTTCTTCTTGCGTGGCTGAGGGGCCTGGACAGCCGGCTGTGTGCGGAGGTCTGCGCTCTGGCTGCCGCCCTCCATGCTGGGACAGTGGCTACTGCTTGCGCCTGGGATAGCAAGTGGCGAGCAGGAGTCAGGGTGGTTTCTTACCATTGATGGATGCGAGCAGGAACAGATGACAACGCTGGGCTGAATGGGCACAACATCATACTGGGAGAAGAGAGGGAACATTGAGAAGATATCAGTCAGCAGGGTGATTTAAATAAAAGCCATGTCTTAATGGAGTTTAAATAGTAAATTTTCTCTTAAGAAATACCTTTAAAACACACCCAAAAGCTAATTAATCATCCCTTCGTTATGGCTGACAATCAGTGTGCTCATATCTAGCAACCATATGAATTCTGGGAATAAGATACTACAATAACAACAACAGAAGCGAGAACTGCCTTCAATATCACTTTCATAAAGAATATCTGTGTTTGAAGAAGATCATGCCTTTCTCTTCAGCACTTTGAACTGTCTTTTGATCTGGAATGTCAAATATTTTCACCATCATTCTGTGAGCTAACAGATTTCACAACAGCTTGCTTATAGCGCACCATAATTACACCTGCATACCTTTGGATAGGTTAACATAATAATGATAGACAATTTAAAAAGTATATATTGTAAAAAGCTAATTAATACAATACATTTGTTGAGTTATATAGTCCTTCTAATTGTATAATAAAACCAATATAAATAAGCAATTGGCAGTTTGTGTTTACAAACAAGGTGACATCTGGATCAGAGGAGACCCACTTTCCAAGGTTGTCAACTTAATTGACTGCAACTAACACGCTTGGTAGGATATCTTATATATAAAATTTCTAGTAAGACCCCTTGAGGAGCAAAGTCTAGAATTGATAAGGGCATGCACCGACTATTGGAGAAGCCTCTTCTGAGCCTGGTGGTCCCACCCTCCAGTGTTTAAGTTGTGAAAACTATGTCAAAGTCACTGCTTTCATGTGACCGTTGTACTTACTAGCACAACTGATCTGTATCCACATGATCACACTGAAAGGCAGTTAACCCACACAAACACCAACAAGGAAAACCACCAAATAATTATTGAGGACTCGAAGATAACGCACAGCGACAGGTTGTGTTTTCTAACAAAGTGGCTCGTACTTCTTCCACTGTTGTTTATTCGTAACTTACTGAGCCACTGGACCTATCAGTGCTGATGTTGTTCGGCTTACAACTCTGTAACGTTGCAGAGCTCGTTCAGTCGGCCTTTTTCTCATTCAAATCCAAGGTGTGGCCTTTTAGCTGCCTTATCCCGGACTTCACTGTATTGTGGCCAACTAACGTTACTCGTGTTCCCATCTCCTGAACCACTGCTACAGGTCGACTATGTAATGGTTTCTAGAAACATGTCAGCCGACGTTAACCCAACCCTAAGTACTCGGGTAACAACAGGCCTGTGAGAACTTTCTTTGCTAACTAACGCCTGCTAGCGAGCTCTCGTTAGCTACTGCCTTGTCAAATGAAGCCGACAGTCACTGACAGTTATGAACTTAACGCGAACAGACAGTCAATTAGCTCGCGTTAGCCAGCCAGGTAACAAGTAGCGTTAACTTCAAAACATTAGGCCATTTTCACACAGCGTCACTCAGTCGCGGGCGGATTTGATGTGCCGACGTCAATATCTAAATTTAAAAGTGAACGGGTTGACAGTCGAAGTACTAAGTGTTCACCGTAAAAAGCTGTCTTCTAATCAAAAGGTGGGACGCAATAAAGCTCATGTTAGCTTGTTAGCAAGCAGGAGCTTCGTCCGAAAGCGCGAACATGTTTAGCTAACAGATAACCGACCACGGGGGAACGGGCTTACATCCTATCAAACTACCACCAAGCAGTTTTGAACGCTAAACCAACTCAGAATAAGTAAGAGAACATCTGGTCATGAACTGAGCAAGGTGTTAGCCAGTCCCGTTTAACGTAGCAGGCAGTATGTGTTGTGTTAGCCAGCATTAGCGCGCTAACGTCGCTAGTGAGTCGTAACGTTGACCGATCTTTTTGCGGCTAGCACCGCTCTCCCAAGTGAAGGCCCGACCTAACTATTTGTTGTCAAACAGCCGACACACTGCACATTTTGAGCACCGGCCTCGAGCCGTTATTCTTTTTAGAGTCGCAAAACTTACCAGCTGACTTGTAGCTCTTGCCATGGGAGTTTTCCACGAGTATTTATTTGGAATAAAATAATTAGAGAAGCTCCAGTAATGGCTGCCTCTGCGCCTTCATTTTCGAGCTGTGACGTCGTTCCACAACAATGTTACCGCAGGACAGCAGAGGAGAGTCCCGCTGTGTCCGCCCCCCTCGCCACATTTACAACCCAACGCTACTGAATTTCATCTTACTGATAGGAATCGAGTCAGACGGCTGAATATATATATTCAGATGCCGCAGTCAACGTGCCCTACAAACTATTTTGTTTGCGCCGGTCTGTTGCAGATTGACTAATGATGCATTGTAGCGAGGTTTCTCCTTAGCTCTTACACCATTTTAACTCCTCAGGCTGCTTCAACTTTTGTGTAGAAACCCACAAGTCTGCGTCTGTCCATCACACCATGCGTGTCGAACAGCAACCACCACGTATGTCAATAGAAAGGTTGCAAGGATTCGTTTATTTAGTCTGCGTTTACATGAAGACAAACATACAATTGATTGTATACTTTTTTTTGGGTGGGGGGGTTGCACAAAAGTTTAGAGCCACAATTAGCCTTCAGGTTATTTATCAGTCATGAGAGTTGAAAAAGTTTTGTCAGTCCTTGGAGTAAAAATCCATAGTTGAAATATGCTTTATTGTGATTACTTTGATCCAGTCTCTTCCTCTTCATGTTGATGTGATACTGTTCTTGAATCAATGTTGCTCTCTGTTGTTTTTTTATCATCATCATCATCATCATCCTCATCCTCATCCTCTTCTTCTTCCTCCTCCTCCTCCTCCTCTTCCGAGGTTTCTGTATCCTCATCTTCAGGTGCACTAAATACAGAAATACAGTTTAAAGAACTTTGGTAAATGGAAAATCAACTGAAGAATATTTAGCATTTCCCAAACAATGTTGACCAAGTTATTTCAGTTGCAAATTTCAAAGTTGTATAAAGTGACATAATACTAGCAGAAATAAATGTAGGATCTGGAATTTGACAACATGCAGCAGTAAAATGACTGCATCAGTACTAATGCTTCATTTATCATAATTTCATTACTACAAAGATTGCAAACAGTGTGTCTGAGGGATTACCTCACTCTGATAGCAGTTGAATAATAAATGCCCTCATGAGCAATATTAAATGTTTACCACAGACGTCTGTTGAGATTCCCACATGTTACTCCTGAGTTGACATCAAATGGATCTGTGAACAAAGTAGATAATTAGCTTTTGTTCAGAAAAAGCTTCAACAATATGGGTTATCACTCATTTTTCAGACATGCTAGAAACAATTAGCCTGGTTCCAGACCTCTGAATCACTGCCAACATCTCCGACTTATTCAGCAATTTAAATTAATCACAATCTGTTGTATTATTGATCACCAGTCTAGAAAACAATGCAAGAAACGTCTCCGTCAATGCCTACAATTTGATAGAATGCTGCCTTTAATTGATTAATTATATTATAAGAAATTCATACAGCTTAGACACCTTATGAGACAATAATAATTCAGCAGCGGTGAGTCACCATAGGAAAACAAATTATGAAATAGACTAAAATAATGATATTTTAGCCCAGTTTTGCAAAAATCAAGTTACCCGTGATTTTGCCTCTGCAGCAGAGCTTCACCATATTAAATATTAATAGATAGGATCTATTTCGAGGATAAAAGTTGAACATGAAGCCGAACAAAGACTAAAATAAGGACAGATGTGGGACTAAAACAGAAATGACCCCAACCATCTCTGCTGCACAAATATGTTGGTAAACACTGAAATAGCCCCCAGTTAATTTATTTCTCCCCCATTTTACCAAACTCCTCCTCCACTGCTTCAGACGTGAGATATTCCTTTTCTGCGGCAAGCAGCTCTTCCTCAGACTGGCATGCAGCATATCGGTCCAGCAGAACTCTATTGAGATCCAGGAACCCTGACCCCCACTTAAATTTCTTCAACAAGAGCATTGCGAGTTCTTCAAAACCTGCAAAATCAGATACAGTATGTTAGACTTTCACTGACATAACTTGGAACATGATACAATAAACAGTCTGGAAGCCAACACAGTACATCATTCCTGAATAACTAAAGCTAAGGCCTTACCGACAATGCAGAACGTGGCAGCCAAAGCCTCAACACAGGATAACTTGCAGGGCTTGCCGTAGTTGACAGGGTTTGCAGCTACAAGGAATGGCAGTAACCTGGGATGACTTCCGACCATCTTACTGAAGGGAGTCTCCTCCAACTTGGCCCAGGAACAATCGATCACCGCTAAACCATTTTGAGCCACAATCTCTCTGTGTATAAAGTTTTTTTAAGACTATGTCAATCATTTGTTCACAAAAAGAGATATTTATTAGAAAACAAAAACTATTTTGATAATCAATTAACCATTTTAGTTTGCTATAAAATAAAAAAGCAGCAAACAATCAACATTAATAAGTTCTACCAACAGATTTAAAAATGTCAAAATATCCTTCCATTTCATAATAAAATGTGATTTTGGCTGCTGATCAGACATAAAACACCTCAAGATCAAACTTTATAGATACAATTATTAACTGATCAATCAAAATAAATTAAAAAAAAAAAAATTAACTGGTATATGTCGCAGTTTATGATTTCATGTGTTATGATTAAAAAAAATGCACACCTGTCTGCTGGGGTCACATATTTTGTGCCCATCGGACTCAGTATGAGTCCATGGAATCTCTGATTGAGACGCAGGGTGTGTACAAAGCCCTTGCGTACCAACTTTCTGCCAGTACAACGTTTGGGGTCACAGTGACCCAAGTCCCACATGGCAAGTGGACAAGGCATTTTCACCTGGGGGGCCTCTGCTCCTTCCTCTAGATGAAGACTTGCTGAAAAACACAGCGACAAAGTGTACATTATGATGTGGATGTGAGCACTCGTACTCATACTTCTCCTTTCTTGCACTTTTTTTTCTTAATAACATTGATGAAAACAAATGAATTGGCATTAACTTCCTATATAGCCTAAGTTAACAGCTTCATATTTTAAATTGACAGATTTGCAAATAACATTGGTTTTCATCATTAAAATTAGAGCCCTAAGGAGACATTGTATTTTGTCATGTAGCCCCCAAAATATGAGGCAAGCACAAAACAGCGACACAATTAGGACATAATAGAACATCATTTATACTTTAATTAGTCAATTCATTATTACCTTCAAAAGCAGAGTGCATGTCTTCTGTAAAGGCCTCTAAGGTTTTCCCCTTCATTTTATGCCTTTTTTCTTTGCTCTTATTGCCAGTGCGCACAGACGAGCCCTGTTTCTTTCTTCCCATGTTGCAACCAGTGGACAGCTAGTCGGCTATTGTCAGATTACAGCTTGTGTAAAAACTAGCCAGCATGTTCACCTGTGTTGCTAGCTAGCTATACCACACACACACACACACACACTAATACCAGTTTGTCTAATGTCGCTCGCCAAAAGTACACGTTTCGTATTTTATCTACGGGTACACCATTTAATAGTTTAAATAGATTGTCATAATACAACTGGCATTAGTCTGCATGTAGCACGCACTTCTTTTAACACTATTTAAACTAGTTGAATCGTCTGTGGCTCGTGGAAAGCGCGTCGTAGACCGAGACGTCAACTGCGCATGCTCACATCTATTTTCATCACGTGCCATGTCATCTGACAAACGACCAGCAAAGCAGGAAATGTACCTCGAAACAACCGACAGCACATTTTAGTCCCTCAAAAGACAACAATGCAGCGTTTGTATAACGGAATACATCATTTATTAAGACTGTGTTTGGTCTGTGTGTCTCTTTTCAGTAAGTGCTGATACTCAATTGAGTCTATTTTGTTTTATGTCAGTGATACCGAAACATATGCGCCAAATTATATTGTGTTGGTGGTGTTTGTTAATTGATTTTAGTCTGATGATTACTTTTTCAATACAGTAAATCATGGATTCGCTGGTAAAATGAAGATAGTCGAGGAGCCAAACACATTTGGGTACGTAAAGTAAAGGATTTGTCACAGTGTGCACCTTTTTGACATTAGCCCCTTCCTGACTGATTTTCTGTGTTTAGGTTGAACAATCCTCTTCTGGCTCAGGGAAGCAGACTACAGCCTAAAGTGACCCCATCTCCAGTGTCTGGTAAAATAGTTTGACATCATTCAAAGCCTACATTTTATTCAATCCTGTATGGTAAAGGTTTTTAAGATTTAACCAGACGTTGTTGACAAAGTTACCAAGATGTTTTCTGTGGATAAACTCAGTCACTAAATTCACTCATATCAACACCAATGTCTTCTTCAAGGCCCTGCACATTTTCATCGGCTTGCTGGGAAGTGCTTCAGTCTCACAGAGTCAACGTATGTATTTGACATATGCTCACATGTGGGCCCCATTCCCAAGGATTCTTTGCAATGACCCTGTTTTGTATGCTGATTGTCTCATACATGCACATTACATTGACATATCTGGAAAGAAATTAAAGTATATTTGTGTGTCTGGGTTATTTTGCAGGTATAAATATGAATTCTGTCCATTTCACAACATCACCCAACATGAACAGTCATTTAGATGGAACGCCTACAGTGGGATACTGGGGTAAGATGTGGCTCCCCTACATTACATTGCCTATGATTACCTTTATTGGAAATGTCAGTATGTGAATGATTGGCACGAAGCTGAGGGTGTGTTATAAGAGCAGCCTTTTGTGTTTTTATAATAGGATCTGGCAGGAGTGGGAAATGGCAAACAACACTTTCACAGGCATGTGGATGAGAGATGGGGATACTTGTGGAACAAGAAACAGGGAAACAAAGGTTACATCGGTTTTAAATGTTTGAACTATTCCTTTTTAAATATAAAACAGATTAAGTAACACTTGAAGAGATCATTATGAAACCTTGAACAGCAAATACATCGGTTAATATTTACCTACAAGTCTTACCGCAACATTTAATTTTAAACTCAAAGTTTTGAACAGTCACCCCAGAGCCATAGAACACAGACAACTTTAAAATCAATTAATTAACTCAAAAGCATTGTCACAATTAAATCAATAACATGAACTCAAGAAAATGAGTGTACCTTGTTTCTTTTCATGTTTCTGTAGGTGATTTTTGTCTGCAGTGCGAGCAGCAAGCTTGCTCAAGTCTCCGAGCCCAGTACTTGCGTGTACTCGCTAAGCTTTGAAACCCCACTGGTTTGCCATCCACATTCGCTTTTAGGTACGACAAAATAACCATTTTACAGCACAAGTCAGCTGGGTGAGTTAGTGTTACTAAAGATTTCTTATTATTTGTATGCTTCTTTTTTTTTTAAGTTTACCCGACATTGAATGAGAAGCTCCAAAAGGAATGGGATGAAGCTGAGCAGGCTCGTTATGAAGATCTTATTACTGAGCAGGTAAAGACCAGTTTGGCTGATCAATTGCCAACTGATGAAATGAATAGGCTTGCCTCAAGTTTTCTTAGTGATTCAGACAGACATATAGACCTCTGTGCCATTTTAATTTCAAAGCTCAGCCCCTCTTGTTCAGCATTTTTATTACAGTTTTAGTAATTTCTCTGATGGTCTTGCCACTAACACACAATGCACGTTTGCTGCAGGGATACAACAATCTTTTGAAGGATGTTTTTGAGGACGCTGGTCTCCTGAAAAGCCAAAAAGTGAAGAAAAAGCAGCCAGAAGTGGCAGCTGATTCAGAAACGCACAACTCTTTACAGAAATGTACAGAGGTGTGTATATTTATGTACTTTTTCCCAAATAATAGCCTACGAAATCAAGTATGATATTACAATGCTGCTTAAAATGTGTGACAGAAACTTTTTTTTTTTTTAAGGATTTCCAAAAACAGAGAGACGAGATTGAGAGACTGCACGCTCTCCTCACTCAACACAATATTCCCTTTGATTCAAAGCAAAGTAAGTGAATTCATCAAGACAGTGTTCCCTTCTTTAAGTGTTATACAGAGTGTAATACAACAAATGGTGCAATGTCATTGTTATATGTTGCAGATGAAGCAAAAGGAACAATGGTTGTGACCGTTAAGGAGCAACACCTGCGAGGAGATAACGGTCTTCTTGATCTGCAGTGAAAAATCTCGCAGAGCAAGTCAACTCTCCATTTAAAAGCACCGGAGTGGATTTAAAGGTTTTGTTGAACAATGTGAGTGACACAGACACTCGCTGGACAGTATCAAATAGCAACAGCACTACGGGTTGATTTAAACAAGTGACACTGAGAAACATGGAACTCCTGGATTACAAGCGTATAAGACTTTTGTAGATTATTTTTCTTTTTAGGAGTAAGGTCACTCATCTCGTCTTGTTCATGAATCAAACTCTGTCAACATGCAACTTATTAAGAAATACAAAATAAATGCATTGTAGTTTTGAGAGGGGGAAACATTTGAATGTATTAATGCTTCATTAGGTTTACAAACTACTCATGAGAAAATAAGAGTCCCTAAAAACTGTTGCCGGTGAAGATTTGTACTCTGTACCGTTTTTGGTTGGTGCACTTAAACAACTGTATGTCTTGAACTGGGTAGGAGACACCATCACATCATGCTGATGCCTGGAGTGGATGAAGTTATTCTGATCAGTGACTTCACAGATTATGGGCTTTGACATGCACAAACATGTTTTGACTACACACATTCCTGAAACTTTTTACTCCAACGGTCTCTCAGCTTTCTGTTGCATCTGTGGGGGATTTGCATTTCTACTCATCAGTCCATAGTAGTGAAACTATAATTATTTACATTTGGAGGTGGAATAAGTAGCTACTGTGTAACTTGGAATCAAAAATTATTTGTAACATTTCCTATCATATAATAAAAATATTCTGATGCACGCACAAAAGAGAAGAAAAGGTAACCTAGAAACATTTAATATTTGTTTTTATCAGAACACATCCATTCCCTAAAGGGCAAATCCAAAAGATACATATACAACAACATGTTCAATCTCATCTGGAGACCAGGGTGATCATTCAGTCCACTGACCAGCAAACATGTTTCAGTCTTTTTCTAGTGGACTTCATGTCTTTGTTAGATGGTAGTGGGTTCAGGAGAGCAACTGGATAACTTCTCTGGCTCTGTGCGCCCTCTGCTGGATATCTTTGTCTTCTGGTGCTTGTCCTGACTCTTTCACCAGGGCTAAAGCCTTCTTGACTGTGGTGTCTTTGGCAGCTCCTTGAAGCCCTTCCATGTACCGGAGCAGTACCAAGAACTTCTTATCTGAAATCTGAGAGCAAGTCTTTTATTTGATCGTGTTGCTTGAATCTTGTTGTCTGTCTACAAGTTTACTTTACATATTAAAGTGCATAAATAAATAGCAATTATCGAGAATAAATACATTAATATATTGTTCTTCTAAAACAATGTAATTCTAAAAAGCTAGCACAAGAGTATCTTTAAAAGTATTTTCTGGGCAGTTAAAAAATATTACTGAAATACTTTTTTCATAGATTCAACTTCAGTGGCAACATCACTATATTCACATAACGCAAATAAAAACAACAATGGCATTCTTAAAAACATGTTGTTGTATGTTATGAAGGGAGATTAGAGAGTGGGTGTAACTTACAAACTAATCAAACAGGAAGACATCGCTCTGAGTTCAACACTCAGCTAAACCTCAGCTGAGTAAAATCCCCCATTATCCCCATTACTATCGTTACACTGGTTAATTTTACCTGTGCTAAGTCAAACATGTGCTGCAGTAACCATGTCTGCCGGGTCTTCTGGAACTTCCACTCGGTGCGTTTTTTTTTCCAGCTGCAAAGACAAAACCACTGAGTTTGTTGTTTGTGTTATTATACATGGTTGCTGTATAGCATATACTGTATTTGTTCATACATAACAAGCTTCAGGGACCTGACCTCGAAGAGGTACTGCAGATATCTAATGTTGCACTTTCGTAACACAAGAGACAGATTAGAAAAGAACAGTGAATGCAGTAGAGGCCGAGAGCTTTAGTCACTAATACGGGTAAATCTAAAAAAAACACTGATCATACACTTCCCACGATGCAACTTTGCATCTTTCCTGCCTGCGTGAACCATCTTTCAAAATCAATTCCCCATGTTTGCAACAAAGGTTTTCTTTTATAATGTTTTTTTTTGTCTCAAGACGAGGTGAAGTCATTGGGGTTATATTTCTCAGACTTTTAAAAGAAATATTATAAAAAAACTTTTATAATGGGTTGTTCTCTTTATGACAACTTTAGGTGTAAAGCCTGTTGCATTTCCCATCAAAAATATAATTAAATTAATTAACAAACCTCAACAGTGACCAAACAGTTGAAGTAATACCCCTCCAACAGATTCTCAACATAAGTAACCTACATAACCAAAATGCCAAATGTTTTGGGGGCTGTACTAAATTGCATTACATAATTTAGGTTTCCCTGATTATGTGGATTTTTTCTATTCAATTTTACTCAGGAAATTAGTCAACCCTGGACGACAGGTTTAAAACATTTTGTGAACCATTTGTGGTATTCTGGATTCGTATTATGACTGAAAAGTAAATGTAAATATGTATGTGCATTGTTTTTAAGCCATCAACTTGAAGTGGATTGTAGACAGACAATCGTGTGCTTTGGGCCTATGGTTTTAGAAGTGATGACATCATAGACTGGAGGCCACCATGTTGATGCACCTCTCCTGTACTAACGAAGAGTGTCTCTTACCAGGTGAGGTAATCTAAGGCCTGCTTAGGTGCAGTGGGTCCAGATGCTTCAGGTTTCTGTTCGGTTTCTCCCTCAGATTTAAGCCTCTTCTTCTCTTCCTTTTTAAGGACCTTCTTCATCTTCCTCTCCAGAACCCGTTTCTCCTCATGGCTCAAGTCCTCCTCTCCCTCCAGCTCATCTGTCTGTCAAACCAAAGCAAAACAAAGGCTCATGGGAGTTATTGACAATTAACAGACCTTCCTTATTAGATGCACATAATGTATCTGCATTTGGATAAACCATTATCCAACAACCCTAAATAACGTGAGCTGACTGTTATGGAATGATAAGAAAAATGTTAGAACAATAATTTCACTTTTGTTTACTGATCAGACATTTCCATCCATCCATCCATCCATTATCAGCCGCTTATCCGGGGTCGGGTCGCGGTGGCAGCAGGTTCAGCAGGCCGACCCAGGCTTCCCTCTCACCCGCAACACTTTCCAGCTCATTCTGGGAGATCCCGAGGCGTTCCAAGGCCAGCCGGGAGATATAATCCCTCCAGCGTGTCCTCTGTCTTCCCCGGGGTCTCCTCGGGCATGGGAGGAGTTCGGGGAGGCCATGGAGAAGGACTTTCGGTTGGCCTCAAGGAAGTTCTGGCAAACCATCCGACGGCTCAGGAAGGGAAAGCAGGGGCTACCCCAGGCTGTTCTCAGCAGAGGGGGGGAACTGCTGACCCGGACTGGGGACATCGTCGGGCGGTGGAAAGAGCACTTTGAGGAACTCCTAAACCCGGCCAACATGTCCCCCGGAGAGGGGGCAGCGCCGGAAGACATTTCCGTTTTTTATAAATGTACAGAGTCAATGCAGAGATAATGTGAGATGCAAAATGTAAAATAAATGTGACCTTTTTTTGTGCAACAGTGTAAAGTGGAAGCTGAGCCACGTTTGTGAGTTTAAATCAATTCCTGTAGCGCTGCAGCTCAGAGGGACGGGGTTTCCTGTGTCTGCAGGTCAGGATCATGTGTGAAGTTCACTGTGGTATGCAACATCCGCTTAGCTTTGCATTTGACGCACTCACTCTTATCCACATCACACGCTTGCACCGTTTAAAAACAACCACCACCTGTGGAGTGAATTTTGTATCGAAACAACAATTGGATTTCCATTTTTCTTTTTCACTTTGTAACAGGGTGAAATTAAGTATATAAATCCCCATCTGTCTGCAGAGTATTTTGCTTATTTAAACTTACTAGAAAGAGCAATGAAGATCTAAAATAGAGCTATTTTGCGTCAGTCACCAGTAACTACAGCGCAACTTAAAGGCTGCATTTAACTCTCACAGGAAGTTAAACAAGGTACACAGTATGCACAGTATGATTGAACAGACCTCAGTCTGCACAGTGATGAAGAAAAAAAGAGGGAGGGGAGAATAAGATTTGATCACATGGCCACGAAGTCATTCTGAAAGTATGCTGGCGGAGTATTGCCCACAGAAATATAAAAAGTCCTTCACAGTGAGCGTCCGTGTCCATGCAACGAGCATCATTTTGAGAGCTTTGAGTCAATCAGCAGTGTCGGGCTGGTGGATACGAAACAGAAGACGAGTGGGGGAAGAAAGCAAAAATGGTAAGTGGAAACATGTGTTTTCACAGAGCAGGCAGTTCTCTAAAAAGGGAGCAGACAAAGACTGGCCACAGGGGCATGTGGTCGTAGAAAGATTTTTAGAAAGAAATCTGAATCTAATCAGCACCATATATGTTTTTTTTAGAGATCTATAGTAATGACTTCCACTTAAGTTACAATTTTATCTCAACTTTAAGTTAAATTTAGGAAGGATATGCACAATATGGTTCAAGATTATGTTCCTGTGGAAAACCAATTTAGTGATTCACAGGCGGAGCAATCGTAAAGACTGTTTAAAATATATTTTTAAAAGAACGCTGATTAGAGTTTAATACTCAAACGTGATGCTGCCGAGAACAGGATGTCATTGGTGTTTTCCCTTTTCATTTCCAGTCTAATCAAAGCGTGGACTTGGTCCCCACTGTAAGGAGCACCACACCTCCATTTTCTGACACCGTCTTGGTGAACTCAACAGTTTTCTTTATCTTTGAGAGGACTGCAGCCAATAACATTACCTCCAGGGCAAACCATGTCTACAGTTTCTTGGCAGGGTTGGGCTTCATCGCTGGCTGCTTCCTGATCTACAACTTCATCCAGACCTACAGGGCCCAAAGACGGTTGGCTTGGCTCGACTGCCTGTTCTGGGTCTTTTGTGTCCTCCAGCTGCTGCTTCTGCTCCTCTCTCTCCATGCAGTGGCCTACAGACCTAAGTACCTGACTACCACAGGTTTGGGCTGTGCTGCTCTCTCCTTCACCATCAACACAGCCACTCTGTGCAGCTTATTGGTCTTGGTGCTTATGGCTTATGCCCTAACCATCGATCCACCATCCCACGCTTTGCTGAGGAAGTCTCGGATCTGTGCGGCTCTGGTGATCCTGACTTCTATCCTGATTTCTCTACTGCTGGCTGGGCTTCGTGGACCCAGAAGTGATCTGCAGGAAAAACTCATGTGCTTTATGGATCCAGTTCGTGCTGGTGTGTCATATGCAGCGGCTCGGTTGTGCCTGGCTTTTTTGATTCCCTACGTAATCCAACTGGGTCTTCTGATAGGTGGCTGCGTCCGGCAGTGGAAATCAAAAGGACGTTTCCTCTCCGGTTCCGAGGAGGGTCCTGTGTTCCTGACAGTCACTTTGGTCATGTTCTTCTGCCAGCTCTTCTACAGCGTGGCGCTGATGAGAGGAGCACTGCTACAACATCAAGCAGACCTAGAGACGGAGTGGCTGAGGGAACAAGCATTTCTGAGCGTGGCTGAGTTTGTGCTGTTCTCAGGGAGCAGCGTCAGCCTCCTGCTCGTGCTGCTCATGCACAGGCCGTGTCGAGAGAGTCTCCACGGGGTGTTTAGGCAGCTGAGGGACTGCTGTCGAAGCCCGGGGCGCACACAGCCAAACAGAAACATCATAGCTCCCCACATCGAGATCACAGACACTCTGCAGGACATAGAGTCATAGAGGATTAAGACTCTCTCTCATACGAGAGCAGAACTCTTCTGATGCATCGAAATTAAGACTTTTGAAATCTGATGTTTTAGAGATATTCCTAAAGCTTTTAATGCTTCTTTTTCATTTCAGTGACAATTTTAATGTTTTTAAATGCATATATTCTCCAGAGTGTGCAAAACTTTTTTTTTCCACAACAAATGTGTGTTTGTTGTACATTGTAGACCGTTCTTATAGTCACTTTTGCAATAATAATGTGTTATAGTTTCATACATTAACTATGATTGATACCATTAAACAACGCACTGTTGGTAGTCTGTTCAATTTTATTTCTCCTGAACCTGCTCTTAGACAAACCTCTTTTCTCGCAAAGCAGACTCCGTTTGCATAAACACGATTTGCACAAAAGCCCATTCAGACAAAATCCCTGGAAAAAAATAAGCAAATCCCAGAATGACACATAGGAAACATTTAGTCAAGGAAAATAAAAAAGTCAGTCAGAGGTGCAGGCCAAAAGTGTCAATATTTTTCATGTAATTCTTTTTATAGCCATTTTAAAAGTACCAAAACCAGGCAGACAAGTGATACTCTGAACTTTACAACTTCTTTCAAGAAATTGATGGACACGAGTACTAGGAATAACTGACCTACATGGATCACATATTGCATCAATGCCAACACATAGTAGAACAGTAGGAAAAGTCATACTGGAACTGGGTTGCATAAGACGTTAGAGTCACATTTAATTTCAGACTTTGACACTATGTAAACTCCTAGTAACAATACTTAAAGTCAAAGATCAAAATATCCTAATCCTTACAGGAAAGTCACAAAATCATCAAATGCAAAATGTGATGCAATTACAGCATTAACATGGGAAATCATCTACGGTCTCAAACAGCTTCCTGCGAAACCACAACAAAAAGTAATTTTGCTGCTGAACAACTTTTTGTTTCCATGGAGAAAAGAAATGAAGAAGTGAGACTGTCCTTCATCTTGTTTTGTGTAAATAAACTGTTAGTCTAAAGTCCCCTGGCTCCCATATTTATATATTTGAACATTCTACAATCATAGCCGCATTCACACTTCAGTGTTGACAAGTTGACTGTGCGTGTGCTTTCTTCATATACTTATTTCTGCAATAAAATTAGGCCATATAAAAATACATAGGTGATATTCATTGTGACTACTATGTATTGCTAATAAATTGAAGAAAAGCTATAATTTAGAAAAGATTAGGGGTGTATGTGTGGGTCTGCCTGCATTGTTTCTCCTCGCTGTGTGTGGTGGGAGGCACCACAACACTTCTCTTGGTTTAATGTGACACCTGCTTTCAAAGTCACCACCATAAGGACAGGGAGGATTAGTAAGACGCAATGCAGTGCAACGAAACTCAGGTAAGTGAATCACAAAAGAATGTATATCAAAGCTATCTGCCTTTAATCATCCTATAATTTTCAATCTAAAGTATCTATATCTGTTAAATGTCCCATTAATATGATCAAAGGTTTTTCTGAAGCAACTGTAGCACAACAACTATTAAGATTGTTTTAAGCCATTCGGGCATTTCACGTCTGTGTTATATACGTGATAGTAGAGAGAAAAACAAGGGAGGGAGAGAAAATGGGACCATCATACAACAACGGTCCCTACTCAGACTAGAACCAGAGACACTGCAGTTTATGGTTGTCGTCTTAAAACCCTAGACTACCATGCAGGACCACCATTATTTGATTTTCTATCAAAAAAAGTATGTATTTTAACTATATAGTTAAACTATATAGTTTTGTTTACTTATCTTGTATAATGACCTTGATTGGAATGGTATATGACATAATGAAAGGGCAGAACGAATTACTTACATATAAACAAGAAATATTCATAAATCTCCCAAAAAGTATTTAAAATAATATACAGTTTATTAAGTGTTGTGAAATTTACTGTCATGGATTGATACTCTTAAGAGATGTTTTTGTATATTTAGTCACACTTAATCCAACTCAAGAAGCTGAAAACATGCTAGACTTACTACACTTCTCCTCTCTGTCTATACTCTAGTTCAAAGAGTGGTCATCACTACACATCCAAGACGACGACACAGATGACACCACAGTCTCGACTGGGGATAAAACCTTGGAAAAGGGCTACTACTACTAACACCTGATCAAGTGTAATATGGACACAACCATGTGCAAGGCCCACATAGTCGTCCCTGTTCAGATAAATGACACGAAGGACGTCGTCTCTGATTTTCTGCAGGCAGTTCCAGAGATTGGTCAGCTTTATCTTGTCAACCTCTTCCTCTCCAGCCTCTACATTACATTCCTGTTCCCTGTCGGCCTCCTCGGGAACCTCCTCATCTTAGTGGTCAACCTGAACCACGGGGGCCGCTTGACAGCCCCAGACCTCTACTTTGTGAACCTGGCCGTGGCTGACCTCGCCCTTGTGGCCGACTCTCTGATCGAGGTATTCAACCTGAGGCAGGGCTACTACGACAAGCCCGGCCTCTGCACCTTCATGAAACTTTTCCAGCAGGTCAACATGTACAGCAGTGTCTTCTTCTTAACCTGGATGAGCTTTGACCGGTTTGTTGCCCTGTCTGGCTTCATGGGGCGCAGCATGCCACGTGCACGCCTCAGCTGCTGCCTTATCTGGGTGTCCTCATCTCTGCTCACCGTGCTTCCTTTTGCTATTACTCAAAAGCAGCACATTGGAGAACTCCACTTCTGCTTCGCAAACGTCACCCAGATTCAGTGGCTGGAGGTGATGCTTGGCTTCGTACTGCCTTTCTGCATTTTGGGTCTGTGCTACTTGAGAATAGCACGGGTGCTACAGCGGAGTCACAGGGAACAAGATGGTCAACAGCAGAACCCTCGCAGGCAGAAAGCCCTGCGGATGATCTCAGCAGCCGTGTTAGTTTTCTTCCTCTGCTGGCTCCCAGAGAATGTGTTTGTAAGTTATCACCTCCTAAGAGGTGACACAAACCATGGTACAATATGGCAGGACTACCCCCTGACTGGTCATGCTGTCCGGCTGGCGGCCTTTTCTAACAGCTGCCTGAACCCGCTCATCTACAGCTTCCTTGGGGAAACCTTTCAAGAAAAACTGAGGAACAGATGGTCCAAGCTCGACAGGTCAGGCTCAGGAAAATCTATGTATATACCAGCTGCAAGCACATGTGGCCATGCAAAATGGGACAGACCAAGCCAGCCCACACATTTAAGCTCCACGGTCCTTCCACACACTGTTCTACACCCCTCAAACAACTAAATGCCAACTGCATAATGTAGGTCACGCAGATAATAGATGACATTGAGTATGTGCCATCAGTGTAAAGACATCATTAATGGACAACGTAAAAGCACGGACTCCAGCTTTTGTGGGAACGCTTGTACTGAATCAGTTATTTAAGATGCATGCACATCATTTATTGGGACTTTTGACATGTTTCTTTAACTTGAATCAATATTAATTTAAGCTTTTTAAAATGTCAGACCATTTTCTTGGCTGTGTAAATCGTTTTAGTAATATAAACTCAACTGTAAGAATACATGTTTAACTTACTTGGCCGTCTAAAACCTAACTTTTAGCTGCACAAAGTTGTATTTTTCTGCACCGTAACCCTTGTTTTGAGGACTGGGTTATTATCAGCACAAGTAAAGATTGTTCTGTATGAAGCAACACAAATCAGCAGTCAGAGTTCACCTGAGTACTCAGAGAAACAGGATTAAACAAAAGCCAAACAGCTAACACACATACCTCAGTCTGCTTTGTCTTCTGTTTTTTCTTTTTTTTTCTATCACTGGTTGTGATTGTCGCATCAGGAATCACTGGAGCCTCCTGGATTAAATAAACAACCATTCTTTATTATTTTAAGCAATTTAATGTTGTGTCATCTAAAACAGGAACCATGGACTGTGCTACTCACCTCTACTTCCATCTTTTTCTTTTTCTTTTTTACTTTGGTCTCCATCATTTCTTCCGCATGAACCACATCAGGAATCACTGGAGCCTCCAGGATTAAATAAACAACCATTCTTTATTATTTTAAGCAATTTAATGTTGTGTCATCTAAAACCGGAACAGGTACGGTGGACAGTGCTACTCACTTCTACTTCCATCTTCTTCTTTTTCTTTTTCACTTTAGTCTCCATCATTTCTTCCGCATGAACCGTGCCATTTGAACTCAATTTCTTCCTTTTAGCTGAATCTGTCAAAGATTTGTCTTTGGCCATGATTTACTTTTTTCCTACAAACAAAAACATGAGCATGTAATTAAACAGCAGGTACACATATATACTGTTGTAATAAATGGACAGACCATAAGCCTTCGTGACTGAGAGCTGTTGCATACTTAATTTGCTGAGATAAACAGGTCGTTACTCTAAAACCGCGAAATAAAAGGACATTTTGAACAGAATTTTTGAACTACAACCGAATATAAATACTCAACACATGTAAACAGTTGTTCACAGCCACAGCGGGTTACTTTTCGACGGGCGCTTCATACAAACGCTACATCCCCGTTTAAACTTAATCATGGACCAAACAGTTATTGAATAACATTGTTAGTAAACACATGTATACTTACTTGAACTGCGAAAGAAAACGTGTAGCACAGATCAAGCATGTGAACTCAACCAGGAAGTGAAGTTGCATAGGCGAATCCTGATTGGTCAGATATTGCTCTTTGCTTTGTGATTGGTCGACCGATGTGACCGCTTCAGAAGCCCTCAGCATCTGTGATATCTTATATTTTCACATAATTTTATACTATACAAAACATTTTTGCAAAAGTTATGATGGTTCCGCAATTGCGAGTGGTTCGAAAATATATTTCTGCAGAAAAAGACAATAATACTGCAGCATTAAACCACAAAAAAGAAAACTGTAAATTGTATGCGGAGTATTGTTACAGTGTGAAAACATATTTAGGATTGAAATTACACTAATAAAGAGTCTAATGTGCCTATCAAGCCAAAACAGAATATTAAATTGAGTTTAAAGGTTCATTATTGACTTTTGTAACAGCATTTGGGAAAAACTATTTAACTTACAAGATCATTGCAATCTAAGCATCTACATGTCTATGACAATCGGACAACTCAATCTCCTGCTTGAAATCATATAATATCATATAATATAAGGTCCAGAACCGCTACTAAATGGGCTCTGAAGTAACATTATGGCAAACGATGCGATATAGTTGTTATATAACAATAATATTATTATTATTATTATTATTATTATTATTATATTATTGTTAACATATGAGGATCAAACTTTTTTGCTTTTCATGAAACAGATCAATAACGTGGAGTGATTTTAGATATCACGATACATTTTAGTGGAACGTTCCTGACCAGCGTTCAACGGCGCCACCGGAAGGACTTTAAGGTTGCACAACAATGAGTTGTATGACCTCAACAAGGTGCGTTTTGTAAGGAAATATTTTATTTAGCTAACGTAGTGTGTCCCAAGATGAGCAGTTGTCCGAGATGTCTACAGCAACAAGACGCGTTTTCTCCGGTGTGATGCGCGCTTCTTTCAGTCGAGGGGTATTTGTTCATAACGCCACACGGACTGTTGGGTGAGTAGTGAATCTGTAGAAACCGCGTTGACTCTGTAGTCGTGTGGTTCTTTGACAAGGTTTTAACGGGTCTGACTAATATTCTAGTTATATAATATAATTCTATAACCGACCGATAATACGGAATCCAAGCCATGTTGTGACGGCACAAAAACATTGTATGGGTATTTGCGTCTCAAAGTCTATCAGCACAAATGTAGCTTCCGTAGACTCTAACGTTAGTCACATGTTTTGCTATTCTGACGACACGAATACAAATAAGGTCACATTATATTAATGTTGGCCTCACCTCAACTGTCTGTCACTATTTGATCAACATGTGAACACACCATGATAAGGTTATAATGTTCGCGCAATGCAGTTTTTTACTGACGAGACACTGAACGCACCATAATGCAACTCACGGTAACTAATCACCAGCAGCTCCTGCTGCACTTAACACGGATTTGCTTATTTCACAATGTAGATTGGTGACTAAGGCATTAATGGATATTTTGGGCCCTCTGTGCATTTGATCATTAAATAATCATGTTCAAGCAATTAGAGTTAAGAGTGCTATTTGAAAAGTGGACACTGTTTCTCATGTAAATCATACATATTTGCCTTTTCTGTGATGAAATATTCTAGGCCTTTTTCTTTTTTTTTTAAAGTACTTCATATGTAGAAAAATGACATTACATAATATATTAGTTATATTGTGTACATAGCCTTTTACATGAATACGGTAGGGTTGTTTAATAGTTACTGATGTACTTTTGTTATTTTTTTTCAGCAGAGTGAACAGTGTGCGCTCACTAGCTCTGAGCTCTCAGACATCCGCCGAGTCCAAAGACCGTGATAAAGAAGTGAACAATGAGCCCATTAAGTTCTCCACCAGTAAAGCCAGTCACCGAACCTGGAAAGTTGACCGCTCCATGGGGAGTCAATATGAGCGGCCCTGGTGGAAAGTCCTCCCCATCAGCCTAGCTTTCACCGGCATACTCCTGTGGTGTGCACTGAGAAGCCAGACAGACATTGATGTGGTGCTGGAGAAGCAGCTGTATGAGCATTTACCCGGCTTGCTTTCAGACGAGGAAGAAGACTCTCAAAATAAATAAACGTTCACAGATGTGAGACTTCTGTGTGTGTATATAATATCTATCAGGTTATATTTATTGTGTCTCTGTAGTATTCCATTGCTCTAACACTGAAAGTATAGCAGTAAACCCGCCCAGTGCAAGGAACATGCGTTTCTCTGCATAATACAAATTGCCTTTCAAACTTCAGTTGCATATTTGATTGAAACATGGATTAAAATGTATTGCCACTGAATTGGTTTTGCTTCTTTTCATGTATGCACTAACTACTTTATATTCCATGTACTTTATGTAATTACTTGCCATAGTAATTCCCTGAACTTTGACCACTTTTATGGTTTTTACAGGCTGTAACGTTATTTAAGTGAACTAGGCAAATGTAAGCTAAATGCAAAATGTATTCAGACAATGCAGTCATTAATTTGAGGTAGCGGAAAGTTTATTTACAGCACAAGAAATCCCATGACATGCAGAAAGGATTAAATGGTACGGATTCTAAAATAGATTTGCAAACCTGAGAAAGGCAGTGGAGTATTTTGCTTTTCAGCATTTTCAGATATGAAGCTCTACAGTAAATGGGACAGTCAAGAAGAAAGTCAAGAGTAAAAGAAAGTACAAAAAGAAAAACATGCCGGAAACTACACGTGACAAATTAGGTGGTACACATGCTGGTAATAATTCCAAGATTTACAAAACAAACCCCCAGTCAGACCCACCCACCCCCTACTAAAAAGATCAAATCAAAGTAATTTATGCGCGCTCTCCTCGAATTCGCCTGGCCAGCTGAATGTCCTTGGGCATGATTGTGACTCTCTTTGCGTGAATAGCGCACAGGTTAGTGTCCTCAAACAGTCCAACCAAGTATGCCTCACTGGCTTCCTACAAGGAGAAGAAAAGCAGAATTATAACTAAAACCAGTGGGTGTAGCTTCTTCAAAAAGTACCAATAATTGCATTGCCATCTCACCTGCAGAGCACCAATCGCTGCACTCTGGAAACGCAGATCAGTCTTGAAATCTTGAGCGATTTCCCTCACAAGGCGCTGGAAAGGCAGCTTCCTGATGAGCAGCTCAGTGGACTTCTGATAACGACGGATCTCACGCAGAGCAACAGTACCAGGCCTACAACAAGGAATGTTATGCTTTAGGACCCCAAACTACAACAACGTTCGTAGTTGCATTCAAATAGTTGTGTTATTGGTTGCCTTGGCCCTAGTTGTAGAAACAGCAGACTGAAATCGCTATGGCCTTGCTACAAACAAACCTCAGTATTTCTAAACATGTGTAACGTCACCTGTATCTGTGGGGCTTCTTTACGCCACCGGTGGATGGCGCGCTTTTCCTTGCAGCCTTGGTGGCCAGCTGCTTTCTCGGCGCCTTTCCTCCAGTGGATTTACGAGCAGTCTGCTTGGTACGAGCCATACTTCACCTGCAGGTCTGGAAACAACAAAAGCAGACCAACAATGAATTCAATTTGAAAAAGTAATCCTCGAGATTACAATAATTTACAGAGCCGAGTTATCGTTCTATCCACAGCAGCAACTTCATCGCCGACACTCAAAATAACCTAAAGTGACATTCTCGCATATAATATAACTTTACCGTCAACATTTCCCGACTAATTTTCAGTATTAACCTTACTACAGCTTATCAAACGTTTTGCTGGCGGCAACTCATTAGCCAGGGGAAGCTTCTTGATATGCAGATACAGTATAACCGCCATCGATATACCGATGGTTTAAATTGAACAAAGCAAGCCCGTGTAAAGCAGCGCCACCATTAAGCCACAACACACAAACACGTTCCTTTGCCGTCGTTAGAGATCCGATTTAAAGCGAAGAGTCAACCGATGCAAAATGGCGCCAGCTAGCTCTCGTCACTGGTATACGGCTTAAGAACATCACTATTCAAGACACAGTGGCCGTCTGAACCAATGTGACACCAGTCAAGTGAAGTAAACCGTAGTTGTAAAATCAAATTGTAACACCAAGGGTTTCTAGATAAGTCGCGTTTGCACGTAGTCTTTCAAATAAATGTGGCTAGCCGATTATACACGTTAGCCGACTGGCTATGGCGCGCGCCGTTTTGTTGTCAAGAGACTGGCGGCTACCGCTTGTCCACCCGTATTTTAACGTTTCTGTCAACCTGGAAATTAAACTAGCGTTACGACATACCGTTTATGGCAATCAACACCGAATGTAGAACAACACAACAAGCAGTTGACAGTCTCACGTTACCTTTTGCGTTTATTTTCCGGTTAAATTGTGTCAATACTTCGCACGTCAGTCTTCTACTTTGCGCGGAGGGAGCAGGAGGAGGTATTTATAGACTGAGAGGAGCGGCACTTTAAATCCCGCCCCCGAACCAACATGATTGGTCCAAACTCAAATCCCTCCGGAATGTGATTAGTGGAGGGAATAAGGATGATCACTGCCTCTGCATTTAAGTGGAATGATGCACGCAAAGCGTCTTCTTTGGGGGTATCTACATGATTTTGTATTAATTCATCCACCGGAAAATGCTTCTTCTTAATCTGCACAGTTTTAGAATAAGCTTTTTGTTCTACATTTTTAGGATTGATCAATATCTTGAAGTCTGGTGCTCACCAAGCTTTAATCCCTTTCTTCAAAGAGAACAATGATGCCACATGAAAAACAACGGATATGAATGCTGTGTACAAATAATTCAACTTCAAAGCGTGGTAAATGCCAGGTCATATTACACACATCACAGGGGATATTCTGTTGAGGATTCACTTGCACACCCTCAGTTTCTAGCACACGCCAGCTGTTTTGAGTCCATAAAACTACATTTGGTTATAATCAGAAAATATAACAAAGGGCATAACAAAAAGAAGAAATTAAAGAAACCGGAGAAGAAGAAAAAATACTCGAGTATTCTTTTCTTCTCTCCATTTTCTTTAATTTCAGACCTGTTTTGAGGGGAAAAGCCTTCCCCTCAAACCACATGGGATTTTGTATGTATTTGTTTAAACCAAGCAAGCATTGCAGACTTAACGTAGCATGAGCCACGTAAACACATCTCTATATTTCCACAAATGGTTAAGGAAAAACACTTGGCATTGTGTCAAAAAAAACCTGCGCAAGTACTGAGCGCCAAAAAACAAATTCCGCATCACGTTTCTGCTGACAGAGCGTGGATAGATAATTCTGTTAATATCATACATTGCTGGTGTCCCCGTTTCTTTCTTAGATCAACATATGTTTGGCAACACCCTGGACAGTGGTCAAGCATCAGGCAACAGACTGACACAAACAATCAGATCCTTTGTGCCTGTTCAAAGAGGGCTCAGCTGTAAACTAATACAGAGAGCAGCCAGCCATCAACAGCCTGGTGACAAATTCCGCTTGTTTCATTACCATTCATAAGATTACGTTATCCTGTTATACTCTCAAGTTATCTTTATCATCATACATAGTTTACAGCCTGTTTATGATTGCAAATTACTCTTGCTGTTGTCTTTATATTGCTCTAACCTCTTTTTGTGTTATACTTTTATTTCTTCATATATTCTTTTGTATCTTCATTTAGTTTTTTGATTGTGTTGTTTTTCAGGCTTGAAAGGTAAAATATTTAGAAATTAAGCTTTATTTTAAATTTTTTTTGCACATTAATCCGTGATGTCCTTTATCCCTATTCACCGTTTTCTATGTCTTTATTTGTCATCTACAAAAACATCAAATCAGTCTGTAATGTCTGCGTATTCATCTTTCAGTTTATAGTGATTAAAACATCGTTTTAGTCAATCTACTCACTTAACTAACTGGGTCACGAGAAAGCCACCAAGAGGAACGACACTCGCTGGGGAAATATCCCTAGACGGACGTATTATCAGGTCCCACCGATGGTACGTTTTTCTGAACGCAACAACACCGAACAGACAATATTTATTTCATAAATTGAGCCTGCACCGCTGAGCTCGTCTGTATTCCTGAAGCGTTGAGCTAAACGGTTCAGTCGAAGAGATGCCTCAACTGAAGACCTGCAACACTGGAAACAAATAGCATGACAGAGGAAAGGCTGCTGTTAATAGGTACATCTAATCTTAGTCAACATGAGCTACGAGTCTTGCTATAGTCACGTGTGTGGTCTATTGTCGGCCGCATTTTAGGAACAAAATGAAAATATGTTGACTGAAGTTACTTCGATCAGTTGTGAGCTTAACATGTCTTCAATGACGTTGGATCGTGTCGTACATTGGTGTGTCGGTTAGAATCAAAGTTAAAATACTGATTTGAGGTAATTAATGCAATTCAAAGTCGATGCCTCCAGAAGTACGTTATTCATGTGTTTGTGTGTGTATGTTCGTTCAACAGATATTGAACCGAAGCCAAACAGCTCTGGTCCCGACGACGAAAGAACCGAGAAGCCCCTCTGGCCTCACATTGACAACACTTTCAGATTTAACTTCCTCCCTGACAACAGTCCAGCACTCCAAGAGAAAACACCTCCATCAGTCGGCGGGACCAAACCGGGAGCGAGCCGGATATCCAATACAGGACAGGACTCTGCTTTTGCATTCAACTTTCAACTGTCTCCTGTGGAAAACATGGAGATGACAGAGACCCGAGACATTTCCTCTCCAAGCAGCCAACGCTGTGTCCCAGAGGAAAAGCCTTCCCCAAGGCAGGAGGTTAACTCTCCACCTGAGCCGTCAGTGCAATCAAAAGCAAAGAAGAAGAAGAAGAAGAAATCTGGAAAGAAAAACCTCTCGGCTAGCGCAGAGGCACAGCAGACTCCAAGTTCAGCTGAGGGGAATCAAGGCGGTGAGGACGCAGAGCTGGTCAGTGTGACATCATTTTCTTCTAAGTAATCCCAGTGGGTCCAAGTTGATTTGTTGATTTCATGTCTATACGGGGCTGTGTATTTCAGACTGCACAGGAGCAGCTGAACAGACAGCTGGACTGGTGCATCGAGCAGCTGGAATCGGGAATGGGGTCCCATAAGGGTCCACCAAAACAGAGTATGACGTTTACCTTCCACATCATTGACCAGTTCACACAAAATACATTTGGAATTGTATTACTCAGCCATGTTTCCCCTTGTGGGATTAATAAAGTATGTATCTATCGATCGAGGTGCACATGTGAAGCCTAGTGTGAACATAAACAAAGTGTACTTTGTAGTATTACAAAGGTAGGTGTTAATGACATGTTAATACCATATTTTCTCCCTGCAGAAGAGGAAGCCTCTCGTGCCCTGAAGACTCTACGAAGCGCAAAAGCTCCTCTGGCCAAGAAGAGGCAGGTGATGAGAGCCATGACCGGAGATTACAGGAAAAAAATGGACGAGGAGAAGAGCAAGCAGTACAAACTAATTCAGAGTGGTGAGTGGATTGTAGTAGTGGAGTGATTTGACCAGTAAAAATAACTAATGAACTGTGAAATAACTTTAAAGTTTGGTCGAAGTGCTGTTAATAGAAAGGTTTCTCCAATCCCAACAGAAATTGCGTCAGCGCAGGTCAAAGTGGTTTCAAATTCTCCAAAGAAGTCACTTTTCCACCGGAGAGCTGAGGTCAAAACAGCAGGCACAAAGGACCTGGATGCTGCCGAGGATACAGACCTGAAAGCACAGACGCAGGAAGAGACGTCAGCTTTTGTATTTACTTCATCAAAGGAGGAGTTTAAATTCAATTTTCTCTGATTTTCACCCTGGAGACACGTTTCCTCCAACGTTATGTTGAACTGTGACTGTGGGCTACATTGGAGGTAATGGGAGAAATACAATCATAACACTTAAAATCTCACATTCAAACTCTTCAATTGCTGACTGCTTGTACCAAATATCGTAATAAAGGATTTTGTATTTCGTATGCATTGTATTTTTTAAATGAAGTTATTCCTCATCAGCAGTTACTGTGTTGAGGTCAGGTCAATCTACAGATGTGTTGTTAAGTGAAGGGCAGAGCGGTCATAAAAAGTTGCTTGGTAATAATTGCTTTGATAAATGTCACTCCTCTGAAGGTGTAGTTAGTAAGTGGCAGTCTGAATACCAACATGTCTATTCATAATGTCATCCTTAAATACCTTTATTAGTTAAGGGAAATACTGTGTTTTGTAAACAGTTACTTACTCCTAACATTACAGTGCCATTTATTAGTTATTACAACGTTTATGTGCTTGTGACTCCTCAAAATGAAGCGATCTACTTGTGACCAATCTTTACAGGTCTGAGTGTGGAACTGTGAGCAGTCCAATCAAAAGTAGGATTTTCAAACTGTTTAATTTGAAATACTTTTGGAGGCATGGGGAGGTGAAATTTTCAAGTATTCACATTTAATCACTATTGTTTAAAAAAAAAATGAAAACCTGGAAAATAGTATAGATTGTACTGTCACATATTTTCAGTTTAGGCATCCCTTGTTGGGTCTTAACCCCCAGGTTGGGAGCCAGTGACATAGGATTTGAACAATCAGACTCTTTGACACATATAAACTAAATAATTTTCCTAAAGATCAATCCAGAGTTCATTATTAAACAAGCCAGTCATTACTATATACAGTATTAGTCCATGCCCTGTTCAAAACAAAGTTTCGCAGGAACGTCACAATTTAAACCGGAAAGGGCGGGGAATGATTCAACACGAGCACAATTGAGTGTGACACACAAAACAAAAAAGTGTCAGCCGTTGAGAAAACAAACTAACGGGACCTCTTCGTAAGTTTTTACCTCCAGATATTCGCCTATATTATAACACATTGGTTCGTTTAGTGTTGTCGTGTGACTTTGTGTTGTCTGTACATTATTAGGAAGGTGGGCAGTAGTTAGTTCACACCGGGCCGAACATTGAGCGAGATAAAGAGTGGAGTCGGACGCTCGAGCTAGTAAAAGACACCAAGATGAACAAAATGTCCAATTTAAAGAGGAAGAATTAAAGGTGACACTGGCTAAAACTTTGGAAGACTGATGAAATATGTTACCGTTACACGAGAAAATATTGAACTAGTATGGAGGGACTGTGCTGATCTTATTTAATAGAGTACCACGGTGAGAAGATGGAGGAAAATCCCAGTGAGCTGGAAGGAAGCGACAGTTATTCAGATCAGGAAACCACTGTATCCAGTGTTGTCTCGAGGATAAGAAACGCGCAGACAGTGGCCGTTTTTTAAATGTTGAAACAGCTGATGACATGTTAGGGAGAGAGTAGGATGAGAAAGGGTCCATTGGTTTATGTATTTTCTCAGTGGAGGAACTGTTCATGTAAAATATTGTCAGCATTATCAAATAAACTCCTCATTGGTGTCCTACTTTTATTTCCTGTTATGATTAATGATATATTTGTAAATATGACTATGGGAAGATCAATGTTTCCAGATGACAGGGTTTTGTGGAACAGAGGGAGAAATGCATAAAACATGGTTCAGAGACTACAAAATGGGATTAAACATGTTGAAATGTGGGGGATTTCAGTGGGAAAAAAAGATACAGGGAAGATAATCATATCATAACAGGGATGTCATGTGTACAGATTGTAAAGCCCTCCGAGGCAAACTTGTATTTGTGATGTTGGGCTATACAAAATAAACTGAATTGAATTGAATTGAATTGAATATGAACATACATGGGCTTGTTTGCATATGAATCACAAATTAAACCTTTTATCTTCATTTTTGGTGCTCATTCTCAGGGCCGCTTCTGTTTTCCTATGTCAATTGAATCATCAACATCCCTAGCACCGCTTTCACTGTATAAACTATATTTATTTACACACTTCATATACTTTGCATTTTTATTATTTAATCTTCTTAACTGTCTAATATGTAACTCTGATTGCTGCTGTCACAATCAAATTTCCCCTTGGGGATGAATGCAAGTATATATCCTATCCTATCCTTTCAGGTGTGTGTGGAGGAACGAGCGAAGAGGTAGAAAATGTCTGAGCTCAGTGATGAAGCCAGTGAATCCGAGCAGCTGGGTGCCAGCCTCTCCCTGTGGCTGGGTGACTCCCTGGTGGGACTTGAGGAGCTGGACGTTCCTCTGGACCTCCACACCGCCTGCTCCATCGGCCAGTATGACGTGGTGGCCGAGTGTATTAAAAAGTGGGTGCCTAGGTAATATCACTATCACCAGATGTGTTTGTTACACCCACAGCCTTATCAATCTGCATTGATAACTATGATTGTAGAATATTCACCACTCAGGACTGTGTTCATTACCAGGTGCTGTGACTAACACTACGAATGTGGGGTTCCTAGTCAGGCACAATGAGACACCATAAGAGTCCATTTTAATTGGGATTGTTTATTCTGTAGACATGCACAGGTGGTAGGGCAGGTAAAGGCTGGCACAAACAATGCTGGTTTTAGCCTCAAAAATAAAATATGTACCATGTATTATCACCATACACTACATTTAATACATGGGAAGCAAATATCTGGCTACCCAACAATTAACACAATGTACTTCCTTCAAAGTTAACATAAATAACTCCAGCATCAAGGTACCATATACAGAAATCTACTAAGAACCAGGAAACTCACATTTTTCACTCAAAACATTGTTGCCAGTCGAGAGCCCAGGGTTATGCTGAACGTAATGCCAAAGGGCTCACACCTGAACTCAACCCTTATAGGGGCTCTGATCATCGACTGCTCCCCAAGCTGCTCTTCACAACAATGACCTTGTGTCCTTTCAGACGTGAGGTGGACCTGAATGGCAAGAACGTTGGAGGATGGACCCCACTGATGTATGCCTCTTACATCGGCCATGACAACATTGCAAATCTCCTGTTGGAGGCAGGTGTGAATGTAAACGCTACCACTGCCAAAGGATTAACCCCCTTGATGCTGGCAGCGAGCTGTGGGAATGAAAGCATCGCATACTTTCTGCTTCAGGTACAAAGTGGCTTTCAGACAGTAACCGTTCATGTCATGCTATGTTGGTGTGTTCAGAAAACGGCACATGTTGAGATATGTTTTATTCAGGAATAGAAAATGTAGCCATGCAGCATGGATAGTCCCACTTCAGTGACAAAATTAAACCATTCAGAGGGATTGGATGGTTTGTTGCTGAAAAGCATTGCATTCACAACAGTGTTTTTGAAAATCAAACCCAGAAGGCAAACAGTAAGCCAATCCCTTTTCAACGCAAGTGATTGACAGTTTATTCTCAAAACCCAGATGTTCTCTTTGAATGTTCAATAAGGGCAGTTTCATCTTATGAATACCAGTGTCCTTTAGGAAATGTCACGTGAAGCTAATTGGATTATAGTTAATGAACTAAATCAGGCAAAGCCACCAGTATGCTCCTCATAGGGTTGGATTAATATCCAGCTCCACATAAGTGAAGGCCACCTGCTGGTAACGATGTCACATTACCATAAAATAAGGTATACAGTATGTCTATAGGAGCACTTTGAGGTCACATCTGGTATATATCAAAGAATGTGCATTATATTGGAAATGAATGAATCTGGATGAAACTAATTCACAAGATGAACTTTTAATATCAGCAATCTTAGGTTGAATCTAAGAGATGATCTATCATAAAGATGGAAGAATCATCACTTATTTTCTTGATAATGGGTTAGATTTAAAGTTCTCTGTTTTAACACTTTTTGTTGTTCAGAGTATTAAAGGCTCGTTTTTCTTACCCCAAAAGCAAGGTGCTGAGTTGGAGCTGAAGGACTCTCGAGGCTGGACCGCTCTGTTCCACTGCACAAGCACAGGCCACCAGCAGATGGCCCGGTTCCTGCTCGATAACAATGCTGATGCCAATGTCAAGTGAGCGTCTTCATTCATCCTAAAACCACTGTAGAATTTCAGACCAGAGTTTGTCATTACCTTTACTTCCTCCACAGGGAGCCTGGGTCTGGTTTCACTCCGCTGATGGAGGCTGCTGCCTCTGGACATGAAATCATTGTCCAGTACCTACTTGATCATGTGAGTGGGTTACATTTGCACACCGAGAATGGGTGATAGCATTACACAAACAAGATAACACCTTATGATCAGGACATCTGCTTTGTTTTATTCGTTGACAGAAAGTTAAAGTGGATGACCGTAATAATAAAGGCGAGACTGCTCGTGCTCTCGCCATGATATACGGCTATACCAAAATTGTCAGCATCATGGACTCGCATTCTCCAAGGACCAAACCAGGTATTTGTTGAAACTCCTCATTGCTTTTCTTTTGACTAAATATGTTGTTCTCCTATGTCTTTTATATTCTTATTGATTTTCTGTGTGTTCCAACTCGTCAGGACATTTTGAAGACCTGAGCTCCTCTGAGGACTCGGACAGCGCACCGCCACGGACGAGGCACAGTCGAAACCGAGCTAAAGGCGTTAGCATCCATGATGGGCCCCAGGCCATTGCCAAGTTCCGAGTAGGAGGCACCAGCAAACTGTGTGGTACTGTCATATATGATATCTGATCAAATTACACAAACGTTTCTAATGAAAGGGAAATACAATCGGTCTGTACATGAAAGAAAAGGAGGTTGACTGACACGTACACTTTGGTGTACAGTGGATAGATTTCCCTTGAGTGCTGAAAAGCTATGGAAATGGAGATTTCATCACAGGGATTATTAAGAAATGTGACAAATCAGTTTTCCTAAAAATAAGAACTACTCAATCTCTCTCAGCATAAAGTTGAATACGGCTCTTCTCCTCACAGAGCCTCCGGCAGCGCCGCCTAGCTCCATGGCATCTCGTGATATCGGCGAACAGAGTGAGGGTATGCGCTACCGTGATGTGACCTCACCCATAAACGAGCTGGACGGCCAGAGCAATAGCAGCAGAGGTGAGAGGCACACAATTACGAGTGTTTTGTGACGTCTGAAATGTGTCTTTGGAAGAAAGGCACCGGAAGCCAAACGGCATTGTGATATAATGTCCTCAGCTACACTGGGTGTCCGCCAAAGCAATCCAATATTTTAATGATACCGCCACAGATGACAGTCCATTTTTTGAAAATGACATGCCCACCATGAGGAGCAGCAGCAGCAGTAGCGAAGGCCTGCCTCATGTGATTGGCCTCAAGTGGGAAGGCTCAGTGGAGAGTAACGAGGTGAGCGCGAGAGCACTTTCATTTTTCAGTCAAACACCAGAATGTAGTTACATTTCTCTGTGACGCCGTGTTCCTTTCTCCATCAGGACTCCGACCAGTGCAAAAAGAGCAGCTCTCGCCGCGTAACTAAGGGCCACCACTCAAAAGGCAAGAGTCGCCATGGAAGCAACGATGCGTCTCACCCAAGCGGTACAGGGAACTGTGGGATGCGCTCCCATGTCGGTCTTCCACCTTCTTACACTGGTCCAAAGGCATGTCTACATTTGCTTACTTTCTGATGTATTCATACTTTGTCTATTCTGGTCTGACTTGGGTCTAAAATGGTCTATTTCTGTAGGAGCTAGCAGAGTTCTTGGAACAAATTGGCTTTTCTAAGTATCTCCCCGTTCTTGAAGAGCAAGACATTGACCTGCGGATATTTCTCACCTTGACTGAACATGATCTCAAAGAAATCGGGATCACGTAAGAGACTCTTTCACACTAACCCCCGGCACATGCAGCCTTTGTTTTGCACATGAAAGGCTGAATCCGTTTTTGCACCCCAGATTGTTTGGACCCAAGCGAAAGATGACCTCGGCTATAGCGAGATGGCACAGCAGTGCGCGACCACCCAGCGATGCTCTGGAACAGGCTTATGCTGACCAGCTCGAAGCGGAGATGCAGGAGATGGCCATTCAGCTACACAAAGTAACGACAACGCAAACACTCACTGTAAGTGTCATACAAAAGTTCACACTTTTGTATGACACTTCTTGACCGGACGGAAAATCTTTCACCCACGTTAAACTAACTCTCCTTGTCTAGCACTGTGAGGAGGCGGAGAGCCTTCAGAGCCAAGTGTCTCAGGAGAAGGAGCTGCGTACCGTGATGGAGGGATGTCTGATGGAGGACAAGATGGCATGGAGGAGGGTCCATGCTGAGCTAGTGGAGAACCACCGGCTGGCTCAGGACATGACCGCCACACTGGCGAAGTCCAGGGCCTGTAGCGCTGAACTGCTCTCCTGTTTCACTACTGATAGGAATAGCAGCTCATACGCTACCGCGGAAGATACAACCAAAGGTGACAATAGTGTTAAAGGTGAGTTGAGGTCGTCTGTGCTGGATAACTCCTTGTACATTTTGTGATTAATACATTATTTTACGTTTCATTGCAGCTGGAGAGCGCTCCAGTGTTGCAGAGTTACTAGAGAAGCTGGGTTCCTATGAAGAAGAACTGGGTAAGATGGCATAGTGCTCGGTGATTGTGTGTCGTTTAATGCTCATCCTGTTGTTTCATATTCTATTGTTAATGTAATATGTTCCTGTTTCTTGCACTGTGTTTGTCTAATGTTATGCACCCCCCGCCGTGACAAATTCCTTGTATGTGAAACATACTTGGCAATAAACGATTCGGATTCTGCTTGCTTCGTCATTACAGCGGGGACCCTGCAAACTGTGCTTCACAGTCTGAGGCGACTGAGTTCCCCCGAAAAAGTCTCAGATAGCTGGGAACAGCCTTAACTATTTTGCAGGTGAGTGCTTTCTATACATTTCATTGGATGAAAACAACACGTGTTGAAAGAGTTCTAGCAGTGATAAATCAAGAGAAAATAACTTTTCTTTCTTGTATTCGAGGAGGCTTCTTGCCAATATTTGACGGAGGGTGATCTAACCACCCTGAACAATCTCACTGAAACGAGAAGGCCAATGACAAGGCCTGCCCTGCCGGACCAGAGCGGCTCAAGGAGGGATACAGCTGACCTGCTGCTCCTCCCGGATTGGGTGATGGACCAGAGCTCGCCAGATGTGGACGGCAGCTATTGCAGTGAAATGACAAAAAGGCAGGAAGGGTACCTGACCCTCACTCGCTTGTGCTGGTTGGATGCTGGACTCCAGCAGTTTTGTTGAGAGGAGACGGGACTGATCGCAGATCAGAGGCTGCAATACTGTGAAATGTTTTGAAAAAAACTGTACTCTCTTCCTATATGAAATGTGGTTTATATTATGTTTGTGCCACAAACCGAAGAGCAAGAGTCAGTTAAGACATTAGTTATTTGAATGAAATCATAGTTTGAAAATAATGTCCTGCTGAATGCATTGAAGAGAAATATGTGAACCCTGTCAGTTAATCATTTACAGCAATTGACATTCTTCCAACAGATTTGTCACATGTACAATGAAGCGGTTAGCATAGCATTACGATTTACTCTGTAGTTTCATAAATGTGATCTGCCTTACCCCAAAATTCTCCCATATCTTTAAAATGCCAAATAGTCTTGGTTGTATTAAAACCTTGTTGCCTGGAGTGTGGACACAATTTCTTCAAGTTATATTTTTTTCAACCTTTTTTAACATAATCAGTGGATGTTTGCTTCATTTTTTATTTGCAAACCGATTATATGATCAAAACACAAATTTATGACAGTTTGAAGAGAATAATTACAAATGTATTGGAGTTCCAGTATTTAGCAAAACTAGGTGAGACAATAATATTTACACATTGTGGACAAAATGATCCAAACCAGTATTTATTACATATATAAATAAATAAAAGAGATTCCATTACCAGTTTTAGAAAGTTTTCAGAGGTTAAGCAACAGTAAAATGTAGTCTCAAGCATGTAGCAAGAAAACATTAATAATGCCGAAACTGGATTTTCTCTTGGATGTAAATTTTGAATTCTGTTCAATTCTTTTTGAGAAGCAGCTGAAAACCGCAGAATTTTTTGACTTTGTCAATTTGTGGCGATGAGAAGAGTCCACAATGCATAAAGTGTGTGCATAATTTATTAATATCATTAACACAGTTGTTTATTTTTTTTTACTTATTAACCCTTCTTGAAATAGGATTCATGGTTCTTATTGAGCTCTGCATTAGACTTCAGGAGCCGGTTTTTCAAAAGTTTTAATCTGGATCAAACTGATCCAGATTGAATTGACGTAAAGAACAACAAGTAGAATAGTGTGGGGTCACTCCAATATGCTTCATTTGAACAGAAAATAGGACTGAACGGAACAGCAAACAATATAAACATCCCCCTCCACTGTCCATTTCTTGGAAACAGGCAGTCCGCTCATCTGAGACCTACACCAAATAAATAAATACATACTTTACTCACAAATACCTTATGGATGCTTTTCATTGTCCTACACAACATGGCGCAAAGTCCTTCTCTGTGATGACGTCCCTGATGCACCTGAGCCCATTGGAGAAACTGACCAACCTCCGGCATTCTGTCAGAATGAGGGCCGACTGGACGACCAATAAGAGATGCAATTGTTAGACACTATTTTTGATAAGTCCATGACTGATGATTGTGTCAGTGTGATTAATGTGACAGTTTGGGGGATTCATTTATGGGGCAGAAATATTTATAATTTATAATTTGCTGTACTGAAGGGTTGCTAGCCTACATATCCTACCTACTTTATGTACTTCCTGTTGAATAATTCAAGTGAAATTGATGAATAAATATAAATACTGTAAAATACATGATATAAATGTTGTATTATTTAACTAACCAATTTTAGGGACCTAGTATTATTACTAATATCCACCATGAATCCACCCTCCTGCTGGGATCAGTTTAATCCTGATTTTTGGGATCAAAATGATCCCAATCCTACCAAAAAGTTTTGAAAAACCCAAACTCAAGGTTTGATCCAGATAAACAACAAGATTGGATTACGTGATCCAATCCAATTTCTGAATCCTTTTTTTCTTTTGAAAAACCCATTTTCAAGATTTGATCCAATCCGATAGCCGTAATCCAATCAGATTACTTTTGAAAAAACGGCCCCAGGAGACATATCTTGGGAGATTTGAAAAAAGGTATAGACTCACTCTTGGACTTAATGTCTTGATTTATCTAATCTAAACAAGTGGCTTAGATTTGTCCGATTCTAATGCTAAAAAAAAAAAAAAATACAGCAGTTCTGTGCAGACTGAGCCTCTCGGGTCAGGGATTTTCCTCCTGATTGGGATTTCCTCATACCGAGTACATTTGAAAATCCTCTACTGTGCCCGGGGCCTTGGCGGTGAAACGATGGGTTGACGGCTGCTGCTCAGTTAACGCCCTTGGCACGATATAAATGTTGGCTGACTTTAGCTTTCGCAGCTGATGGAGATACACCGGCTTCAAGCCTGCAGGTTTTTTTTATTTTTATTAACTCCGCCTAACTCAAACTTAACTTAAGATTTATTCATTTGAAACTTGGAGATGATGATTACGGTACTAGTGAGGACAACATACAGGAGTAGAGGACAAACACTTGTGTTGCTGAGCAGCATCCAGGATGTAAATGTGCCCAAATAAACACAATAAATGGTAAGAATTTAGACTGGACTGATCTGGTCTCCATCTCTGTGATAATTTACACGTCGCAATGGTTGTAAAATCCTCCAACCAGTTGCCATTAGGCTACACAGTAATGGGATGTGACGGATTCTGACAGCAACAACCAAATGTCAACCAGGACAAAGCTTTTCTGTTGAGGTTTGTCTCGTCTCTGTTGGCTTCCACACTTTTCCGTTGTGCGTCTCACCAGTAGTGAGCTATACAAGCTATGACAAGCAGCACACTGTCTAGCCGGAGGACTTGAGGCTAGAGATGTTGGCGGGCTGGCAGTTGGGATTTCTGGGCCCAAGAGAGTAAAGTATGATTGGGGAAAATTAATAAGTGGTTGTTCTTTCCTCTCACTAAAGTACCCTCAAGCTAAACTTTGTATTCTGACTCCTCCATTGGAACACAGAAGTAGAAGACTAGATGTACTGATTACTGGGCCACAGCCGGCTGTGAAACTGCAGCTGAATGAATCCAGCTCATTTGAACTTTCGCCGAGCTTCATCAGAAAAGCTAAGTATACAGTGTAGTTGACAGAACAGACTACTTCAAGTTCAAGTGTATTGCTTTAATGTATTGTTTGAATAGAGCTATTTCTCATATAAATTATTTCAACATTATCTACAGTCCTTCAAAATAAGATATAACATTATGTACAAACATTAACAATCTACAAACAATTCTTCCTGTACAGCCTACAGGATTTTACTGAGGGGTTTAAAAACAATGTAAAATGCAGCAAGTGTGAATTAACAAAATATAATTATAGTCTGTGAATATCTGTAACATTTGCTTATATGCAAATCCACCATTGGCTCATAATCACCAATTCAAACATGAATGTGTTTGTTCTTGAATGGCTGTCCAGGAGAGCGCGTATAATCCTCTTCCTCCTTTGGACTCGGTATATCAGACCTTTTACTAATCTTACTTCAAATCCTTCTCCCCATAGTGAAGAGAGACTCCAGTCCCATGCGGAGGAATGTGCTTTTTGTGTGATTCAGGCTGGTGTGGCGACTTGTTCCCAATCCCACCGAGCACCGGCTGTGTGAACCGTGGTCCTGATGGTTCAGGTGTACTCACACAGGTGGCCGCAGCCAGCAGGGCAGTGGGCGCTGCTCTTGAGCCAGTTCATGATGTGCTCCAGATGTCCACCGTGGCTGCAGCCCTGACACCACACAAACAGTCCCTTCACCACATGGTGGCACACTGCACATACACTGGCACACTGGTGGCACCTAGAGGAGAGACGCATGGCGCTTGTCAAAGCTCGGGTCATGGAAGAACAAATAAATAAAAACTTAAGCAACCAAACCCCCCATAAAACAGTCCATACCTGTCACAAATCCAGCCCTTGTTGCTCATGGCCCGTTTGCAGTTGCTGCAGTTGATGTGAAGTGTTGTAGACGCCTGGTTCAGGCAGGTGATGGCGCTGCACGTACTCAACTTGATGACCTCATTAGACACATTCCACAACTCAAATCGCTGTAGCAGGTCTATGTAGGACATGTACCAGTGCTCCTGAAATGGAAGCACAACTAGATCAGGGTTTCCAAACTTTGGTCTTTTATTAGTGAACAACTTATATACATCATAAATAAATCCTAAAGAATCCCAAGCCTTTGCTAGATCTTTTCCATTTAACATTAATGATATCCAATACATTTGTCAGTGCAAATGCATTACAACTAAAATGTATATTCAGGTAACTTTACTGACTTATTTATCAAATATTTAAGATCAGCTTGAAGTCAGTCAGTTGAAGTAATTCTTACAAAAACAAACATTTTCATTAATGCCCCTGCCAACACAAAAAAAACCTAGAGTCCTTGTCCAAGAAATTGTTCTAATGCAGTTTTTCAACACCTATCTTATCTGACCTGGGTGAGGTCATCAATCTCTTTACGGATCCGGTCCCCCAAGACGATAAGCACAGACACGGCCATCTGCACGTCGCCCTGCTCGGCGTAGTAGCTCAGCATCTCCCGCACAATGGGAGAGAAGAAGCTGGCAGGTAAATGTGGGGTAAACAGCGGCTGGGAAATGGAGATGAGGGAGAAGGACTCGATGGGCGTCAGACAAGTGACTTCTGCCTCGTTGCCGCTGACGTGCGGAGAGTCGGCCTTGTCCTGTTGAAGGTGCTCTGGAGCAGACGGGTTATCTACGATCTCGTGGCGCAGTTGGAAGGCCTCCTGGGGCAGCGTGCACTCCTGCTCTTCTGTTGTGACAAAAGGAGCAGAGATAATATGAGACAAAAGAGTGCTGAGCATGGAGAAAGCTATAAATAGTAGACACTTAGGTATGCAGTTCTTTAGTTTCCTCAGAGAAGGTACTATGACTGACCTGCTTGGTTTTCGTGCTCCATAGAGTAGAGGTCGTCGTCATCTAACTCAGCATCCCCAAACATGTACTCAGCCTGGCCTTCGCTGCCCTCAGTCTCCTCATTTTCTGAAAGGAAATCAAACAAACAGCTTATTTAGACAAGTCTTGAATATTATACCGATAACACAAGTACAAACAGATGAGCTGAAGTTTTAATGGCCACTCTCACCTTCATTATTATTGCTGATGTGCACGTTTCCAGGCTCCAGGTGAAGGTTGTCCTGCCTGCTCTCACCTTTATTGCGCTCCAGTCTACTCTCTGTGCCCATCCCCGAACTCATTTCCTTCATGTTGAAACTGAGAGCACAATGTACATCAGCATTAGATTATGAGTGACATTACTGTTTTGTGATGGTGCACTAAGAAAGGAGTTTACCTGTTCATTAAAGGCAAGGTGCCCAGTTTGCTGAGGCTGTGGTTTAGACCGGGCGTTGTGAGGTTTGCTGGGTCAGAGAACATAATTCTCAACATGGCCCATGTTGTGGAAACCTTTGCATTAAAGAAAAAAAAGACACGTTATTGATTACACTATTACTGTATCACACATTACTATTGAAAGGAATGTGCTAAAAAATGACATGTTACTGTAACCAAGATACACCAGCCTCAAGCTTGTTGACTTTTTTTTTTAGAATAGATCATAGAACTAATTAAACAAATATGTATAGTTATTGTAAGTTACAAATGTGAAATGGGTTAATGTTTTATAGTAACATTATATATTTTTAAAATCATAATCGGTCAAGGTCACATTTAAATTGAAAACACCCAACTGGATTATTTGTTAAAAAAATAAGAAAGAAAGAAATAAAGAAAACAGCACCAAGTATAGATTTGTTCCTGTATTGATCGGTCTAACCTGAGGTCTTTTGAGCTCCCGGGCCACCTTGGCGTTGTGATCACACAGCTCCGCAAACGGCTTCCCACAGAGGAGGTAAAGTTGTGCCGTCTTGACAAACCAGTCCATGCGGTTACTATCCAAGTCTGTCTCAAAGACACTAAGGGCGCTGGACACATGGGCAAACTGTTCTGTCGGGTCGGGCTTCTTGAAGAAAAAGATGGGGTAGCGTCGGTCGCCTCCAGGGTAAGGCTTTCTGTTGGCGTCACTGCTGATCAGACTCTCCTTGGCTGCAAAGGCCAAGTCACCGAACAGTCCAAAGCACAGACCCTCAGGGTTGGCCTTGTCCACGGGACGAGTTGCGTCCTTGAACATGTGTTGGTAGAGTGTGCTGTCCTTAGAGCCAGAGAGCAGAAAATGAGGGTCATGCTGGTTCCGCCACACTATACCAGTAGTCACATCCTTGTGTTCCTCAAATGTGGCGAAGGGAATGAAAGGTCTGCGGACATCCCACACATAGATGTTGTGATCCACCATCATGGAACAGGTGGCTAAATGAAACTTCTTCTCAGGCCGCCACTTAACCCGCGCCACTGAGGCGATCGTCTGGACACAATAAATCTCCTTAGCCCGGGTTGTGGTCATGTCCCAAACTTTCACCATTTTGTCCCTGCCCCCTGTCGCCAGCCATCCCCTAAAATAGAAATAAATAAAGGGAGAACGCTATTAACAAATGACAATAATAATAATAATAATAATAATAATAATAATAATAATAGAAAAACACCCTACCCAAGCACTACTAATTGCAAGTGGCAAACAGAATGACTGTTACTTTTAGAAAGTCGGTTTGTGTAACAAAGGAACTTTAATTTACCTGTCATCGGGGTGCCAGTCGCAGCAGAACACAGGGCCAGTATGAGCAGTGAACATTCGCTCATAGCGGTCTGGACGCCTAATGTCCCACACCTGGACGTTGCCGTTTTCAAAGGTTGCAGCAAATGTGAAATAATCCTTAATGCTGAACTGGACATCCCTTACACTCTCTGACTGACCTGGAAGAAAGTTGAAGAAAAAAATAAAATACATCATCTTCTAACAGTAACAACAATACTTCTGCTCCAACACAGTTTTTCACAAAATCGCGGAAAACAGTTAGAGTGTGCAAATAATTTCACAAAATTCCCAGTAAACAACACTGTAAAATCTTGTTAAGATGACATTTATCTCATGCAAAACACACAGCAGCTGTATTTCAGTTAATAGTAATAATCTGATGCATATCACAACATATTTTACCTGAGAAAGTGCTGACCGACTCCTTCTTGCGCAGGTCGAAGCACTTCATGAAGCCATCCTGCGAGCCACTCAGCAGCATGTAAACCTCTGAGGGGTGGAAGCACACCTTGTTGACAGTGCGTTTGTGTTCTGTAAACAGCTGGTCCTGCTTGTTACGAGAGGGTTTTCCCAGGTTCCAAGTGACCACTGCCCCATTGGTGGCAGCAGTGGCTAGCAGGTTCTCTTCCATCTGGTGCCACATGACATCCGCACAGCTAAAGTTGAGAGAGGGTTTGCGGCCGACACGTAGATTCAGCTTCTCCACAAACTGCTCCTCCTCCAGTGCGTAGATCTTGAAGATGTTGCGGCCAGCTACCACTACCTGCGTGGCATCCCGGCAAACGCTGATGGCGTTGGCAGGAGCGTCCAAGTGGCAGAACATTGTTCGGCCACTGATGGCACTGCTGCTGTGGGCTGTGGTAACACGTGACATCTTCTCCATGTTCCTGAAGCAGACAACAGTGACTTCACTTGAGCTCAAAGTGCATCAGGTGTATAGCTAGTTATTTGCTACTTTTCCAGCACTACTTTAAACAAAAACTGAGTAGAATGTAAAATGTTTTAAAGAAGTTCAAATATCGACCAGCAGGTGGCAATAAAAGATGTTAGATCTCTCCAGTAGTTGATGTAGAGGCCAGAGAGGTAGCAGTAAGTGCAACATTTATGCATGTTTAACATTTTAGACAATGAAACGGCTTCAGTACTCACTTGAGGAAGAACTGCCGGCCTTGTCAATGTCTGCAGCAGCACAGAGTCCTCTTCATGTGCTCCCATGAGAGCCAAATTACTAGTGAGAGTTTGCCACGTCAATAACACATAGAAATAACATACAACATGATATTGTCAACAATGATCTGTTATTTACACTTGGGTCACAAAGACATGGAAGCTAAGACTGACTTAATGTAACATCATATATAAGCATCTCGTTATCATTGGGGGTACCGAAAGTCTGTCACCTTCTTGCTTTAGTGTTACATTTACATATGAATATATATTATGATGTCAAGATGTCTTTACTGTGAGATGGTTTGTTAATCACCTTCTGCCTCGTGCTGGTTATTGATTCATAGCTGCTTTAAGCTCACGATGCAGTGGGAAACAAAACGAGCGATCCCAAAGAGTGGGACAGCCTTCTCACTCCAGTGACATGTGGATTACAACTATTCAGCTTGACTCTTGATTTGGTGCGGAGGTGGTAGTTCACTTTCCTCCAAAATAGGGTTACATTTGAGATAATATGATCTATCCGTTAGCTCTTTGACTTTATTCACGTGTATGCGGATGTGTTGGCTTCACATAACGTGAGCTGAACTCGCTCAACAGACCGTAAACATGACAGGAATGTGACGCTCAAGCTAGCTGGCTAACCGAGCTACCAAGCACTTTTGCAAAGAAGTAACGCGCGCGACATTCGTTTTACCAGCATGTCGGATAGTTAGAGACATGTAAAACACACAAATATATAAGTATACTACTGGGTGACAGCGTCTACGCAAACTCATTACAAAAGTATTTCAGGGGACAAACCTTCTGAGGTTGTTGCTCAATGCTTGCGGCACCGGAAATAGTATTTTTTTTTTCTTCTTCTTCTTCTTCTTCTCTAGTGGGAGTAGTATTTTGCTCTGTCATCTCGCGGGAGTTCCGTGTCTCATAACGGAAGTATCGCCACGTGACTTCCACTACAATTCATTCAGTTGTTTAGTAGAGGAACTTGTGGTCTGTTTTTGTTTTGTTTCCGCGGTCTTTCTAACTAAGGTAAACGTGGAAAGTGCAATACTTTCTCATGTTAAATGTTAACATTCTGCAGTCCGTTCGTGTCGAGCAGAGGTTATTATGTTTATATTTTTATTATTATGTTTGTCTGTGTTTGCAGGTGATGGTGTGAGCTCTCTGTTGCCATGAGCACTCTGTTTGCCTGTGAGGACCCAGCCACATGGAGGAGTGTGTATGGAAAATATTGGGATGTAGTGGAGGCAAAGTCCAAAAGCAAGAAACCTGGAAAGCTGCTGAACCTCGACAAGTGGTAAATTATTTTAAAACCACATTCAATGTCACTGAATTAAGATGTGGAAACATTTCACACTTTAGTAAATCATGCTTCCTCATTCAAAATATGTCATCTTGGTTTAAGCATCAAAGTGCATTCTCAAGTAATACGTTAAATAAGTTTGACAAAACAATCCCAATTCAAGGTCTACTTAAAAGCTTTTTCTGGGGCTTTCAACTGTATCACAGTGACTTCATCACCAGAGAGGGCTTGCTCAGTTGTAGTGGAAATGGATTTGTTGACATTTCAAATCAGTAGCTTTATGATTTCACAACAGTACTTTTCCTTCATATAAGTTATCTCTCTGCCATCTGTTGATGAAGGCCTCATGATAAAGTTGAAAGATGTGGAAAAAGCTAGTAAGTGGACCTTGAGTTAAGATTGTATCCGTCACAAAAGGTTTCAAGTGTCTTTTTTTTTTAAATAAATGAAGATATAAAAAAAGTGTATATATGTTTATCCCTGTATATGAAATGTGTTCAATGTATTGAGAAGAATCAACTGTCGCTTTGGAGAATAAGATTAAAGGTAACTGAGCCTGCGTTTGTCTGTGGTCAGGTATCAAGATGAGCTGCCTACACTCCTTTCAAGTCGACCTGACATTCATGTCACTCAATCAGAGCTGGTGAAACTGATGGAGTGGAAGCTTACTGTAAGTGTTATCTAGACATTAAACCATTATAATGCCAAAGAGCTTTAACCCGCCCACAACAAAAGATTGTCAGTAAATATTCCCTCAAACATATAGCGTTGATGGACAGCTATGAAGAGGCTCTAACGGTGCATCAGCTGTGTCCTTGAGTGGCCCTGTGTGCTTTCCTGCAGAGGGGGAAGTTCAGGCCGAGGCTGCAGCAGCTGGTGGCTTCCAACAGTGAGGACACTGTGGAGAAATGTTCCAGAAAGGCCTTCAGCCTCCTGCCTGATGTGCAGGCAGCGATCGCAGAGCTCAGCTCCCTGAAAGGAGTAGGCCCAGCCACCGCTTCAGGTTAGCACAGCATCTCCATTCGCTTTCTGAAGACACTTTATTGAATCTGCTTTCAGCAAATTGATGAAAGCTTAAGTATTCTCATTGATCAAAAATCATTGTGATACTTTTAAAGCATACAGTGAAAGCCTTCTCAGTTAGTGTTCCAGAGGAGTCCTTACACTGGTGGATTGAGTGGCTTGGACTCCCTGTTATGTATAACTAGTTTGTATTCACCTCATGGATAAACTCAGCATGGCTTGGGGCTGACTGTCCATTTTGTTCCAGCTTTGTTGGCAGCAGGAGCTCCAGAACAGGCTGCCTTCATGTCCGATGAAGCCATGGAGAGTGTACCAGGACTAAAACCCATCCAATACACAGCCAAGCACTACACTCTCTACTTGGGCAAAATGATCGAGTGCACTGAAAAACTAAACAAAGGTGAGCTGCTTACCGTCCCCACATATCTGAAACAAACTTAAAGAAAACGATTGTTCTTTTCTAAATCAAGGCTTAAAACTTTTTCATTTGTCACTGCCTTTTATGAAATAGAATTTGGGACCATTAATTCATATTTTGCACTGTAACATTTATTCTCCTATTTAATCAGTTATATCAACATTTTCACAGTGGCTATTACAAGTGGAAGATGTTATGTTGTACTACTGTACAACTTTGCATCAAAGGGAATTTAATTTGGCTTTCTTTACCCTTTTCAAACAAAAAAATATTTAAATGTATTCTGTATTTAAAATAATGTTAAGACACTTTGATAGGTATTTTTTATGTTCATCAGTGTAATAAAAAAACCTCTACTTTGATACTGATTTCTGGCCTCCCCTCTCGTCCTCAGTGGATCCCCAGCAGGACTGGACGCCCCACAGGCTGGAGTTGTGTTTGTGGGCGTCGACCACAGCCAAACAGCACCAGCTCCCACTTCTAGAGGAGGTTGATGTGAAGGCCAGCAGTGTGAAGAAGAAGGGCCCAGATGCCGACACTGATCAGAGACCAACAAAGAAGCTCAAAACAAGATAAAAACAAATATTTCACAGTATTTTTTTACTTGCTTTATTGTTTATCAGTTTTTTTTGTTTTTCCAAAATAATAAAGCCTTTATATCAAAGGGAGTATATTGAGTATTTTCATTTTTTTGTTTGGAATCATGTAGTTCAGTCATACAGTTGTAAGTTGCAGCACAATGATAATAGCTGTGCTGAAACACTAAAAACAACGGTTTTGACGTTGCCACAGTATTGTTCTTTATTTATAGTTTCTAAATTAAAGCAAAGTACAATGAACAGTACAAAATAAAACAAAATATATTCATATATATACAATATAAAATGGTTCTGTTCAGAACATTTAAAAAGTACAATAGATTGTGAAATAAATAATGAGGACTTTGATATAAATTATCCATATGTAAATTTAGTTTTCCTTTAGTTTCCTGATGACTGAGAAAAATAGCTTCTGCTTTTTCTTTTTGTAAACGCTGTGTTGGTTCAATCTCTTGTCCAGTCTGAGAGATTGAACCTCGTAAGCTTGGCACCATTTTTATCAATACAAGTGAGCAGCTCATGAAAAACTACAACAGCAGCACAGATATGACTTTCTAGAATTCTAAACCTTCAGAGGGAAACGACTCATCTTAAGAAACCTCCTGTTGATATTTGCATGACACAGAGTGGCTCAGGCAGTTTTGGGGAACATGAAAAGTATACGTACCAAAGCTAGAAACTGGGAAACTGGGACTTTTAGCAATGTTCTCTGTTCCAAACCAGACAATATATCCTAAAATTTAAATCTGACCACAGTAAACATTTTTAACGCATCAACATCCAGGATATTTTGAGAACTGAAGCCAAACGTCTGTACATTTGAGGGCCTTGAAACCCTAAACCAGCATTTGGGGTTTCAACGTCTTTGTTGTCAGAACAATTCCATCTCTGGAGCTACAGTAGTCTGCTTTACCTGCAACGTCCCCGCAGAGAGATATATATCCAAGTCGCATTAATTAAACACTAAGAAAAGGCAACCTGGCCGGCTTGTTGGTGAGCAGCAGTTCTGAGCAGCTACTGTATATATTAACAATATCAATGTCTCTTATGGATTCTGTGCATGATCATGTAAAATAATACACCACACAGCTGACAGCAAAGCAGCCTTTCTGCCCGGTGCTTAGTTTGGGGCGCATCTACGATAGCAAGGCATTGGGCATACCAGCACAATGGATTGGCATAGGGAGGTAAAAAAGCATCAAAGAATGTTTATGGCAGTAGAGAATATGGCACATGGCAACATGTCAGTTAACTACATCGTAATAAGTGCAAAAAGAAAAGCCCACATATGACAAAATACAGGAACAGGAAACAGCAGAAAAATGTCAAGTATGTTGCATTTTTGAATCAGACGAGCACATAAATGAACAGTAGTTTGTGTGCAGTCACACCATCAAGGGTTCATGTATAAATGAGACTCGGATGAGTTGGCTCTGACCTTTTAACATCACCTCGTATCGCAGTCATGGCTGTATAGAAACCAATCAAGAGGGGGCATGTGGAGTACACAAAGTGATGGATCACATGTTATTGATAGTCTGCTCCTATTCAGCTCATGCCATCTCTCGCCGTGTCTTTCTTATACTGTTGAAAACAAATATGTCACTCAAAAGGCAGCAATTAAATTAACATCATGCAGCCTGTCAGCTCCACTTATTGAAGGAAGATATCCTGTTTACGTTATAGCTTTGGGCTCCAGTGTATTACCGCAACAGCCATGCATCATCCTGACACTGGGGGTGTTGTGACATGGGCACGTACGCTGCTGAGGTTTTATGAAGAGTGCCGACAGCGTAGTTTCTGCTGTTCCGCCATCCCTCACAAACCATAAACCGTCACATACTGTCAAGCCCAATGATGTGAGTCAGGCCTCAATCACTCATTTCCTTTAGGATGCTCTCTGAGAGCAGGAGAAGGCTTTCATGAGACAGGAAGTGGCATATTTTAGGAGGTGTTGGTACTTGGAGATTTGGCTTACAGAGACATAAACAAACTCCTGAAAAGTTTCCCTGCACCTGGTTGTTTAAGATTCACGCACTGCTCATTTTCTCTTCTGTTTATGATGATATTGTCTGCTTTCTTCAGAAGCTATTTAAAACCAAACACTGGTCGTTTCACTTTGTATGAGGAGTACATAGTTGAGTATCTTTTGAGGGGCTACAAGAAGTCACAAGCCTTTGATTTTCATCCTGCATGTACTTCCAGGATTGGTAATATTCAAAGTTAATGTGTTCTACAAAAATTTACATTTACTAGCCCTTTTGGGTTCCTATGAATCTTCAGTTAAAGAGGCACATTAACCTCCTCTCCGGCTCTTTATTTTCATTATAGGCTAGCAGGATATGTATGCATTATTCATCGATGCATCTTTGCTATACCAAGCAATACTATTTCCAAGTATGCACAAGAATTTCTACCACGGATCCATTACTACTATGTATTGGCTGATCTTTTCTTTTTTAATGCATCTGAAAATTGCTTTTTCTGGCTATATCACAAGGATTTCCTCATTTAGCACAGAGTCTTCTGTTACTTCTGACAGTTTCATGTGGACGCAAATGCTGAGGACTGTATTTATGACCAACTATCAAAATTGGCAAATGCATAACATTTTTCCCCCAGGCAGCCAGTGGACATTCAAATGAATTATTGATTGAAAGACTGAAAAATGGAACGTAGCATGAGTAAGTGTAATTGCTGTCCTCGCCTCAGCTCTCCAAAAAGCTTGAATCACTCTGGAGATAATGTAGGACAGAAGCTCCGTCCGTAATTTGTTATTTGCAAAAGAAGCGCTGCAGCGAGGCGTCTGCACGCTGCAGGGGAGAGTTTGGAAATGTGAGCGCTTGTAAAATTAAGCTGCAACAAGTTGTAAAATCGTCTCGCTACATGAAAATATCTCAAACTATAGTCCATTCAGAGTTTCACAGGTTCGTATTTGCACAGTTTGTCTTTTTTTACCTCACCTGTTGAATATTCACAATAAAGAAATTAGGTTTGATCACACCCAAACATTTTTTCACTGTAGCTACAAACACGCATCATCCTCTTCTTCTTTTACACTCTCCAATTAGTTCTTTCTATGGCTTATTTAGTAAAGCACTAAAGATTTATAAAATCAAGCTTGAGTCATTGGTGGTCAATTTTTTCAGAGGATCAAAGCCATACAGAGTTATCAGAAGAACAATCATAGCATTAATGTTGCACCATTTGAAACGTTTCTCTCTCCCCTCTCAAAGAGGAAAAAAATACAAATAAATATACTCTTGGTTATGAACATACATTTTACACATCCACTATCAAATGAAAAACGGGGACAACTTAATAACACTTTTTTTTTCTTCTTTATAGGTACATTCCTTTACAAAAGTATACAGTCCCTAAGAATGAGAAACTGAGGTATAGACTGGGCCTGACAGAGAGACCCCAATGCCCATTGGGACACGAAGGTTAGAGGTCAGGTGATGACGCATCCTTGCCCTCCCCAGTTCAGTCTGTCAGAGCGAGAACAGGCAGAGGCCAGTGTGTGTGTGTGTGTGTGTGTGTGTGTGTGTGTGTGTGTGTGTGTGTGTGTGTGTCCTTGTCTCGCTGTGAGCCACAGAGCATGAGATGGCATATTTTACATGGTACGCCTAGCAAGTTGGTGGCTAGTTTGACACAGCAACAACAAGTAGTTCGCTCTCTTAAGTAACGACCATCCAGGAAACTTTACTCATGAGCTTCTTTTTCGTTTCCTTTTTTTCTCCTGTCACACGGGCACTTTCATTTCCCATCTTCATGTTTTGTCTATGTTGTGTGAACTATGAGTCTGTATCCACAGTGTATGTATTATGTCTTGGAAATAACATAAAAAAACAGATGTGTTCACACCCCATTAAATGAAAATGACAGTAATGCCTCTACTCCTTGAAGATAACAGAATCCACATAAATCTTTAAAACTTGTTACTCCATCTTTCCTATAACTGCTCTGTGAAAGCCTATTGCACTGCAAATCATTTTGACTGAGGTTTTATAAATCGGGCAGGAGGTCCTGCTTAGCAGCTCAATTTGAAGAAAATGTTCTGTTAGTTGTTTTTTGTTTTCAATCAGTGTCAGCAATTCAGGAAAAAGTTGTGAGTTGCAGCAGGGTTATGAATTCAGCTGCCTCCAGAAATAAATGTGCTCTTCCTGAAAAACTTCTTTAAATTCTTTTATAGCAGTTGCAGCTCTGATTTCTAGCACAGCCAAACATTCAGGCATCAACTCTGCTTAAGTGCTACAAGCTAAGTTTAAGGGGCGTTGCTGCAGCTGATCCTCAATTCTGACCTTCATGAAAGACAGAACATTTCTCATAGTGTAATCAGCATAGTCACCGACACAGCATACGCTTCCTCTCCTCCCTTTAATTGCTTTTCCTTTTCACCACAGGCATGTGTCATCAACTCAGATTCTTTTTTCCGTAAATAAAAGACACACTTAAAGAAATGATGAAAGAACATTGATGAAAAATGTTCACTCAAAGTTTAGTGCTGGTAATGTGGATGAGTTTTCAACGTATATATAAAAACATATAATGCTCTTCAAAATGGATCTAAAGGGACTTTCACCTGTACATGTTGCTACTGTAATCCCTCTTTAATAAAAGAGGCATACTTCTTTGATTTGCAAAGTATCTGTAAAAAAAAAAAAAAAGGATTCTTGGTCGATTTTAGTTTTGAAGGATTTCATATCATTTCGGGCTAACTTGAGAGGAGATGCTAACTATGGTCAAAGGGGAATCTTTGTTTGGAGCAGGGTTGGGGTCAGTGTGTATGTGGAGGAGGGCCTGTGGGGGGCCTTCATCAGGGAGGAGGTGGTATCTGCACCCCCAGCAGCTCATATGCAAAGATGTTCCAGAAGATAGCGAAGAGGAGAAAGGTGATGAAGGAGAAGACAATCACCCACCAGGAGCACTGTTTCTGCAGACTCTCCTCATAGCTGCGCAGAATCAAAAGCCCCATGCTGATACCCACCACCGCCCCCGACAGGTGGGCCATGAAGCTGGGCTGGGGCCCCGAGGACGGCAGTGGCGGTGAGAAGCGAAGCCAAACTGCACGACCCACCTCTGAACTCACTACGGAGGAGAGATGAAAGATAGAACCTCTTTAGTGTCCGCTCTTGATGGTTGCTGTGAGGACATCAGAGCACACTACCGCCCTGTTATTTTGTCATGGCTTTAAAAATATGGCGGAGTGCTAGATGGGAAGATTAATACCACTTTCATGTCTGCATGGTGTAACTACAGGAGCTGGTTAGCTTAGCTTAGCAAAAAGACTGGAAACACTTGGAAACAGTTAGCCCGGCTATCCCAGTAACTTACACTTCATTTAAAATCATACACTGTTTCACCATCCTCCTAAGAAAAGAAGTAATTTGTATAACCACATATAAAAAATAGGGCCTAGGTCTTTATGTCAACTAAAGATGAGCTATACTGTGTAGTGCAGTACGTGTTTCATCAAAGTCTACTTCTGCAGACAAAGAAAGCTCACGGGAGGATTTAAACGGATCTTTACTCAAAATTGCTTTCAAATGTTATTTGCCGTTGTTGGTTGATGTTCTCCCAGAGTCCGAGCTGAATAAACACTTATAGTATATAACCAGAGCAAACGTTAATTCAGTCTTAACAGTTCTCACATAAACGATGTGTCACATTTTATTGAGAAAAGATGAATTCCCTGTTTGTAAAAAACACTGAGGAGAAAATAAACACTGCAGCAGAGACTCTCTGCTCTCTCCGTTTGGGGGCGTCAGGCTCGGGACAGATGGAAGGAACATATTGCTCACTAATGAAAGTCACAGTGTATCGGTCCTCGTGGAGAGAAAAAGGACAAGTGGTATGACTCAAATGCTTTGAAAACAAAGCAACGTGTCTAATCATGGAGCCTCTCACATTGCGCAATTAACAAAGATAGCTTGAGAAGCATGCCTGTTGCTGAGCTTTGAGACATTTGTATTGCCTTTCACATGATAAATACAGGTGTGCGGACATTACATATGCTAAAAATGAAAGATTGAGCAATATATTCAACACAAATAGAACACAAGTGCAGGGCTTTGAGAGTAAATCTGGACCACTTACTGCAAACTAGCGCCAGGATCATGCGGAGCAGCTTGTATGGACAACGCATCCCAGCCCAGTTCTGCAACACAGCAAAAAATGTGTCTCGTCAGCAATCACGACACAAACAACCATGACATATATATGAGTATATTAACGAAAGAAATGCTTCAGCTTCTATCCTCTGGACATATTTAGACCTAAAAGAGAAATAACCAAGATCCATATGAGAGAGGAGGAAGAAGTTACACAACACACAGAAGTGATGATACACCTGGCTGCTCTCCTCTTACTGGTTCCAGCCTAGTGGCACTCCATTAATTAGGGCTAAGATAATTTAACAGACGGGTAAAATGGGCCAATAAATAGCCATTGCGATTCTCCGGGGGGTAACACTAGGATGAAAAGTTGTACCGATCACATCGCTCCTTAAATTCTTAGTTGTGTGAATGTGACCCAGGGCCAGTGTTTATCCTCTTCTCTAAATGGTGAACGGCATGCAAAATTAAAGACAGGAGAATATAAATAAAAGCTGCCGCAACCATACATATAAAAGCAAGCGAGGAGTGGCCGCGCACAATATTTCCCCAAATAAATGATTCATATCATAGAGGAGAAAAGTCGACACAGTGGTGCAAAGGAGTAAGTCTGAGCTGGGTGTGATGAGGTGATGCTGCTCTCGGATGGGAGGCAATTTGCTTTGACGTGGCTCTGAGGAGAAGGGCAATCTTTAACCAAACGACAGCCAATCCATTTAGTCTGTTAGGCATCTTGTTATCACACGGCGGACATTGAAATGGAGACTCGCTGAGGTAATCTGTGTGCGAGGTGCAGGGGATCATTCAGTGACTCGAAGAAAGAGTGCTTGCTGATCAGAAGACACAAATATAAAAACTAAACACATAAGGGCTCATTTTGAGCGCTATACATGGTTCAAATATGTTTTAGCTGGAGCCGCCCGCATGACTTATGGAGAGACACACCCACAGCGGCGCTTTAAAATGTTGAGTGAAACAGATGATGATGCTTGATGGGAGATGGCTGGGAATTTACTGGGTCGAGACTGGAAAAAGGTTTCAAAATGTCCTTCAAAAACACAAACTCATCAGAGCAGAACTAAGACGTGCCTTAAAAGATTTCCCCGTTACAAACAGGCATCAAGTGTAAAAGACGAAATAAACTATCTGTTAGCTGCTTAGAGCACACAGTTACAGAGTCTTTGCTTCAGGCCTGTCGGTGCACTTTGATTTCTATCCCTGCTGGCATCTCTGCTGCCCACAGTTAACAGCCACGTTAGCTAAAGTGATTCGTCAGATGTAACACTGCCTCGAGAGTTGAAGAGAATGTGGAAGGCATTTCACATATAAACCTTGTGACAAACAAATACTGTAAAAAAAAAAAGAAGCTCTCGAGCAGCATCAAGGGGATTCCACTACTTGTTTTTTCAGTGGACGTAAATAAATAATTAATAATGAACACGCGCCTGTAATGTCAGTTCACGTTAGATTCATCAATACAAATGACAAGCACAGTGAAAACATGTTATGGTGGGGTAAGCTACTCAACAACAAAGTTCAAAGAGCTTCTCCAAAGAGGTCACGTGGAATATTCAATGGCACATTTCCAAAAGCTGCTGGGCAGTAAAATATATGTATCAAATAAATGTGATGACTGTTGCAGGGAAAACCTGCAACAAACATCTATTGTCAAAATAAGAATATGTACACACACACACACACACACACACACACACACATACACACACACACACACATACACATACATACACTCACCTAAAGGATTATTAGGAACACCATACTAATACTGTGTTTGACCCCCTTTCGCCTTCAGAACTGCCTTAATTCTCCGTGGCATTGATTCAACAAGGTGCTGAAAGCATTCTTTAGAAATGTTGGCCCATATTGATAGGATAGCATCTTGCAGTTGA